>NW_028270186.1:34623921-34923921 GCF_037043375.1 Chiloscyllium plagiosum | reverse complement strand
ATTGGCCATGCTGAATTGCCCGTAGTGTTAGGTAAGTTGTAAATGTAGGGGTATGGGTGGGTTACGCTTCGGCGAATCGGTGTGGACTTGTTGGCCCGAAGGGCCTGTTTCCACACTGTAATGTAATCTAATTAAGTGCGTAAGTCCTGCTGAGATTTGCTTTCCCAATATTCAGCACCTCATATTTATCTAAATTAAACTTCATCTGCCACACCTCGACCCATTGACCCATCTGATACAGATCCCGTTGTAATCTGAGGTAACATTCTTCGCTATCCACAACGCCTCAAATTTTGGTGTCATCTGTAAACTTACTAACTACACCTCCGATGTTCAAATCCAAATCATTTATATGAATAACGAAACGAGTGGATCCAGCAACGATTCTGATGGCACTCCATTGGTCACAGGTCTCCAGTCTGAAAAACAACCCTTCACCACCATGCTCTGTCTTTTACCTTTGAGCCAGTTCTGTATCCAAATGGCTAGTTATCCCTGTATTCGATAAGCTCTAATCTTGCTAACCAATCTCCTATAAGGAAACTTTTCAAACACCTTGCTGAAGTCCATATCGCTCACATTGTCCGCTCAGTCCTCATCCTTTGTGTTACTTCCTCAAAAACCTCAATCATTTTTTGAGACATGATTTCCCACACACAAAGCAATGCTGACTATCCCTAATTAGACATTGACTTCCTAAACAAATGCAAATCCTGTCCCTCATGATTCCCGCCTTCAACGTGCCCACCACTGACGTCAGGAGAACCAGTCTGTAGTTCCCTGGCTTTTCCTTACCATCTTGTTTAAATAGTGGCAACCTCCAGTCATCTGGTACCTCACCTGTGACTATCGATGATACAAATATTTCAGCACGACGAACAGCAATCAATTCCCTATCTTCCACAGGAGTTCTAGGGTACACCTGATCAGGTCCTGGTAAGATCCGAGGGAGTGTTTCTGAACAAAGAGACCTTGGAGTGCAGGTTCATAACTCCTCGAAAGTAGAGCGGCAGCAGGATATGATAGTGAAGAAGGCATTTGGTATGCTTTCCTTTATTGGCCAGAGTACTGAGTACAGGAGTTGGGAGGTCATGTTGCGGCTGTACAGGACATTGGTTAGGCCACTGTTGGAATATGGCACTCAATTCTGGTCTCCTTCCTATCAGAAAGATGTTGTGAAACTTGAAAGAGTTCAGAAAAGATTTACAAGGATTTTGCCAGGTTTGGAGGATTTGAGCTTTCGGGAGAGGCTGAACAGGCTGGGGCTGTTTTCCTTGGAGCGTCGGAGGCTGAGGGGTGACCTTATAGAGGTTTACAAAATTATGAGTGGCATCGACAGGAGAAATAGACAAACTCTTTTCCCGAGTGTCGCGGAGTCCTGAACTAGAGGGTATGGGTTCAGGGTGAGAGGGGAACGATATACAAGAGACCTAAGGGGCAACTTTCTCATACAGAGGGTAGTATGTGTATGGAATGAGCTGTCAGAGGAAGTGGAGTAGGCTGGTACAATTGCAACATTTAAGAGGCATTTGAATGGGTATATGAATAGGAAGGGTTTGGATGGATATGAGCCGGTTTCTGGCAGGTGGGACTAGATTCGGTTGGGATAGCCAGTCGGCACAGACGGATTTGATCGAATGGTCTTTTTCCATGCTGTACATCTCTATGATTCTATGACCTGATAAAGTCCTGGATTTATCCACCTTTATGCGTTTCAAGGCATCTATCGCCATCTCCTCTGTAATATGGACATTTTTCAAGTTGACACCATCTGTTTGCCTACATTCTATATCTTCCATGTCCTCCTCACAGTAAACACTGATGTAAAACACTTGGTTAGTATCTCCCCCATTTCCTGCAGCTCCACGTGCAGGCTACCTTGTTGATCTTCAAGGGGCCCTATTCTCTCCCTAGTTAACATTTTGTCCTTTATGTTTTTCGAAAAACCCTTTGGATTCTCCTTAACAATATTTGTCCAAGCTATCTAGTGCCCCCTTTTCACCCTCCTGATTTCCCGCTTCAGTAAACTCCTACTGCATTTAGACTCTTCTAAGACTCGCACTCTCTCCTGAGATATGTTTACTTCTTTTCCTTCACAGAAACCTCAATTTCTCTCCTCATCCAGTATTCCGTACACCTATCGGCCTTTCGTTTCACCCTAACAGGAATATCGTACACCGTCTCTGGACTGCTCTTTTCATTTTTAAAGGCTTCTCAATTTCCAGTAATACATGTTTCATTCTCTCAAAGTGGAAACTCCTCAATTCCTGCATCTCATGAAATCGCCGATTGACAATAATGACAAATAAAGAACTTTACAAAGGAAGGCATCGATGAGGTGAGCTCTGGACAGTAACATAGATTAGGAGGTTACCACATGCACGGAGAATGCTTTCTGCCAGAGCAGCACTAGGTCAGTGTCAGGCACACAGAGAGAATAGGCAAACAGATTCACATCTGAAGTCTCATCTCCCAGCCTGGGAACCTGAAACTATGCTCAGCCTTCTGGAGAGTTATGGAGATATCAGGAATATTGCTATGGCAAACAGGTTTCAATAATTTTGAGGTAAGATACAAATAAATAAGGTTACAGAGGTAAGGAGAATTGTTGGGACTTGAAGAAGTTTCCCAGTTTACAAGTGTTAGCGGGAGTGGAACAAGTTACCAAGATAGGAAGGTTTTAAGATTGAACGATTCCGCATAAAACCTTTACAGGGAGAAAGGCAGGACTCTTGACAGTGTGGAGGAACAGAAAAATCTTGGGGTCGACGTCCATTGATCCCTCAAAGCAGGTACTCAAGCTGTTAACCGTGTTCAGAAGGCGTATGGTGTGTTGGCTTTCATTAGCAGGGGGGACTGAGTTTAAGAGCTACGAGGTTATGCTGCAGCTTTATCGAGCCCTGATTGGACAACATTTGGTACATTGCGTTAAATTCTTGTTGCCTCATTATAAGAAAGATGTGGAAGCTTTAGATAGGGTGCAGAGGAGATTTATCAGGATGCTGCTTGGACTGGAGGGCAGGCCTTATGAAGAACGTTTGATGGAGTTAGGGCTTTTCTCATTTTATCAAGACAAAAGTATCACTTCATTTATTT
Source organism: Chiloscyllium plagiosum (assembly GCF_037043375.1). Classification (NCBI taxonomy): domain Eukaryota; kingdom Metazoa; phylum Chordata; class Chondrichthyes; order Orectolobiformes; family Hemiscylliidae; genus Chiloscyllium; species Chiloscyllium plagiosum. The sequence goes on along the minus strand of NW_028270186.1, from coordinate 34,920,825 downwards.
ACCAAATCACGTGCTGCGTCTACAGACTAACCTGTTGTGATTTATGTACCAGGACACGCAAATCCCTTTGTACCACCGAGTTCTGCATTCTGCCTCCAGTTACTTAATTTACTGTTGTTTCATGCTTCATCCAAAATACAAACTTCCCATCACTCACATTGTGCATTTTTTTTTTGCTGAAGGTTTGGTCATGACCCTCCCCTGTCTGTATCGCATTGCAGACACTGTGTCTCCACTTGACATCTTATTAAATGACTGTACTTGTGTGAAGGCAAACTGAGCTCCAATCTATTCAGCCCCGTCGTCCAAATCATTATTCTGGATTGTAAACCGGTGATAAACTCACACTGATCCCCGATGAATTTCACTAGTTTCAGCTTTCCAATCTGAAAATAAGTAATCATCTCTATTCTGTATTTCCTGGTGGCTGACCAGGACTCCCTGTTACTGTGTATCAGCCTAGAAATGTTGCATGGCCTCCTGCTATGCTGTGTAGCTGATTGTCGATTTCTGATCTCAGTGATCCTCCTTCCGGCCATTTGTTGTCAGATAATCAGGTGGAGTTCGCATTGTAAATGTTCCTGATCACTGAGAGTTTAAAAGATGAACACACAATATGGACTAACATTTGGGGGGATTGCTATCCTTTCAAACATGCTGTCTTTCTGACACATCAATAGAATCATTCTAGAATATCTTTCATGCGCTCAGTTTTGAGCTTTCGGCATTTGAGGATGGGGGTAATGTCCTATAGCCTGATTAACGTGTGTCACCTTAACAACACAACCAATAATCCTCATAATTAATTTCATTGTTGGTTGTTGCTGCTGTGTTGAATAATTGCCACACTCACTACACATTAAAATAAACTATTCTCTTTGAGAGGTGACCTTATATACATTTATAAAATCTCGAGGGGCATTGATAGGGCAAATAGGCAAGGTCTTTTCCCTTGGGTAAGGGAGTCCGGAACGACAGGGCAAACTTTTGAGGTGAGAGGCGTAAGATATATAAGGGATCTAAGGGGCAACTTGTTTACACAGTTTATGGTGTGTGCATGGAATGAGCTGCCAGAGGAAGTGTTGGAGGTTGGTACAATTACACCATTTAAAATCCATCCAGATGGGTTTATGGAAAGGAATGATTCAGAGGGATTTGGGCGAAACGATGGCAAATGAAGACATCTGGTTGGCACGCATGAGTTGGATCAAAGAATCTGTTTCGTTGATGTTTATCTCTATTGCTCGGTGACTGAATCCTTCATTTCATTCCCCTGTATCTCCTTAGAGAGGCAGAATGGGGTTCATCCTACCTCATTGCAGTGATACTGACTGGCAGAATGGGGTCTTCCTCTCCCTCTGTAACAGCCTCAACGGGTGCAGTGAGAGAACAACATTAGATAGGAGCTCCAGACATCTGATCAGTTTATACAGATCATGGCTCGTCTGTTTGCGGCTGAAAACCCCTTTCCTGTCTATTCCCAATAAACACTGACTCCCCTGTCCAACAAAGGTCAGTCAAGGTGAGCCTTGAATATCTTCAATGACCCCCCACTACTTTTCGTCATTTACATAACTGATTTGGATGTGAGAATAAGAAGTATAGTCAGTACGTTTGCAGATGACATCAAAATTGGAGATGTCTTGGACAATGCAGAAGGTTACCCGAGATAACAATGAGATCTTGATCAGTTGGGCCAATGGTCTAAGAAGTGGCAGATGGAGTTTAATTTAGATAAATGCGAGGTGCTGCATTTTTGGAAAGCAAATCTTGGCAGGACTTATACACTTCATGGGAAGGTCCTCGGGACTGCTGCTGAACAAAGAGACCTTGGAGTGCAGGTTCATAGCTCCTTGAAAGTGGAGTAGCAGGTGGATAGGATAGTGAAGAAGGCGTTTGGTATGCTTTCCCTTATTGGTCAGAGTATTGAGTACAGGGTTAGGAGGTCATATTGCAGCTGTACAGGACAATGGTTAGTCCAATGTTGGAATATTGCATGCAATCCTGTGTCCTTCCTATGGAAAAGGATGTTTTGAAACTTGAATGGGTTCAGAAAATTAGAGCAATAGGGAGAGGTTAAATATGCTGGGGCTGTTTCCCATGGAGTATCGGAGGCTGAGGGGTGATGTTACGGAGGTTTACAAAATCATGAGGGGTATGGATAGGATAAATGGACAATGTATTTTCCCTAGGTGGAGGAGTCCAGTACAGGAGGGCATAGGTTTAGGGTGAAGGAGAAAGATATAAAAGAGACCTAAACGGCAACTTTTTCCACGCAGAGGGCGGTACCTGCATAGAACAAGCTGCCAGAGGAAGTGGTGGAGGCTTGTACAATTGCAACATTTAAAAGGCACCTGAATGGCTATATGAATAGTAGGGGGTTGGCTGGATATAAGCCAAGTGCTGAAAGGTGGGACCAGATTAGTTTGGGATATCTGGTCGACATGGATGAGTTGGACCGAAGGGTCTGTTTCCATGCTGTACATCTCTACGACACTATGGTCCAGTCTTTACTGTTCCCTGGGGCTGAGAATTCCACAGACAGCACAACCCTAAGGAGGTAGGAACATCGTTATCTCAATCTTAAATGGTAGAACCTCTAAGTTTAAAAATGTCTGAACCTCACAGCAAGTCACCTTCTCGTTTTTTAAACAAAGGCACAACCAATAGGAAAGACATAGTCCATTCTATGGGCGGCACGGTGGCACAGTGGTTAGCACTGCTGCCTCACAGCGACAGAGACCCGGGTTCAATTCCCGACTCAGGCGACTGACTGTGTGGAGTTTGCACATTCTCCCCGTGTCTGCGTGGGTTTCCTCCGGGTGCTCCGGTTTCCTCCCACTGTCCAAAGATGTGCAGGTCAGGTGAATTGGCCATACTAAATTACCCGTAGTGTTAGGTTAAAGGGGTAAATGTAGGGGTATGGGTGGGTTGCGCTTCGGCGGGTCGGTGTGGACTTGTTGGGCTGAAGGGCCTGTTTCCACACTGTAAGTAATCTAATCTAATTCAGCCCCTGTAACATATCCCACATTCCCATTTACACTGTTCGGTAAAGTATTTATCAAATTCAGCTTCCACTGCTCTTTTGTGTCGACATTTCAGATAGCGTAAACCACAGAGCAAATGACATTGGTGCAAAACTATAGTATTGGGTCCATCGAGTCTGATCTGCTGTTCCACCATGGCTGACATGTGTCTCAAAAAAATCTCCCACAATTTCACTATAAGCCTTGCTCCCCTTATCAATATGTATCTATCTTAAAAACAGAACTGTGTCTGTGTCTCTGTATGTCTTTTGTGTGTGTGTTTCAGGTTATTGGCAGGAGGCAGAGGGTGGTGGAGGAGGCTTGTCCTTGGGACTGGAGGCCTGTGACCAGCAGCGTTCCACAGGGATTGGTGCAGGATCCACTTTTGGTTGTCACTTATATCAATAATTTAGATGAGACTTCTAGAAGGCATTGTGAGCAAGTTTACGGCTGATACCAAGATTAGTAATAAAATGGAAGGTGAAGAAGGTTACATAAGATTACAAAGAGAGCTTAACAAATTGGATCATTGATTCATCGAGTTTTACAGCACAGAAACAGACCCTTTGGTGCAACTCATTCATTCCAACCAGATGTCCAAAATTAACTTAGTTGAATGTTCCACCATTTCTTCCATATCCCCCTAAACATTTCCAATTCATGTCTCCATCCAGATTCCTTTTAAATGTTGTAATTGTAACACCCTCCACCACTTCGTCTGGCAGCCCATTGCATACACGCACCATCCTCTGTGTGAAAATGGTCGCTTTTAGGTGCCTTTTTAATCTTAAATCTATGTCCTCTCTTTTTGGACTTCCCTGCACTGGGGTAAAGACCCTGACTATTCACCCTATCCATGGTCTTCATGATTTCTGTCTGTGTTTTCTGTCAACCTTGGGCCTAAGTTCTGAAATTCAATACTGACAACTCTTCCTTCTCCAACACATCACAATCCTAAAATCGTTTTAATCAACTTGTTCAGCCACATTATGAAACACCTCTGTGGGATTTGAAACTAGACTTCTGAGCTCAGAGGTAGGGACACTACCACCATTTGGCAACAGTCCCTAAAGCTGCAACATTATTCCCCTCTGTGTTTATTCATCAGTCTGTTTTGAAATACTGTGACATACCTCCGTGACAGACAGGAGTTGAATCCAGACCTTCCGGTGCAGAATGAGAGGCACTACCACGCAAGTTCAGTTATTGGAATATAACACAGAGCTCCGGCTCAGAGGCATGGGCGTTACCCACTGTACAAGACTTAAACCATTTCCAGATTTTGGGTCACATTTTAACTATCAACTTTCAGCTCGGTGTGGATTAAGTAAAATTTGATTCAGTTTTACTGAATTACACAGTTAAAAGTATTACATTTTTCAACAGATGAAAGGTACTCACCTCAAATGTAGAATGTTGAGTTTATGTGCTCTGCCTTCGCGATAAACTATGAAAATCTTTAATTGTTTGGCTTTGATTTCCACCTTAAGTGGCTATTGTCTGATATCGACAATATAAGTGAAAGACATCCTGCAGACACAGTCTGCACTATAAAAGATCTGGAACAGATACTTATCACTCAACACCAGAGATGAAAAAACGCATACTTTTTGGATCAAAAGCACCAATCAGTCTTTCCCGCCTGTAACGTGTGACTGCCCTCTTCTTAAAACCACGAAATGACTTAAGGCAGCGGACTACTTTCCAGCCTTTCTACCCCAGTACGATCACTCATTGGGCTGAGGAGTGGTAGATTGGGTCAAACTTCGATATATACAATGTATCACATTTTGATAAAACAAACAAGGAGAGGACATACACAATTAAATGTCAGGCCATTGCTAGTGATGTAGAACAGAGGAATTTCTGCTATATTTCTTTGAAGTCTGCATCATGTGTAGGCATGGTGGTTATGAAGGCATTTGGGTTGCGGGCCTTCATTGGTCAGACCTTTGAGTACAGGAGGTGGGACATTATCTTCAGGTTGTGCAGGACAGTTGTGAGGTCGCTCCTGGAGTACTGTGTGCAGTTCAGGTCACCCAGTTACGTTGAGGATATCATGAAACTGGAGACGGTTCAGAAAAAAATTGGTGGGAATGTAGTGTTTCAGTAATAAGGACAGGCTCGATGGACAGGGACCTTTCCCACTGCCGCGTAGAATGTTGAGACCTTCTAAACATTACAAAGGTTTATAAAACAATGAGGGGTATACCTATTGTTGAATGTCACGTGTCTGTTCCTTACTGTAGTGGATTTCAAGACTGAGGGTAATTTTAAGATGACAGGAGCAAGTTTTACAGAAAGCATAGTGTCATAGAGCTGTCCAGCATGGAAACAGACCCTTCTATCCAACTCGTCTCTACTGACCAGATGTGCTACATTAATGTAGTTCTATTCGCCAGCATTTGGCCCATATACCCCTAAACACTTCCTATTCATGTGCCCATCCAAATGACTTTTAAATGTTGTAATTGTCCCTGTCTCCACAACTTCCTCTGGAAGCTCGTTACATATAAAGCACCCTCTCTTTGAAAACTTTGCCCCTTATATCCCTTATAAGCCTTCCCTGTCTGACCTTCAACCTATGTCCTCTACCGTTGGAGATTGCGACCCTGGGGAAAAGACCTTGGCTTTTGACACTATCCATTCCACTTATGACTTTATAAAACTCTACGATCATCTCTCAAGATCATCTCTCAACCACTGATGCGACAGACAAAATAACCCTGGCATATTCAGCATCTCCATAAATCTAAAAACATCCAACCCTGGCAATATCTTTGTAAATCTTTTCTGAATTCTTTCAGGTTTCACAAATCCTTCCTTGAAGAGCGACACCGTAATTGCACAAAGTATTCAATACTGGCCTAACCAATGTCCTATACAGCCGCAATATGACCTTCTAACTCCTACATTCAATGCACTGACCAACAACGACAAGCATACCAAACGCCTTCTTCACTATCCTGTATACTTGCGACTGCACTTTCAAAGCACTATGAACCTGCACTCCAAGGTCTCTTTGTTTCGCAACACTCCCCAGTGACTTAACATGAAATGTATAAACCAAGCCTTGACTTTCCTTTCCAAAATGCAGACTTCACATTTATCTAAATTGAACTCTATCTGCCACTCCTCAGCCCATTCGTCTATCTGATCAAGATCCAGTTATACTCTGAGATAATCAGTTTCTCTGTCCACTGCACCTTCAATTTTGGTGTCAAATATGAACTTATTAACGATACCTCTTGTTTCACTTACAAACCACTTATGTAAATGATGAAAACAGTGGACCCAGCATCAGTCTTTGTGGCACACCACTGGTCATGGGCCTCCAATCTGAAAAACAACCCTCCACCACCACCATTTGTGTTCTAACTTTGAGCTAGTTCTTAATCCAAATGTCTAGATCTCCTTGTGTTCCATGAGATCTCACCTTGCTAACCAGTCTCCTATGGGGATCCTTGCCGAACGCCTTAGTGAAGTCCAAATGGATCACGTCCTCTGCTCTGCCCTCATCAATCCTTTTTGCTACTTCTTCAAGAAAAAAATAATCAAGTTCGTGAGACATGATCTCCCATACACAAAGCCATGTTGACTTTCTATTATCAGTCCTTGCCTTTGCAAATACACGTAAATCCTGTCGTTAGGATTCTCTCCAACAACTTGTCCACCACCGATATTAGGCTCACTTGTCTATTTTTCCCTGGCTTTTCCTTACCAGTTTGTACAGTAATGACAACACTTTGGTCATCTCACATCTTCTAGCATCTCATGTGTGGCTATTGATGAGAAGAACATCTCATCAAGATTTCCAGCAATCACATCTCGAGCATCCCACAGAGTACTTGTGTCTAGCTGTTCAGTATCTATGATGTGCATTTGTATTAAACATCATTTTGTTCATGTATGGCATGAACGTCCTTAGCAGTGATAGATGTGGGTAAAGTTGCAACGTTTAAAAGACATTTTATTAAGTACAAGAACAAGAGTTTAGAAAACAATGGTCCAAGCGCAGGAACGTGGGACTAGTTTAGTTTGAGATATCGTTAGCATTGAGTGCATTGGCCAATAGGTCTTTTTCAAACCCCCTGTATAACTCTGTGGATCCCTGTGTGTTTGCATGGCCAAGTATGCATACGCATATTTCTGTCGATTTGTGTGTGTCCAGAATTGAACCCGGGTTCAATTCCCGCCTCAGGCGACTGACTGTGTGGAGTTTGCACATTCTCCCCGTGTCTGCGTGGGTTTCCTCCGGGTGCTCCGTTTTCCTCCCACAGTCCAAAGATGTGCAGGTCAGGTGAATTGACCATGCTAAATTGTCCGTAGTGTTAGGTAAGGGGTAAATGTAGGGGTATGGGTGGGTTGCGCTTCGGCGGGTCGGTGTGGACTTGTTGGGCCGAAGAGCCTGTTTCCACACTGTAAAGTAATCTAATCGAATCTAATCTAATCACATGTGTATCTGTGTGTATCTATCTCTCCTTGTGATCTGCATTAGTGTGTGTATGTATGTTTGCATCTTTATCTCTACATCTGTGTGCAATGGGAGCTGTTTTGTTTTGGGGTGAATCGTTGAATGGGGTTCCATGCCTCCCTTCCTCCCCCTCCCTCTCCCTCTATCTCTCCCTCTTTTGCTGAATGAGATACAATGCCACGCTCTGCTGGTGTGTTTTAGGACTTTTCAATCCTTTCTTACATGTAAGATTATTTGTAAGGGTAAGTCACTAAACATTTCATTTTACAGGATGTGTGTGTGTGTGTCAATGTGTATGTGTCAATGTGTCTGTGCCTGTGTGTTTATATGTATGTGTGTGGAACTGTGTGTATGTATGTGCGTCTGTGTGTGTGCATGTCTTTGTGTGTCATTGTTCTGTGTGTGTCCGTGTACATCTGCGTGAGTGCGTGCGTGTGCATGTGTGTGGGGAATGTGGATGTCTGTGTATGAGGAGATTGTGGCTATCTGTCTGTGTGTGCCTGTGTGTTGGTTTGTATGTGTGTGTTTTCTGTGTGGTGTATGCCAGTACGTATGTGCCTTTGTCTGTGTGCCTGTGTGTGTAGGCCTGTCTGTGTGTGCAGACCTGTATGTGTGTGGGTGTGTTAATGTGTGTGTCTGTTTGAGCGTGCATATCTGTTTGTGTGTGTCTGCGTTAGCGTATGTGTGCATGTGTGTGGAGTGTGGGTGTCTGTGTTTGTTAGTGTATGTGACTGATTGTGTATGTCTATGTGTATGTATCTGTGTGTGCCTGTGCGTGAGCGTATGTGTGCATGTGTGGGGAATGTGGGTGGCTGTGTGTGGGGGGGAATGTGGATGTCTTCGTGGGTGGGAAGTGTGGCTGCCTGAGTGTTTTTGCGTGTGTCAGTATGCGTGTGTATGTGTCTCTGTCTGTCTGTGTGTTTCTGTGTCTGTGCGTGTGTGTGTGTGTGTGTGTTTGGCTATGTTGAAAGAATGTGGTGCTAAAAAAGCACAACCGTTCAGGCAGCATCCAAGGAGCTGGAGAGTCGAAATATCGAGCATAACCACTTCATTATGAATGACGCTTGTAGCCCAAGGGGTCTGAGGGATAAATGGGAGGAGGTGGTGCTGGGGGAAGGCAACTGGGAAGGCAATTATTAAATGAAGGTGGGGTGAAGTTGATAGGTTAGAGCGGAGGGTTGAGTAGATAGGTGGGAAGCAAGATGGATAGATAGTACAGTTCAAGAAGGAGGTGCCGAGTTGGAGGGTTGGATCTGGGATAAGGTGGGGGGAGGGAAAATGAGGAAACTGATGAAATCTGTGGCTGTGTGTGTTGTGTCTATGTGTGTGCGCACGCGTGTGTATGTGTGTTGGTTGGCGTGTGTACATCTCTGTGTTTAGTTTGTATGTCTGTGTGTCTCTCTGCATTTGTGTGTGCGTGTGGGTGGGTGCGTATGTGTCTGTGTAGGTGTGGGATGGCTATGAGTATGTGTGTCGTGTGTGTCTGCGTGCAGCTGTAGGTGTGTCTGCGTGTGTGTCTGTTTCTGTGAGTCTGTGTGCACTTGTTTATGTCTCTGTGTCTGACTGCGTGTGTGTTTGCATCGGTAAGTGTCTGTTCCTATGAGTGTGTTTGTGTGTATGTGTGCCTGTGTTTGTGTCTGTGTCTGTGTGTGCCTGTGTGCCTGCGTTTGTGTGTGCCTGTTTCTGTGACTGTGTGTGTATGTGTATATGTGTGTGTGTTGTGTGTCTGTGTTTGGTTTTGTGTGTTGAGGGTGTTGTGAGCTGCTTCCCTCCCTCTGTCCCTCCCAAACTGAATTCCTGCTGATTTTCACCGTCCACTCCCACTGTACAGTGGTGTGGGGTGGCCAGCTAGGTCTGATAGCAGCATAAAGCTCCTGCAGGTCTGCCAGCATCTGCGGACAGTAGTGAAAGGACACGCCCTCAGAGCTCGTGTCAGGGGGATATTACATCACTTTAAGCACATAGGGACTACCAGACTCGCTCCACGCTGATACACACAAATATACACACACTAATCCAGAGACATAGAGACACTCAGTAATATACAGAAGCTAATACAGACATGGAGTGTCTGTCAGTATTTCTCTTGCTCCACCGTAACCTTGTCAATATTTCACTTACTCTGTCTGGTGTGTGTCAGTATTTAAGACTGGCAGTGACGGTCGTCAGGGAACGTGTTAGTATTGCACTTGCTCACAATAGTGAGCGAGTCAGTATTTCTGTCTGACTGTGGTGTGTGACTGTAGGACAATTTCAATATTTGCAGATATCAAACCTGGAAGAGTTATAAAGTGTGTAGAGGGCAGTGTGGAACCCCTGAAGGACAGTGACACGTTGGTGTATTTTCGGGCTTATGGCAGATCAGGATCAATGCAGAGCATTGTGAGGTGATGCACCTTGGTAGGAATATTGACTTTTGAAAGTCAATACAAAACATTCTGTACCATTCTAAACGGGTGTAGGAGCAGATTAAATATGAGCACGGATTATTGAAGATGTCAGGACAAGTGGGGAGAGCTGACAATATCACAGACTAGTTTCAGCATCTGAGCTGTTTACAGGAAGAGGTATAGGAGGGAGTTTCCGTGCTGCCTTCCTGGGAGGTGGTGGAGACGATGTGTTGTGAGCCCACCCTCCGACACACCGAGACCGCGGGGTTTTCTAAGTCACCATTTGTACAAGCTCAACGCAGAAGGGAGATGGTATCAGGGCCACGCTATCTAGGTTGTGCCGGGGGAAACGGAGCTGCCAGTGGGTTTAAAGTGAGAATTGCCCTTCACTGAACATTGCACCTTACTGGGTTGGTGGGGCGTGGATGTTTCAGAATCTCCACACGAGGCGTCCTGATCCTCTCCGGCTCGTACCACGGTCCTCCCCACATGACAGGGGGAGGAAGGGGTGACAGAATGGCTATCGGTCACTCCATCACCCGGCTTGCCCCTTTCTGACCTATTTCAGGCTGTTACTCCTGGAATGAGGGAATGGGAGGGAGTCAGAGTGGGAGTGTGTGGCCCTGCTGTTAGTGCTATTGCAGGTGGGAAGGGGGATATGGTGTGGGGTCTCGAAGGAGTTAATCCACAGTGCTATATCCATGCAGTGCTATTAGTGTTGGGGATAAAGTGGAGGGTGAGAGAGAGCACGAAGGTGCTGCATGAAGTAGTGGTGGAGAGTGGGGAACATGAGTCTTGTTTGGGGGTCAGTGTTATAACAGATGTACTGTGAGTGTGAGGGAGCAGAGAGAATACAGTGACTCTTATCCTGTCAGAGCGGGGAAGGTTATTCATGTTTTTCCTGAATTGCTGGGCATTTCTTCTGACTGATGATCCACTGAACTGTGTGGTGTGCTCAGACCATGCTCTGTGGGTCTGGTGGTGTGGGCCACTCTGGGAAGTGAATGGCCCTCCTCTGTACTAGCCCATCCACTAGGACCTCCGTGCCGCTGTCGACAAACTGTGGTGGAATTGCCGCTTATCTGCCATGCTCGGGGTAAACTGCAGGGCTGCTCCAAACTGAGAAAGCTCAACCGTGTGCCCATTGACCTTTTAAAGATGGAACCAGTGCCAGGGACTACGGAATATCTAGGGTCATGCGGGCAGTCGTGAGTACCTCCAGCCATGATTGGTTGGAGAATCGGGCTGGCATTGAATGAGAGGGGCACCATGGGGTGAGGTAAATAGTTAATGAGGTGAGTCCGATAAGATATCACCAGAAACTAGCTCAGTCTCGTACAGACAGTCCCTCTGTCATACTCAGTGAAAACATCACTGAGACAAATTATTGTTATATTCAACCCAATGAGTCGAAGTCTGCACTAAACCTACTTCCAGTTACAAAGCTGCAGAACAAATGCTCATCCAATGCTCTCCAACACCTAAACTCGCACCAATATCCCATTCACCCAACATTCCTGGAAAAAACAGGCTCATGTTGAAGGATACTGTCGAAATGTCTTCATTTCAGAAGTCTGCAACCTGTGATCACATCTTTCCATGACATTGTCTGTCAGGCTCCCCCTCTCTGTTTATTCCCCAAACCCCTCCGATTTGCTGCTACTTAAACTGATTCCCCCGCCATCACGGATGGGAGCTGCATATCCTATCACTTCCAGCATGGGCTGCATGCTGGGCAGTGATCTAACGCATTGTTCTGAGAAATGTACTGGGGTGATGGACACCGTTCCACACCCTGGTCACATATCTCATCTGAGTTTATACGTCAATGCTTTACTGTGGTCTGCATACCCTTCCACTCTCGATAGTTTCTGGTTGTATAGCACAGTACACCAGTTCAGTCTGCACAGTGCTCCCTGCTGAACACGTACTCATCTGGGTTTATAAATCAATGCACTGCTATAGTGTGCCCAGTGTTCCACTCTGGACTGACTGCAGGGCGGTGTTCTGCAGTACACTAGCCTGGTCTGCGCAGAGTTGTCTAGTGAACAGATATCTCCTCTGAGTTTCGTGTCCAGTCTGTTTCTTTGAGGTGGGTTGAGAACTAATCATTTCATTTAATATTGCAATGCCTTCATTTCTGTTCTCATTCATGTGATTAGACCCTTCAAATTCTGATTTCTACAACACGTCCCGTTCTTCAGTCTGCCTGCCATGAATAATTGTTCAGTTTTAGTGTGAGTAAAACTGTTCTGTCTATTTCTCTGGCCTTTGGCATTGCTCACCCTGGAGCATCGGGATTGACTACGATAAACCTTAGTAAGGTCGCGCCTCAGAACCAAAGCTCCAGGGAACATAGCACCAGGCCAATCGTACTCTCCGTGCAACTCAACATCACTCGCCACCACCACCCTACCCAACACTGTCAATATAATTGGAAATCTTTTCTGGACGCTGTCAAGATTAACAACAGCTTTCCTATAGCAGTGAGAACAGAATTAAAGTCAGTATTACAGAAGTGGCTGAACCTGAAGTGTAGGCGAAAGTGAGTATTGCAAATGCAGGAGATTAGAGTCGAGAGTGTGATGCTGGAAAAGCACAGCAGGTCAGGCAGCATCCGAGGAGCAGGAAAATCTATGTTTCGGGCAAAAGCCCTTCAGCAGAAATGAGGCCGGGGGTTTTGAGACATAAATGGGAGGGGAATGGGTTTGGGGGGAAGGTAGCCGAGAATGTGATAGGTTGATGAAAGTGAGGAAGAAGGTGATTCCTGATGAAGGACTTTTGCCAAAAACGTCGAATTTTCCTGCTCCTCTGATGCTGCCTGAATTGCTGTGCTTTTCCAGCTCCACATTCTGAACCCAGTGTATATGCAAGATGGCTTTCTTGTTCGAAGACAGCAATTTCCCTCCCACTTGTTCGACGATGCGATCCAGAGCATCTCATCCTCTTCCTGAACCTTCGTCTTTGAATTCCACCCATCCAAACTGACCAGGAAAAGAACACCCTGTTCCTCACCTTCCATCCCACCAAACCTCCAGATACAACGCATTAACCTCCCCCATTTGATCCACCGACAAACACACCCCACCACCAGGGATCCATTTCCCTCCCTGCCGGATGTGCATTCCATACAGAACATTCCCGGCGCAGTTCCCTTGTCAGGTCCACGCCACCCACCAACCCCCGCCACTCCTAGTCCCTTCTCCTGCAACCGAAAGGATTGGAAAACCAGCACTCTCACCTCCTCCCTCACCTCCCACTCACCTCCCCCTCACCTCCTTCCTCACCTCCCCCTCACCTCCCCCTCAGCTTCCCCTCACTTCCCTACACCTCGCCCCCACTTCCCCCTCACCTCCCCCTCACCTCCCCCTCACCTTCCCCTCACCTTCCCCTCACCTCGCCCCTCACCTCCCCTCACCTCCCCCTTACCTCTTCTCATCTCCCCTCACCACCCCTCACCTACGCCTCACGTCCCCCTCATCATCCCCACACCTCCCCCTCAACTCCTCTCACCTCCCCCTACCTCCCCTAGACCTCCACCTCACCTCCCCCTCACTTCCCCCTCTCCTCCCCCTCACCTCCCACTCACCTCCCCCTCACCTTCCCAAACTTCGCCCTCACCACCCCCTCACCTTCCCCACACCTCGCCCTCACTTCCCCCTCACCTCCCCCTCACCTCCTCCCTCACCTCCCCTCATCTCCCCCCTCACCTCCCCCTCACCTTCCCCTCACCTTCTGCACACCTCCCCCCTCACCACCCACTCACCTCTCCTCACCTCCCCTTCACCTCCCCCTCACCTCCCCCACCTCTCCCTCACCTCCCCCTCACCTCCACCCGAGACCCCGAAGGATCTCCCCACATCCTTTGGTGTTTTACCTGCACTTCCACACACGTTGCCTACAATATCCGCTGCTCCTGATGTCTTCTCTACAATGTGGAGACAGGAAGCCAATATGTGGAACACTTCAGAGAACATCTCTGGAACACGCCCACCAATCAACCCCACCAACCCTTGGCTGAACACTTTAACTCCCTTTCCCACTCCGCCATGGACATGCAGGTCCTGCGCCTTCTCCACCACCAAACCTTAACCGCCTGACGCTTGGAGGAGGAAAGACTCATCTTTTAACTTGGGACCCTGCAACCATATGGGGTCAATGCGCATTTCAACAGTTTTATCATTTCCCGTGCCTCTAACGTTTCCCAGTTCCAACCTTCCAAATCAGCATCGCCCCATGACCTGTCATACCTGTTCATCTTCCTTCCGATCTGTCTGCCCCACCCACCTCTCCGACATATCACCTCCAACCCAACTTTATCTACCTATCACATTATCAGCTACCTTCCCCAGCACCATCCCCTTCCCATTTATTTCTCAGCCCCCTTGGGCCACAAGCCTCGTTCCTGATGCAGCGCTTCTACAACAAATGTCAATGTTCCTCAGATCCTGGCTGACCTGCTGTGCTTTCCCAGTACCACATTCTCGACCTCCAGCATCTGAAATCCTCACTTTCTCCCTTAAGTTGATGTGTCCAGAAATTTCCACACCTAACATTTTATGCAGCTATTTTGCTCTTTTATCCCTGTCTCCTGCAGTGCTCTGGCAATGCTCCCACATACAAGGAAAAAAATAAAAAAAGAAATTGAAAGCTTTATAGTCAGTCCATCAGTAACCCTCATCCATTCCATCGAGACTGAGTAAATATTCCCTTTTATTATGATATGATATGTTATGTAAGGAAGGGGTTAACTGACCCTATTTGTTCGGTGACTGTGATTTTTTTTAGTCTCCATGAATTCTAATTATCCCAGTGGAGACTTCCCAACTTTTAATGATCAATGGGCACCGTTCAATGTGTTATCCCAAAGTATGAGCAGGAGCATCACCGGCAGCAGTAACAGGGATCAGCAGCTCCAGAGAGAGAAGGGGAGGAGACATCATAATCCGGGAACATTAGACTGGAATGTTCCAAAAATGGATCAGAATCTGGGAACATTGGACTGGAAATCTCCAACAATGGCTCAGAATCTGGGACCATTAGACTGGAATGTTCCAACAATGGACTGTTCTTTCATATCGTCTTCACTTTTTGCCAATATTATTGTTCATGTTGAGACTCAAAATCCAGATATTCTCTCTGCAGACCACTACTAACTGCATCAGTGAACATGTTCAATTACTGTCTCCCACGTTGATTCTGGCAGTGTTACTCATGGGTCTCTATGTTGACTACTCAATTTCATATGTGAACCATTTTCTCTCTATGTTTGTTATTTAAATATTTGGAGAGTGGAGGTCATTGTCCACTACTATGTTTACAGACTCCATTTCCACTCTGGGACCATCCCTGGCCATATATCTTTTTTTATTCCTTTCTGGGTCTTGGGCATGGCTGGCTGGCCAGCATTAATAGCCCATTCCTAATTGCCCATGAGAAAATGGCGGCGAGCTACCTTCGTGAATCGCTGCAATCCACCTTGATGTGGGTTGACCCATAGTGCCGTTAGGGAGGGAATTACAGGATTCTGACCCAACGACTGTGCAGGAATCCGGTATATTTTCAAGTCATGGATGGTGGGTGGCTTGGAGGGGAACTTGCAGGTGGTGTTTGACACAGACGACTCACAACTTTGGTGATCCCTTTGGCCAGGAGCTGATTCCTGACACCATGCTCTGACCGTTATCAAATTTTACTACTCACTGCTCCAGAATGTACTTCACTGGCTTAACTCATCTGTTGTTTGAACCTTGAGCTGTGAAATACAGACTTAATGATGACAACAATCTGCTGCTGGCACTCTCGGGTTGAAACCTGCAGGAATACATCTGATTCGAACTCAGATCAAAAGCCCATCCATCTGACATTTCTGTGCACGCTGATCTATATCGCTATTGTGTCTAGCAATGCCTTTATTTTAATATTCTTAACTCATCTATCCATGAAACTTCTCTCAGTCTCGATTATCCAAATCCCTGCCAGTTGTTCATATTTAACCTGGTTTCCATCAAGTGCATTTTCCCTCAAGCATTGATTTTCACATTCAACCACCCGAATGCACGCCCCCACCATGGTCACTCACTCATACACTCACTCACTCACACACTCACTCACTCACACACTCACTCACTCACTCACTCACTCACTCACACACTCACTCACTCACTCATTCACTCACTCACTCGCTCACTCACTCACACACACTCACTCACACACACTCACACTCACACTCACTCACACACTCACTCACACACTCACTCACTCACTCACTCTCACACACATATACACATACACCTTATACTGGTCCAATGGAGATAGAAATCTTCCCCTGCTGTGTGTATTTGATAGGTGCATCGTTCCCATGTGATAGAAAAGTTTAGCGATGCTCCTCTTGCTGGGCAGATAATCTGGTTTACTGAGCAATACACTAGGAGGAGAAGGTGAGGTCTGCAGATGCTGGAGTTCAGAGCTGAAAATGTGTTGCTGGTAAAGCACAGCAGGTCAGTCAGCATCCAAGGAACAGAAGAATCGACGCTTCGGGCATAAGCCCTTCATCAGGAAAACACTAATTTGGCCTGCACTTCTCTCCATGTTGGTCTCCTCTCAGTTTATGTCGATTGAAGTATTCTGTGAAACCGATTCAGAATTTCATGAAACATTCCATTTCAGCTGATCAGAAAATACCTTTATTCAATGCTCTCATTCTTGTAACCTTGTTGTCTGATGTGTCAATCCTCTAGTTAGTTCCACTACCCATCTTTTCCTTTATATTTCCACAACATGCTCTCAGTTGATTAACTGTCTGTTTCTTTCTTTACTGTGAATCTTTCTGTCCTTCTGTATCTTTTCCTGGCCTTGATTTTTGGCTCCCTAGTGTATCGAGTGCTGGCATTGTGAAGTTCAGATTCAGTAAAATGGTGTGTGTCGGGCTGTTGTTCACTTCTCAGTGTGTTTATGTGGTGCTCCATGGACGGAGTGGGAGGATGTTGTATGTGTCGGGCTGTTGTTCACTTCCCGGTGTGTCCCATGTGCTGCTCATTGTTGAAAATGTGGGGTGTGCATCGGTCTGTTGTTCATTGCCTGGTGTGTCCCATGTGCTCTTCCATGTTGATAATGGAGGTGTGCATCGGTCTGTTGTTCACTGCCTCTTGTGTCTCATGTGCTGCTCCATGTTGGAAGGGCGGGGGGGGGGGGGGGGGGGGTGTCGGGCTGTTGTTCACTTCACGGTGTGGCCCATTGCTGTTCCATGGACGGGAGTGGTGGTGTGTGTCGGGCTGTTGTTCACTTCTCGGTTTGTCCCATATGGTGCTCCATGTTGGATAGGGGTTTCAGCAACTTTGACTCACATCTTTGAAAGATGGTCTGTGCCTGTCCACTAAACATCTGACTTCTTGACTGTCCCTCTGAATAGATCGTGTGGCCCGTAACACAAGGAAGCCCATTGAGTATTATTGCAAAGGACCAGGTGTCTAACATCTCTGACAATGCTGTCACTTTGAAAAAAGTTAGTTTGCTCCTTTTCTTTAAAGATACATCTTAAAGGCCGAACTGCCGACTACAAGCGACTCAAGTAAATAATTTAGAAGGTTCTTAGATTTTATTTTTAAATAGTGATAGCAATGGCCAGTTCTCATAGACCAGACTTTCCACTTTTTCTGAACTGTTACAGTCACGAGGTTCTTGGGGTCAGAGAAGGGATGGACGCCTCAGTAAACGATCCTTTTCTGCTATTCTCTCTGAAATCTGTCTTGATGCTGCTTCCTCCTGAATTGGAGAACTGCATGCAAGACTGAAGGGCCTTGGATGTGTCTTTTTACCAAGGGATGACTTTGAGATGTTAATTCGTTGTAACAATTCATTAGTAGAAGGTACCTAATATATTATTCTGTGAGGGTTTCTGGTAGTTAAGTTATTCGAAACTCCTCTTCTTTTTATGCATTTTTATTTGAGAGGTTAAATGAATTGCGTTTTGCTTAAAATGTGTGGTTTGACCAGCCGCATCACATCTGGAACACCCATTTCATTTCTACCTTTACTATAAGACAAGGTTGGCATCCAGGCTGCCATACTAAAGTATTTTAAGGCTGTCTGGTCTGGTCCATTGCAAACTGAGGGCTCTTGCCCTTTTCGAAATCGACAATTCCAAATTGGGTTCAGAATTATATTCCCTACAGTGTGAAAACATGTCATTCGGCCCATCAAGCCCACATCAACGCTGCGAAGAGTAAGCCACCCAGACCCATTCCCCTTCCCTATTAATCCATATTTACCCCTAACAATTGGAACTAACCTGCACATCCCTGAAAAGTACGGGCAGTTTAGCATGGCCAATTCACCTAATTTGCACATCTTTGGACTGTGGGAGGAAAACGGAACACCCAGATGAAACCCACGCGGGGACCGGGAGAATGTGCTCAGGGAGATTGTTGGGCTCAAAGGCAGCGTCGGGATAGTTGTTAGTGTCTTTTGTTCCGGGTGTTGAATTCGGTTGGTTTGAACAGTGCTTTGTGGAGTAATGGTTCTTTCTGTCTGTGAGAGTTCTCTGGGTGTGGAAGAAACGAAGTTGGAGATTTTACAAAAGGTGAGCAAGGTAAAGCTGTTAGAATTGGCAGAGAAGCTGGAGTTGGTTTCCTGTTTGTCTGTGAGAAAAGCAGAGATAATTACAGCTATAGCTTGGCAATAAAACTTTGGTGGAAACACCATCAGAACATTTGGAAATGGCTGGAATTCATTTGCAAACGAGGCAGCTCGATGACAAAAAGGAATTCAGACAGTTTAGAATGCGATTAAAAGTAGAATTAAAAGAAAAGGTGAGGAAGAAGAAAGACAGAAAAATAAAGAAAAAATGCAGAAACAGAGTTTCAACTTCAAAGGTTAGCAATTTGAGAGGAAAGTCGACTTAGCAGGGTAGAGATGAAGGGAGACGGTAGGCTGAATAAGGAGGATGTGGGGTCATAGTTTTAAGCTGTTTGGCGGAAAATACAGAGGGGATGTCAGAGGCGGGTTCTTTAAGCAGAGAGGTGGGAGAGCATGGAATGCATTGCAAGCAGCAGTTGTGAAAGCGAGGTCATTGAAGATATTTAAGAGACTGCAGGACATGCACATGGTCACAGAAACTTGAGGGTTCATTCATTAGGTTTACCTTACATGAGGATCAATGGTCAGCACAACATCGTGGGCTGAATGGCCTGTTCTGTGCTGTACTGTTCTATGTTCCATGTTCTATGATAGTGAGAATGAACAACTCTACGGTAGCCAAAGGCCTGATGGAGATCTGTTTAAATGTATACAAGCATTGTCTACATTTGGTGAGAAGGATGGGGAAGCCTTTTTAATTTCATTTGAGAAAGTCGTTAAACGAATGCGGTTGCCAGTGACCATGCGGATTTAGCTGATCCAAACAAAGCGGTGTAAGAAGTGAGGTATTAGCATACCTATCGGAGTAGGCATCTGGAGAGTATGAGGAAGTGAAGAAAGCTATCTGAAGTGCATACAAGCTTGTGCCAGAAGCCGACAGACAGCGTTTTAGGAATCTAAAAGAAACGTCCCTGGTTAAATGTCCATTGAGTTTGAAAGAATCAAACAAAGCAATTTGGAAAGGTGGGGAAGGGTATTAAAAGTAGAGCAAGCCTCTGGCACTCTTCCAGAGATCCTTACTTTGGAGGAGTTCAAAAATTCACTTCCTGCAGTCGGGAGAACTCGTGTGTGAGAGCAGAGACTTAAAATCGCAAGATTAGAAGCTGAAATGGCTTATGATGATCAGTTGGTCCAGAAATGAAAGTTTGGTTTCTGTGAGGGATTGAGAAGAATGTGTGAGATCTTCTTAAAACACATACTTGTGAGAGTAGGTTTACTGGCATCGGCCAGAAGTAGCAGCTAAAGGGGTTACAGCATTAAAAGGTACAAAAGCATTTAAATCTTTTAAGTTGAGACATGAGGAGACATGTCACTGAGAAGGACAATGAGAGAGATGCAAATAAGGAAGCGTTAGGATCTGGGCTGTCTTCTTAAACATTTCTAGGTGAGGGGCTGCTGACGGACTCCGGTTATTGAAAAGTTAGTGGAGGGGCTCGAGATGATTTGCTGCAGGTTGTGCTGTGAGCTGCCGCAGACATTCAGGAAGACCTGAGGATTTGGTGATTCAATTCTGTTCAGAGCATTGGAACTGTGATTACAGCATCTGGGTCTGGAACATTAAAACCAAATGGAGCAGAGGCTGCAGAGAGGGGAAGCTCTGAAACCACGGCATGAGGATATGTGGGGAAAATAATCTGTCTTATCTGTCTGTGTCTTGGCCTGGACAAGAACACACTCTCACTCTCTTACTTATACACACCGATGCACACTCTCCCTATCTGCCCCACGCACAAATTCACACTCTCCCTCTATCACATGCACACATACATATTCTGCTGTGTCATGTGCATGCCTACACACACCCTCTCTGTCTCCCTTCCACACTCACTCATACTCTTCCCTCACTCTCTCTCGCACACATACTGTCTCTCTCTCCCCTTTACACAAACGCATACGCCCTCTCTCTGTTTCACACGCACAAACACACACACGTACACACATACGCACACAAACACAGACGCATGTGTAGGCATATAAGTTTGTGTGGTTCATTTACACTTGCTCATTTGTATTTGCATATATATCTATGCTGTTAAAAATACATACAATTTGTAGACAATTGTTCAATGTGGTATTTATCACCTTCTTCTTTGGAAATGGACCCAGTCTGACTCCAGGTGAAGACACATACAGACTCCAAACATGACCTCATGCCTAAAATTCACCGGAGGGGTCGACCGGAGGGGTCACTTCCTTTCCATCTATAATACCTGAAGGTATCTCCAGGCATCGACATGAAAGAAACACAGAAACTTGCATATTAATCAAGCAAAACCTAACCCTCCATTTTAATTGATTAAAGATTTATGAGCCACCTTAGGTGTGTTCAACTCATGCGCATGAGTTGTACACACTTTGATCTTTTCCTTCTAGATCCTGTCTCTAAGGACTTTCTCTCTCCATAAAACCTGGTGAAGATGCAGCTCCCAGAAAGCTAGTAATTTCAAATAAACCTGTTGGACTATAGTCTGGTATTGTGTGGATTTTGACCTTGTCCAACCCAGTCCAAAACTAGCATCTTCATTTCATGGCTTATATTTGTTAGCCAATCCTCTCTCATAGCATTTTTTTTGTTCTAACACAATGTGCTCCTGTCTTGCCTATTAATGTTTTGTGAGACATGTTTTGCAATTGTTTGTAGAAGTCCAGGTATAATACATCTACAGGATCCCCTTTATCCATCTTGCTTGTCACATTATTTAAATGTTAGCCAAATCATTCAAACATGAGTTATCCTTAGTAATACTATGTTAACGCTCATGGATCGTGGCTTGACATTGAAAATATTCCGTTCTTAATTCCTTCATACCAGATTCTAACAATTTGCCTTCAATCCGAATAATCTGCCGAATACTTTCCATTCCTGAGTGAAGTTGGTTATTCTAAATTCTTCCCTTTCTATAAACCGCACATTCTCTTTCAATTCCTGTGAAATAGGCACGAAGCTGTAGAAGATCTGTTCCAACTGCTGTGTAAGGTGAATGAGTGGCTGATTGGATTCATTCTGTTCAATGTTTGATCGGGGATCGTCAGCACGAAGTCATCAGAGGGAAGTCATACCGAACGAATTTTATTGAATTTTTTAGAAGAGGTCATTTATATGTTTTTTTCAGCCAGGCCTTTGACAAAGCCGCACGGGGGAAACTGATAAAGAACGTACAATCTCAAGGCATCAAGGGTAACTTGGTAAGTGGCATTCAAATTGTCTTAATTGCAGGAGACAGAGGGTGGTAAGAGAAGACTGTATGTGTGTCTGGAGAGTAGTGTCCCCTCGTGTACCACAGGGATTAATACTTTGTCCCTGATTATTTTGACATTCATAAATGATATAAATGTGAATGTGCAGGGGGGTGGGGGAGTGTAATAAATATGTATATGTTTGAAACAACGATTGGACGGGTAGTCGTCAGTTAGGAGGAAGGTCTTATTTTACAGGAAGATACAGATGGAATGGTCAGACGGGCAGACCGATGGCAGATGGAATGCAACCCTGATAAATATGGGGTGATGTACTTTGGAAGAAGGAACTATAAAGGTGAGGACTCAATGAATGGCAGCACACTGGGAAACTCACACGGTGCTTCTCAACACAACCTGGAATGTGACTGGGTAGGATAATAAGTTAGTTTAGAGGTTACATGCGACTGTTAGCATAGTTTTTATTCAACGAGATATTGATTTTAAGAGTTATACAGGAGTTTGGTTCGGCCAAAATGGAATACAATGGGTAGTCCTGGGATTATAGGAAGGATGTGATTGCACTGCAGAGGAGATTAACCAGGATGTTCCCTGGGATGGAGCATATCGGCAATGGAGAGAGGCTGAATAAGCTCGGGTTGTTTACTTTGGAGCCGAGAAGGCTGAGGGGACGTGATTCAGAAGGATACGATTCCGAGGGACATGGATAGGATGGATTGACTGCAGCTGTTCCTTTCAGTCAAAGGACCAAGAACAAGCAGCAGACGTTTAAACTGAAGGGTGTGAGGTTTGGAGAGGATTTGAGGATTGTTTTTCACCCAGAGGGTGTTCGGGTCAGGAATGCACATCTTGAGAAGGTAGTTGTGATGGGTAATCTTACAACCGTTAAATAGTAATTGACTAACACTTGAAGTGTCATAACATTTATGGCTATGGATCACATGTAAGAAGGGAAGACTAATATAGATCATGCTTTTTTATGGGACAAGGTCTACGCTTCTGTGATTGTTTCACTGTGGAAGAAGAAGCAGTTAGGAAGATAAATGGCGTGTTGACTTTCATTTTAGGAGGATTTGTATACAGGAGTATTGGTGTGTTACTATAGCTGTACAGGACTTTGGTTTATCATCCGGTTTAGGTACACATGATTCTGACTCTGACCTGTTCACCCTCACTCGTCACTGAATTATATATTAGCTTGATGGTAATGTTAGACTGAAGGATTATCCTGGGGGAGAAGTTACAGATTACGTTGAATACAATTCTGCTGCTGCTACTGTGATCTTCAGCACCACATGAATGCCCCATTTGAGTTGCAATATCTGCAATTCAATTCTACTGACTGTTCCAAAGTTCACACCGAGACCCCTTCACCCATCAGCCCTGTACTAAGTAACCTACTCTGGTTTGTGGATCAGTGGCGCTGGAAGAGCACAGCAATTCAGGCAGCATCCGAGGACAGGCAAAATCGACGTTTCGGGCAAAAGCCCTTCATCAGGAATAAAGGCAGAGAGCCTGAGCGTGGAGAGATAAGCTAGAGGAGGGTGGGGGTGGGGAGAGAGTAGCATAGAGTACAATAGGTCAGTGGGGACGGAGATGAAGGTGATAGGTCAGGGAGGAGAGGGTGGAGTGGATAGGTGGAAAAGGAGCTGGGCAGGTCGGACAAGTCCGGACAAGTCAGGGGATCGAGTTGCTGGAGGTTAGAAGCTAGGATGAGATGGGGGAAGGGGAAATGAGGAAACTGTTGAAATCCACATTGATGCCCTGGGGTTGAAGTGTTCCGAGGCGGAAGATGAGGCGTTCTTCCTCCAGGCGTCTGGTGGTGAGGGAGCGGCGGTGGAGGAGGCCCAGCACCTCCATATCCTCGGCAGAGTGGGAGGGAGAGTTGAAATGTTGAGCCAAGGGGCGATTTGGTTGATTGGTGCGGGTGTCTCGGAGGTTTGTGATGTGGGAACACTTCCATTTCCATTTTCTCATTCCAATGAGGGTCTCTCCTTAATGTCATGGCCTCCAATTTATTACCTTTCTTAAACCCTTTATCATATTCATTTGATTGTTTTTCATTCCCATAGTACCAGCACCTGTGTCTGATGCGAAAGCCTTATTTCGTTGCAGTGCCATTGAACGTGTGCACCTAGTGCTACTGTCCACTTTCTGGTGTACAGCGATCCATGTCGGACAGGGCGTTCGAGCAACTTTGACACACGTCTGTGTGAACTTGTTCAAAAACAGAAATTGCTGAAGAAACTAAGCGGGTCTGGCAGCATTTTGTGGAGTGAATGTAAAGTTTGTCTTTCAGGTCCGGTCACCCTTCTACAAAGCTCGCAGTTTCTCCTGTAATATTTGCATTTTTATTTCCAGTATCCGTAGTTATTTGTTTAATTGAAAACTTGTTCTGTGCTATTCATTTCTCGAGAAACTCAACAGGTTTGGCAGCATCTGCAGAGTCAGAGAAACATATCAAGCGTTACAAGTCTAATGTGACACTTCTTCAGAACTGAAAAGGATTGGAAACTTGGTTTTTAAATCCATTGTCAGAGGTGAGAGTGTGGGTGATCGAGAAAAGAGAGCATGGCAAATGATAAACGGATTTTTGTCAGTGGTGAACGAGAAGATGATGTGAAATAGCTTTAAATTATGATTCGAATCGTGGATAGGGGTTCTCTCAATCGAGTGCAAGATAAAGAAGACAGAAACACACAAGGTCACAGGAAGGCTACAAGGGAGAATGCATGAAAAATGGAGAACAGCCATATTGGGGTCAGGCTGTGAAGTTATGGAATTGAATATTAACCCCTACAGGCTGTAACGTACCAAAGTGTACACTGAAGTGTTACTCGAGCTTGGGTTTTGTTTCATTGAGACATTGCAGCAGCCCAGGACTGAAATGTTAGCATGACAGCAAGGTAGGTTATTGAATTAGGAAGCGATGAGAAGGTCAGGAAGCGATGAGAAGGTCAGAGTGGGCATGTTCCTCAATGCAGTCTCTGTTTGGTCTCCCCAATGGAACGGAGACTGCATTGTGAGCAGCAATGACAGGAGACTGGATTTAAAGAGCAAAAGTGAAATGCTGCTTCACCTGGAAGGTGTGACTGGAGCCTTAGACAATGAGGAGGGAAGAGGTGAATGGGCAAGTGTTGCAGTTTCTGCAATTGCATTGGAAGGTGCCTTGGGGGAGTGGGGAATTGCTCGGGAGGGTGTCACAGAGTGAAATGTCCCTGTGAAATGCTGACAGTGGACAGGAGGCGAAGATGTGTTTGATGGTGATATCCTGCTGAAGGGTGTTGGAAGGGGTGGAAGATGATTCTGTGAATGTGGATTCTAGTGCAGTAGGAAGTGAGGACAAGGAGGTTATCATTGTTCTGGGCAGGAGGGGACGGAGTGAGAGAGGCACTGCGGGAGATGGGACGGTGACAGCTGAAGGCCCTGTCCTCCGGAGTTTGGGGATTTCTGGTTTGACGGAAAAGGAAGTCACGTCAGAGGCTACCCACTGGAATGTGGCATCATCAAACAGAAACAACAGAGACAGAGAAACTGGGAGAATAGAGTTAGCCTCCGTCGATTATGTGCTCAGCCATATGCAGAAGTCTCCCCTGAATGATTGAAAAGAATCAGATATTTAAATGGAGGATATCTGCCTCACTTCGGATCTGAAGTGGGATGTGATAATAGACCCAGAACAAGGTCAGTGAGTATAAATGGGCAGACATTCAAGCAGATATCCCATAATGCTCAGCAATTATTTTTTCTCTATTGAAGTAGAAGGACTCGATAAGAAGGTGAACCACCCATGGTTGGCAAAAGCTGTCAAGGTTACTATTGATGAGCATTAGTGTCGGGCCAGATTTAGGATGTTTATTACAGGGACCATGAGCAGATGCTGGGCATGACTTTCAGCTGTGCTTCCTGAATTACCCCCAGAAATCCCTGCCAATGCTGCTCCAATCTTTCCCTGCACGTCTCCCCATCCTGCTGCCAGGTTCTCCCTCTCCAATTACAGAGCACATTCTTTCACATTATGATCCCTCCCCACTTCACCTGAAGCTCTTTGTTCAAGCCTACCTTCCCTGCACTAGCATCAAGATGCGTTTTGTGCTGCCATTTTGCCTCTGGTCTCAGTGTGTCTCGGCCTCACCATTGATGCTGCTTTACACCTCCCACTCAAATCTCATTCCGGCAAGTTTCCTTCTTGGCGTAAACCTTATTGAAAACACCTCTCCCCCTTTGCACTGAATTCACACTGTGATCCTAATTTCCAAAAGTAAACTCAGCCTTCATCTTACTCTGCTAAAGGCAACTGCACGCTGACTGTGTAGTATAAGAATTCCTTTTCTTCCATAGATCTGGCCAGAAATAAGTTTTCACTGTAGAGATCATCGCCCCTTTTAGACAAAGGAATTCAGGTTCTTGATGTCTTACTGGCACTAGTCAGAGTTTCACTCTGCATTAGTATTATAACATGGAGAAAATCACATCACAGTATGAAGTTTGGGCTGAATGTTGTTTACCTGTCATTTTGAATACTGCATCAAATTAGTAGTGCTTATTTTAAAATGCTTGTTCTTGAAGCTAGTATCAGATGGAGTGTAGAAGGTTGAGGGGTGACATTCTAGATGTTTATAATATCATGGGAGGCATGGATATGGTGACTAGCCCAGGTCTTTTCGACAGTATAGTAGAGTTCCAATATAGAGGACGTAGTTTCAAGGTGAAAGGGAAAAGATTTAAAAGGGACGAAGGGGCAATGTTTTCACACAGAGGGTGGTGTGTGTATGGAATGAGCTGCCAGAGTAAGAGTGGTAGATGCAAGTACAGCTACAACCTTTCAAGACATTTGGACAAACATATGAATGGGAAATGTTCAGAAGCATATGGGCCACATGCAAACAGATGGAATTAATTTAGTTTGGAAAACCTGGTCAGCATGGACAAGTTGGAGCAAAGGGTCTGTTTGTGTGTGATATGACTGTATGAATCTAGAAAGTGAGGAAAAAAGGAAGAAAAGACATGATATAAGCAAATTGGCAAGAAATATAAAAACAAGCATCACGAGCTTTTCCGTGTATACAAAGAAAGTACAAGATGAATGTATGACCTTTGTTAGAAATGAAGTCAGGAAAGCATATTGAGGACGTTTGGAGGGTGTGCCGAGACGGAGCAGATAGATAATTTGCACCAGAATGTTACATCATTCCTCACAGGAGAAGGCATGTAAGTATTTAAATGATGTAATCAAAATGGTACTTGGAGGGAAGTTCTTGAACTGCCTCTAACAGAAGGAACAAGGTTTTTAAATAAACAATTAAGAGTAAGCGTAAGGAGTTCAGCAGTCACTCATAGTTGGTTTTAAAAGCAGCGATTACAGAATGACTGGAGGTACTGTGTGAAATATTCCATAGCTCTCTGGATTATAGGAGTGTTCCAGCGAAACTGGAGACCCTCCAATGTGGTGCCTGCCTTCAGGAAAGGAGCGAGACTGAAAGCAGGAACTATTTAGCCTCACCATTATTGCTGGGAATATGTGAAAGTCTGTTATTAAGGAAGGCATTGCATGGCATTTAGAAAAGCTTCACACAGAATCAGCATGGTTTAGTGAAAGGCGATCTATATTTTGCCTGCAAAATCATGCAAAGCTTTTCTGGAGATCCCTGAGAATGGAACAAGCGGGTGTGATAAAGGGGGACTGGCAGACACGAGGCTTTCCAGAGATTTTCCACAAGGTTTAACAAAATAAAAATTGTTACATAAGACAGAAGCTCATAGTATGACAGATACAATATTAACATGGGATAACGGTTGGTTAACACGTAGAAATCAGTGAGTCAGTGTTAATGGATCTCCCTGGTAAAATGTATCTGCTGGAGTATCACAAATATCAGTCCATTAGCAAGATTTATTTACAATCTATACTGATAGCCTGATGGCAGGAGCTGAGTGCAATATGCATCCGAGGTTGAGGATAACACTGAAAACCAAAAGGAAGGCTGTTACTTAATGGAGACGACTCCCACAAAAGGAAAAGTACAAAGGGATGGGATTGATCTTGTGTCTGAAACATAACGTCAGCATGCTGATGTTGCAAGTAAGTACGTTGGTTTGTTAGGCGGGTTCCTGAAATGATAGTGTTGAATTATTGAGTACATCTAAAATGGTGAGGCAATTATTCATTCTGGTTGAACTGAATGAGGATGACATTACTGAAACATATAAGATACAGAGGGGACTTGACAAGGTAGCTTTTGAGAATGTTGATCCATTTCAGGGCAGAGTCCCGAACACAGGAATGTAAATACAGAATAAAGGATATCGATTTCAAACTGGAATGCAAAGAAATGTCTTCATTCAGAAGGTAGTGAATGACTGGAATTCCCTATCCCAGAGAGTGTGTCGATTGGGTCACTGAATGTATTTACAGACGGGGTGGATTTGGTTTTGACATATCAACGAGTGAGGGATACTTGGGGGTAACAGGAAATTGACGTTGAGCCCTGAAGTAGATTTGCCGTGTTCTGGTTAAATGACAGTGCAGGCTTTAGGGGCCGAATATCCTGCTCCTGTTCCTATTTCTTACGTTCTTTTGGAAAGTAACTGGTTATTGTCCTGAAAATGGTGTTGTACGATGCTGCATTCAGGGACAGAAGAGGATTTGTTTGAGTTAACATTGGATGCGGGTAGATGGCTGTATACACACCGAATCTGGGTCTGTTACATGACCCGCATCTGGAGCAGAAGATACAGAGAGGGGAAGCCTGGAGAGAGGGATTGTGGGGGGCGGGGGGGATGAGGTCACTTCCTGACCCAGCCTGGATTTTCCAAGTACTTTTCTGAAACTGCACCTAACCATCGGAGTGGTCTCGATCTGCCCCTCTGTAGCAGGTCTGAAGGGCTGAATGGACATCAGAACACAGGGCTGAGGGACACGAGTGGGCCATTCGGCCCTTTGACACTACTCCACCAGGGAATAAGGACGTGGATTATCTCATTGTGGTCCCAGCTGCACTTTTCTGTCCATGCACAATTGTCCCTGATTCACCTGTCTATGGAAAATCAGACGAAGCCAGCCTTGATATAATACAAAGATTCAGCCATCCCAACCTTATAGAAAATAGAATTCCCACTTAAATACAATCCCACTTGGTGAACTCCTCCTCACTCCGGTTCTGAATGGGATTGGAGCACATCACTGTTTCTTTTTCTCAACCCACTCCTTCACAGTTCACAACAAATCTTATATGTAACCAGGTTGGTGATATGGCCGATGATAAATTTCTCATACTGGGTCAGGTCCAGTGCTAGGAATAAGTCAGTCAGATTTTTTTAGTCGGCCACAAGTAACTAAAAGAGCTAACGGAGCAGCATGATGGATCTGTTGTCAGCACTGCTACCTCACATCACCAAGGAGCTAGGTTCAATTCCAACCTCAGGTGACACTCTTTGTAGAGTTTGAATATTCTCCATGTATCTATGTGGGTTTCCTTACAATGTTCCAGTTTCCTGCCACAGTCCAAAGATGTGCAGCGTGGAATGAATTGGCCATGCTAGATTTCCCATAGTGCCCAGGGATGTGTCAGTTAGGTGTGTTAGTCATGGGAAATGCAGGGTTACATGAATAGGGTAGGGGGACATGTCTGGGTCGGACGCTTGTCGGTGGGTCAGTGCGGATTTGATCGACAGAACGTACTGCTTCCATACGGTCCAGATTCTATAACAATGACAACAGGTTTGGGCCATAAAAATACCCAGTGGGTATCTACCTGATCCACTCTCCTCAAAGTCTTGTATGTTTCAATAAGAGTAACCATAATATAAGGCATTGTACCTTGGAATACATGAAGTGAAGCATCTCTGAACCGCTTCTAAAATAATTATATCCATTCTCGGGTAAGTAGACAAAAAGTAACCTCACGCCCCAGATGATCTTTATGTTTGTTTTCTCAGTGTGGTGAGTCTTTGGAACTCTCTTCCACACAGAGCTATGGAGGCAGAGATATTGAATGTTTGGAGGCACGGACAAAGGGTTCAAAAGTATCAATGTAGTCAACGATTATCTGGGAATGGGCAGGAATGTGCAGCATGGGGAAACGCTGACAGTGGTACAAAATGGCACTGCTCCAGAACGTCCGGCAAAACGAAATGATAATCCAGAAAAAAAATTAAAAAGCTAACAGTGTTAGAATAGCACTCCAAAGGACCATGGGGCTACTCTGCCATGACAGTGAGACCACTCGTGGTGGTTTATCCTGAGGGTCACCACACCTCGGGTGATGGGTTGAGGGTGAGAGAGCGTCCCCTTCATGGTAACCTCTGTCAGTGTGGGGGAATTGCACCTGCACTGTTGGCCTCCCTCTGCATCACAAACCAGCCGTTCAGCCAACTGAGTGGGAGACTGTGTAACTGTCACAGAGAGAAACAGTCACAGACAAAGGGCAAGAGAAACCTTCATAACAAGGATAAAAGTACAATTCAGATAATGATCAAGATAACGACTGAGGATAAAAATGTTCTCTGCCAAAAATTGTATTTAATAATGAGACAAGTGCTTAACAGCTATCTTTGGCTGAATACAATAAGGTGAGTCAAGTAAAATAACCAGAATTACTAATTGTGATTGGATATCGATAACCATAAAATAAGTGCATGTTTTTGATTGGTCTGGGTAAAGCATACTTACCATTACATAAAAGTATAAAGCTGATGCAATATACTGTTAGGAGAGTGCGTTCCCATGGAAAATGCACTCGAACAGGGGCTTGAAGAAAACCGGGGTAAAAGTGCCCAAGTGTCGTCTGCTCAGTGACAGGAAGCTGGGGGTAAATGACTGAAAGATACTGCAACATGGAGCTGAGAAAACCATCGGACCAGCCCTGATATTATTGAATGCCAGAATGCGTTTGAAGGACTGAATGGCCTCGTGGTGGATTTGAATTGTAAGTGATTTGAAAACTGAATACCTTTACTCCTTTCCCTTCTGTGTTACATTCTGGGACATTGACATTTTCCTGAATGTGGGAATTATTTGGAACACCAGCTGGAACATTCCCAAATCAGCATTCTTCAGAATATTCTATCAGCATGTGGGGATATTGCAAAGGAGAGTGTGTGTGTGTGTGTGTGTGTGTGTGTGTGTGTGTGTGTGTGTGTGTGTGTGTGTGTGTGTGTGTGTGTGTGTGTGTGTGTGTGTGTGTGTGAGAGAGAAAGAGAGGGAAAGTTTTGCATGCACGAGTAAGAGTGGTGGAGCATTAGCCTTGATCGGGGGTGCGTGCTATAAAAGATATACAGTGAGTGTGAGGGAGCAGAGAGAATACGGTGACTCTTATCTTGACAGAGCGGGGAAGGTTACTGATGCTTGTCCTGTATTGGTGGTCATTTCTTCAGACCCCAAAAACTGCACTGAGCTGGGTGGTGAGGTCAGTCCATGCTCGGTGTGTATGGTGGTGTGGCTCCCTCTGAGAAGAGAATGGTCCCGCTCTGTACTAGTCCATCCACCAGGACTTCCGTGCCCCGTCGACAAACCGTGGTGTAATTGCCCGTTATCTGCCATGCTCGGGGTAAACTGTGCAGCGAAGCTCCAAACAGAGAAAGCTCAATCGTGTGCCCATTGGCCTTTTAAAGATGGCACTAGCGCCAGGGATCACGGAATTTCCAGAGGTACCCGGGCGATGGTGAGTAACTCCAGCCATGACGGGTGGAAGAATTGGGCTGGCATTGAATGAGAGGGATATCACGGGATGTCTTGGAAGTTAAGGAGGTAAGTTCGATATGATAGCACCAGAAAACTTGCTCAGCCTCGTGCAGCCAACACCTCTGTCACACTCAATAAAAATCACACAAAGATAAATTATTGTTAGATTCAACCCAATGAATCAGACTCTGCTGACCCCACTCCCAGTTACAGAGCTAGGGAACAAATGCTCATCGAAAACAGTCCATCATCTGAACGCACACCATATCCCATTCACCCACCAATCCTGAGAATACTGGCTCATGTTGCAGGGTACTGTCGAAATATCTTAGATTAGATTACTTTAGATTACTTTACAGTGTGGAAACAGGCCCTTCAGCCCAACAAGTCCACACCGACCCGCCGAAGCGCAAACCACCCATACCCCTACATTTACCCCTTACCTAACACTACGGACAATTTAGCATGGCCAATTTACCTGACCTGCACATCTTTGGACTGTGGGAGAAACCGGAGGACCCGGAGGAAACCCACACAGACACGGGGAGAATGTGCAAACTCCACACAGTCAGTCGGGAATTGAACCCGGGTCTCTGGCGCTGTGAGGCAGCAGTGCTAACCACTGTGCCACCGTGCCGCCCATCTTCATGTCAGCATACTGAAACCTGTGAACTTCCATGAAATATTCTCTCAATCTGCCTCTCTCTCTTTCCCATAATTCTTTTGTTTGTTGTTATTTAAACTGATCTCACTGCCATCTCGCTCTGGCAGTGATTTTCACACCCACAACATCCCTTATCATGGTATAATGGAGGTATGGAGCTGTAAATGGCTGGCAGCTGCACATCCTGTCACTTCCAGTATGGGCTGCAAGTTTCCCCACGCTGGGCAGGGTTCTAACACCGTGTCACTGAACAATGCACTGGGGTAGAGTACACAGCTCTCCATGCTGGGAGGGTAATTGCTACATGTTTACAGATCAACTCACTGCTATTCACTGTACAGCCACCAATACTGAACAAAAACATTGTCGCATTTGTAAAGCAAGATACTGTCGAAGGCTGCATATCACCCCATGCTGGACAGACCGTTTCATCTTGGTTATGAATCAATGCACCGGTATGGTCTGTGCTGGCCCCCATGTTGGATAAATAGCTAATGGTCTGGTGAGACCTGCGCAGTATTCCATCCTGGACAGATTGTTGGGTTGTACTGAACCTGATCTGCCCAATATTCCATCTTGGGCAGATTGCTGGTTTGTATTGAGCCTGCTCTGCACAGTGCTCTACCCTGGAAAGAGTGCTGGGTTGTACTGAGCCAGGTCTGCACAGTACTGCATCCTGGACAGGTTGCTGGGTTGTACTGGGCTTGGTCTGCACGGTGCTCCACGCTAAGCAGATATCTCACCTGGGCTGATACGTGTGTGGGTTGCAGCTGTGAGGAGGATTGAATATCCTGGATAATTCCTGATAGAGCAATCACTCCCCCAGCTTGGCGCATTCCGCTGTGAAACCCCGTTTTTCTGCAATATGTTGTCCATTAAGTAATTATCCAATTAAAACATGAATATCTGTCCTTCTTGCGATGCACACGAGCAGACGCATTTGAACATATATGATGAAGGTAGTCTTGACACGAACATTTTCTTATTTTAAAGGTAAATGTGAGGTGCTCTGTTACAGATGCAATTCGATTGGTCAAAATAGAGATGGAAATGTATTGCTGGAGAAGCGCAGCAGGTCAGGCAGCATCTAGGGAACAGGAGAATCGACGTTTTGGGCATTAGCCCTTCTTCAGGATTGGTCAAAATATTCAACATTAAGCAAAATAGAATATATTCAAACACAGTAGACAAAATACAACAAAAACAAGAGTAACTTGGAATAACTTCATTCTATGAGAAAACATAACAGAATAATAGATTACTTAACTACTACACAGTAACTGTTTCAATATGGTAACATCCTTTAAACACGCACTTCTCACAAAATAAATTCAGTAAACTGTGGCGCAGTGGTTAGCACTGCTGCCTCGCAGCACCAGAGACCCGGGTTCAATTCCCGCCTGAGGCGACTGACTGTGTGGAGTTTGCATGTTCTCCCCGTGTCTGCATGGGTTTTCTCCGGGTGCTCCGGTTTCCTTCCACAGTCTTAACATGTGCAGAGTAGGTGATTTGGCCATGCTAAATTTCCCGTAGTGTTAAGTAAGGGGCAAATGTAGGGGTATGGGTGGGTTGCACTTCGACGGGGCAGGTGTGGACTTGTTGGGCCGAAGGGCCTGTTTCCACACTGTAAGTAATCTAATCTTTAAAAAAAGATGGTTTCACATGCAGTTCTCCAATCCAGGAGGAAAGATCATCAAAAGACAATTCTGAGAGAAATCTCAGAGAGAGAGTGTGGCAGCCGGGAGATATTTCCTGCCTTCCAATCCAGCAATAACTAGCGAAAGGTAAAACTAAGAATCCTGGTTCTGGGAAAGCTTGACCATCGCTCCACCGGACCAGGCCGCGGCTGCAAGGTCCACAAGGAATGGATGGTGTTCTCAGGTTTTTTTTGTCAGCTGCTGAGTTCATTCAGGGAGACCCGAGGGTTTTTTTAGATTAAATTAGATACGTACAGTGTGGAAACAGGCCCTTCAGCCCAACAAGTCCACACCGACCCGCTGAAGCGCAACCCACCCATACCCATTCCCCTACATTTACCCCTGCATCTAACACTGAGGGCAATTTAGCGTAGCCAATTCACCTAACATTCACATCTTTGTACTATGGGAGGAAACCCACGCAGACACGGGGAGAATGTGCAAACTCCACACAATAAGTCGCCTGAGGTGAGAATTGAACCCGGGTCTCTGGCGCTGTGAGGCAGAAGGGCGAACCACTGTGCCACCGTACCGCCCACTGCACTTCAGTTTGGTGACCACACTCTGGACACTGCATTCATAGAGTGTCTGGGTCCATGGTAAACAAATGGAGCGAAGACTATACAGCAGGGAAGCTCTGGAAACAAGGAGGAGCAAAGCATTGCACTTTCCTTCCTGAGATTTCTAGGAACATTTGTCTAACCGGACACATTCAGGTGTAAAGTGTGAAACCAGTTTCAAAAATGAGGTGCTCACTGAGCTGTGTCCCTCCTTCAGTATAATCTGCAGCCTCACACCAGGGGCAAGAATGTGCTGACTCTCACCATGAATTTAACTGTTTTAATTCTGGAACTTTCCAGGCAGGAGTGGGTAATGCATTCGCCATCTCTGAAGTGTAGTCCTCCGATGTATCACAACCTGACAGAAGCCACCTGCCTGCTGAGAGGAATGCACATCTCCACAGGGGAAGGTACAGAAACAAACTTCCAGATATACTGGAGAGAAGGGGGACTGGTGAAAATGAAGAAATGTAGGAAATTAGAATTAATGAAGGGTATCCTTTTGGAAATCTAATTGAACTGTAGTTTCATAAGTTGCTGCATCTGATGATCTACATCTCAGAGTGTTGAGGAAATGAAAACAGAGCTAGTGAAAAAAATATTGATTATTCTTCAAAGCTGGTTAGATTCTGGAAAGGATCCTGCAGACTGGCAATCAGCTATTGTAAACGTAAATATTTAAAACAGGACAGAGAGGGAAAACAGAAAACTAAATAGCTTGATGTTAGCTGTGAAAAAAAAAACACATTGGAGCCTTTTATAAGGAACGTGACAACGAGACACTTGGAAAATAATGATATGATTTGGTAGAGTCGGCCTAGATTCAGGAAAGGGAAATGGTCATTGATAAACCTTTTTGTAGAGATTGTGCATTGTGACATTGACAATTCAGAACCAATGGGAATGGATTATTTGAGTATTTAGAAGACGCTTGACCTGATTGAATACGGGTGAGCGGGGAATGTGAGAATCCATGGGTGTGTAGGGGTGGAATAGGGGTAAGTGATATGTGGCTCTTCATGCAAAATGATTGAAGCACCAGAGTTAGAATATCTTTCCCATTGGTCGTGTTTTGTTGAGAGAGTATTTGTTTGGTCTGCTTTATAGATAATGATCTCTTTCTCACCGAGACAGCGCAAAGGAGTTTTACCAGACTAAACTCTCGCATGATTGGACCATGAGGAGTGAGTTCAGTGACTATGTGTTTAATCTGTAGGGCTCTGAGAAAATAAGAAGCTGAAACTTGATGATTATGGACGGACAGTCATTATGTCTCAAACAGCTGAATCGTGTGGAAATTCCATACTTTTCATTGGATGATTGAGTCCCGATAGTGTACATGCATCTGCAGAGCCCTATGTCGATTGACAGAGAGCTACAGGCTCTGAATGAATTCGGGACACTTGAATGCACAGTTAGTGTTTCACACTGCATTGAATGTCACTTTGTGCACCATCCTGTCAGCAGCTACTATAACTTCATTTTGAAAGAGTTAGTCATTCCCCACTAGCTTCTGATCTCCATGGACTCCGTGGGTCTGCCTTCTTCGCGGTTGAAGACAATTATTTGGAGAATACTTTAAAAAGGTTGGCTTCATTTCGAATGCCAGAAAACCATGTTAAAGTAACACTTATGCACTATGAGTAATTAAATAATGTGGATCAATTTGGAGCAGTCTACCTGTGCTGCCTATGCTCCATTTGTTTGCAACGTTAGAACATCTCTGACCCTTTCCTGTTCTGTGTTAGTGGCTTAAGAAGCTGAATGACCTCTTCCTGATCATTTTTAATGACACTGGGAGTGAAATGGTTTCTTTCTGATCCTGTGTAAGTGGGTATGGGAGTGAGCAGATTCGTTCTCTTCCTGTTTTATAGGCAGGAGGAACTGAATGGACGATCCCTCTTTTTGCTCAGTAGTTTTGATGGGCTGAATGTCTTCCTTATATTCTTGTGAAACCAGATTGAAGTGCTGAATGTGCTCCTCGTTTTACTGTGGAAATGTATAGTGCTGTAACATGAATGTTACCCAGACTTTAACAGCAAAATCTTGAATGTTGTCCAGGTCTAGTTGCACATGGACACAGACTGCTTCAAGAGCTGAAGAGGGAAAATTTGTTCTAAACATTATGTAAACTTCAGTGAATATCCCCACTTCTGCTCAGTTTTGACTCAAGGGGCTGAAAGGCCTCTTTTCAAAGTGCAGGGATTCCCCGCTGACAAACAGAAGATGCCTGGGCTGAGGAGCTACCTTGAGGATCTCCTGCAGAGATGCCCACCAATGTTAATCATCTTCCCTTGTGCCGTGGAGAGGTCACAATCGATTCTCATGAAGTGTGATTTTGCTCAGGCTCCTTGATCTCATCCTCAGTCAAATACTGCCGTGAGTTCAAGACCAGCCTCTCTTCGCTGAGCCCATGTATTCCCTCTTTTGTTCATATCAAAAGCTTATGATGTAGAAACAGAGAATGTTTTCTTCGAATAGAGGGTAGTGAATGTCAGGAATTCTCTTACACAGAGTTAGGGGAGCTAGATCACTGAAAGGGACCAGTGGTGTTCCGCAGGGATCGGCTCTGGGACCACTACACTTTGTTATTTCTATTAATGACTTGGATGGGGGTTTGGAATAGTGGGTTAGCAAGTTTGCCAATGACACAAAGGTTGTTGGAGTGTTGCAAAATGTGGCGGGCTTTTGTAAGTTGCAACGGGACATTGACAGGATGCAGAGTTGGGCTGAGAAGTGACAGATGGAGTTCAAACTGAAAAGGTGTGAAGTGAATTCCTTGCAAGCTCGAATGTGAATGCAGAATACATGGTTAAAGACAGGATTCTTGGCAGTATGGACGAACAGAGCGACCTTGGGGTCCGTGTCCACGGATTCCTCAAATTTGCTCCCCAAGTTGATGGTGTGGTTAAGAAGGCATATGGTGTGTTGGCTTTTATTTGCAGGGGGATTGAACTTAAGAACCGTGAGGTTATGCTGAAGCTCTATAGAGCCCTGGTTAGACCACACTTGGCATATTGTGTTCAGTTCTGCTCGCCCCACTTTTGGAAGGAAGTGGAAGCTTTAGACCGAGTGCAGAGGAATTTACCAAGATGCTGCCTGGACTGGAGGCAAGTTTTACGAAGAAAACTTGAGGGAGGAAGGGCTTTTATCATGAGAGGAAAGAAACATGACGGGTGATTTGATAGAGGTGTGCAAGATGATGAGAGGCACAGATAGAGTGAATTGCTCGCAACTGTTTCCTAGGGCAGAAATATCTATCACAAGGGGTCATAATTTTAAGGTAATTGGAGGGAGGTTCAGGGGAGATATCAGAGGTAGGTTCTTTAGACAGAGAGTGGTGTGCGTGTGGAATACACTGCCAGCAGTAGAAGTAGAGTCAAATACGTGAGGGAGACTTAAGAGATTCTTGGATAAGCATATGGAATAAAGTGAACGGAAGCATGTAGGATAGTCTGATCATAGAGTAGGATAAACCGGTGGTACAACATCGACAGTGGAATGTCCTGTACTGTGCTGTACTGTTCTTTGTTCTGTGTTCTATGGAAGTGCTCATAGAGGCTGGAGATGGATTTTGATGTATCTGAGAGGTGGGGGCTATGAAGCCATGATCTTAGTGAAAGGCAGGGTCCGCTTGGGAGGTGAACGATCCACCTTTGTTTCTAATATTCTCACATTCTATTACTGGAAAATTTGATTAAATTAGATTACCTACGGGAAGGTTCCTGGAAGGTCTGTTATGGAACGTTGCAGTCAAGGAGCCCAGAGAACTTTGTGAGCATCTCTGGGTGAGGTATGGGGGCTGTATTCACAGTGAATCTGCGTCTACCAACAAATGGAGCACAAGTTGCAGACAGGGGAAGCTCTGTAAAGAGAAATGACGGACCGCTTTCATATTCAGCCTGGGTTTTCCAATTACATTTTACAAATCTACCAAACCATGTGTGACAGTCACAAGGGAGCGAATGTTCTCCTCTGTGCACTAGGTGATAGCAGTAAGTGGCCTCCACCTGCTCCTATACAGCAGGTTTGAGGGTCTGAATGGAACACAGAAACAGGGGTCTGAGGAGTAGGAGTGGCTCATGAGATACTTTGAGCCTTCTCCACCAGGCACTAAGATTGTGTCTGATCAGGTTTGGTCTCAGCCACAATTTCCTGTCTGTATCCCAATGTCCATGACGCCGTCTCTGTGAAATCTTTAACTCCCTCAGCTGTGAATACTTGCAATCAGAGAGGCAACACAAACCTCTGGGGAAGAGAATTCCAATTCAAAAGCCCTTTTAGCTCAACCCTGTGATAGAATAGGAGAAGCATACAGCATGGAAACACATCCTTTTGTCCAAAGTCACCATGCTGATCAGGTATCCTAACCTGACCTAGTCCCACTGGCCAGCATTTGGTCCATATCCCTCTGAACCATTGCTATTTATGCATCTATCCAGATATATTTTAAACATGTAATTGTACCACTTTCACCACTTCCTCTGACAGAACTTTCCGTGCACCCACAGCCTCTGCATGAAAAAGTTTCCCCTCAGGTCCCGTCTAAATCTTTCCCCTGTCATCTTCAACGTATGCCGTCTAGTTCTGGAAGTAACTTCACTCGGAAAAAAGATGTTGGCCATTGGGACTATAAATGGCCTTCCGGATTTTATAAACCTCTGCCATGTCACTATTCAGCCTCTAACAGTCCAGGGGGAAAAGCCTCAACCTGTTCATCCTCTCCTGCAGCTCAATTCCTCAGGTTCCAGAAAATCCTTGTAAATCTTTTCTGCACCCTCTCAAGCTTAGCAACATCCATCCTTTAGCAGTGCCAACTGAATTGTACGCAGTATACTTAAAGTGACCTCACCAACGTCCTCTAGAAGCGTACTATGCTACCCCATCTCCTATACTCAATGTTCTGACTGAACATTAATACTCTGTCTACCTGCTACTACACTTTCAAGGAACTATGAACCTGCATCCGTAGGTCACTTTGTTCAGCAACATTCCCCAGGGCACTACCCTGCTTTAACTTACCAAAATGCAAAATCTCACAAATGTCTGCATTAATTTCGATCTGCCAGTCCTTGGCCTTTTGTTTGTCAAGGGTGCCGTTGTCCTCTGAAATAATCATCTCTGTCCACTGCCCCACATTTTTTTTTATGTTCCCTGTAAACCGACTAACCATGCCTCCGATAATCACATACAAGCTGTTTATATACATGATTAAAAGCACTGAGCTCTGCACTGATTCTTTCAGCACACTTCGGCCTACAGGCCTCCAGTCTGGAAATCAACCCGTTACCTTCAATCCAATTTTGTATCCAATTGGTTAGCCTTTCCTGAATTCCATATGACATAACCTTGGTAATCTGTCTACAATGAGGAACCTTATTAAATGCTTTGCTGAAGTCTATGTAAATAATGCAAACCACAGTGCCTTCCTCAATCTTCTTCGCCATCTCTTCAAACTACCAATCACATTAATGAGACATGATTTCCATCGTACAGAGGCATGTTGACTATTCCTAAAAAGTCCTCGTCTTTCTAAATGCATGTAAATCGTATCCCTCAGAATCCCCTGCAACAATCTCCTTTACACTGGCATTAGGCTGACTGAGTCGATAATTTCCTGTGTTTTTGGATCGCTGTTCCCTTTTCTAGTCCCACTGATCCACTAGCCACTACACAGAAAATAACTAGATTGGTGATATGGCCAATGTTATAGTTCTCAGAGTATGTCAGGGTCAGTGTTAGGAGCAAGTCAGACAGATTTCTTTAATCTGTTAAAACAACATGTATATGACCAAAGCAAAGTTACTCAAACTATGATGGAAAGAAGAATGACGAGCGGATATTGCAAATATGTACATTGATATTTCACTTTGAAAAATAATGCGGAACACACACACACACACACACACGCGCGCGCGCGCGCACACACACACATACACACACACATGCACACACACATACACACACACATACACACACACACATACACGCACACACACACACACTCACACACACGTATGTTTGATATAAAACTGAAAAGGAAAACCTCTGCAAAGTTTTCTTGAAAGAACGTTGTCCAAGTATTATTCGAACTCATGACCAAAGGAAGAATGAGAGCTTGACCCAAACGCTATTCTACTTACAGAGTCATCAAGTCCTACAGCATGGAGAGAGGAACTTTTGCCCAAACTGGTCCAAGCTGACACAAATATCCATCCACATTAACCTCTTTTCCCAGCACGTCACTTCTCGTCCTTTCCTGCCCATGTACTTGTCCAAATGCCGTTTAAGTATTGTTACTATAAATGCTTCAACCACTTCCGCTGGCAGCTCATTCCCTTTGTGTACCACTCTCTGTGTAAACAGTTTCCATCAGTTTCCCTTTTATTCTTTCCCATCTCACCTTAAATTGATGCTCCCTAGTCCTCAATTTCTCAACTCTGGGAAAAAAAGGCTCAGTCCATTCACCCTATCCATGTCTCTCATAATCTTGTACACTTCTATAAGATCCCCCTCAGTCTCATAC
This sequence comes from Chiloscyllium plagiosum, assembly GCF_037043375.1. Classification (NCBI taxonomy): domain Eukaryota; kingdom Metazoa; phylum Chordata; class Chondrichthyes; order Orectolobiformes; family Hemiscylliidae; genus Chiloscyllium; species Chiloscyllium plagiosum. The sequence continues at coordinate 34,879,971 of NW_028270186.1, read as the reverse complement.
GCTCTAAAGAAAAAAAGATCTCGCTTGTCTAAGCTCTTCCTATAATTCATACTGTTGAGTCCTGGCAACATCTTTGTAAATTCCGTCTGCACACATTTCAATTTAAAAACATCCTTCTGAACGCAATGTGACCAAAACTGAACACAACACTACAAGTTCAGTCTCACTGACATCCGGTATACCTGCAACATAACTTACCAACTTCTCTCCTCCATGTTCTGACCGTTGACTGCCAGTGAGCCAAAAGCCTTCTTCACTGAACATGTCTACCTGTGACTCCACTTTCAGAGAACAGTGGACCTGAACTTCATGGTCCCTCTGCTCAACGACACTGCTTAACGCCTTACCATTCACTATGAAACTCCTACATTTATCTAATTTTGCAAAAATTATTCCTCAGCCCACTTCTCCAGTTGATCAAGATCCTGCTGCAATTTCTGATAACCTTCCTCACTGTCCACAATACCACCAATTTTAGTGTCACCTTCAAATTTATTAATCATGCCTTTTACATTCTGAAGAATATCATTTAACTAGATAATAAACAACAATGGGCCCAGCACTGACCCCTGAGGCATTTCACGTGTCACAGGCCTCCACTCCGAGAGCATCCTTCCACTATTACCCTCTGTTTACTACCATCAAGCCAATGTGTATCCAATTCGTCAGCTCCCTCCGGATTCCCTGCGATTCTAACCTTCCAGACCAGCCTATCAAGAGTAATCTTGTCAAAGGCCTTACTGAAAACCATACAGACTATGTCTACCGCGCTGCCCTCATCAACATTCCTGGTCACTTCAACAAAAAACTCAAGCAAATTTGTGAGACATGATCTCCCACTCACAAAGTCATGCAATCGTTCCAGTCTAAAAACAACTATTAATAATAATTATTAAAATAAATAACAACAAACAATAATAAATAATAATAATATGGCATTTTCAGCAGAGAATAAATTATCCATGGTATGTGGCATTGGAACGTGCATCATTGTTGAAGGGCAGAATAGATTTTGTCCCTGTGTCATTGAACTGTGTTGAAAAAAAGCAAGGGTGTCATCGTGGCTCAGTGGTCAGCATTACTGCCTCACAGTCCCACGGATCCGGGTTTGATTTCAGCCTCGGATGACTCAATTGTGGAGTTTGCACATTCTCCCTGTGTTTGTGTGGATGTCCCCTGGGAGCTTCATTTTCCTTACACAATCCAAAGATGTACATGTCAGGTGAATTGGCCACAGCCTCATGTGCATTAGTCAGGGTAAATATAGGATAGGGGCATGGGACTGGGTGGGTTGCTATTCAGAGGGTCTGTGTGGCCTTGTTGGGTGAAATGGCCTGTTTCCATACTGTAAGTAACTGAAAAAAATAAACTATTTCTCATGAAACCCTGTCTTTCCAAACGTGTGCATATCTTATCCCTCAGAAACTTATAAAGTAACTTACCTACCACAGACGTTCGGCTTCCCGGTCTATAGTTCCCAGATTTTTCTTTGATTCCCTTCCTGAATAATGGCACAACTTTTGCTACACTTCAATATTCTGGAACCTTATCTGCGGCGAACGATGATGCAAAAATATCACGCAGGTCCCCGTAGTATCTTCTGTAGCCTCTTGCAGTATTCTTGGATGCATCTGTTTAGGACCAGGAGATTTATCCTCCTTCATACATTCTAATGCATCGAACACGGCCTCTCCTGTGATATTGACTAACCCCAAGATATCACCACGACTTTTGTTAACCTCCCAAGTCTTCTTGTATTTCTCCACGGTAAAGAGAGAGGAGAAATATTCATTGAGAATCTCACACATCTCCTATGGTTCTCGACATGCATGTCCACTTTGGACCTTGAGGGGTCATATTCTCATTTAGTTATTCATTTAACTTTAATATACTTCACGAACCTCTTTGGATTCACCCTAATCTTCTCAGACAAGGCTATCACCCTAATCTTCTCAGACAAGGCTATCGCCCTTCTGATTTCCTTCTTCGGTAAACTCCTGTATTATCTGTACACCGTCAGGGATTCCCTTGATCCCAGCTGCATGGACCTCAGCCACACCTCCTTTTTGCCTCCTCCCTACCTTTTATCTTAGCCTGCTGGACAAACTTTCCTCATTCCTGATGAAGGGCTTATGCCCGAAACTTCGATTCTCCTGTTCCCTGGATGCTGCCTGACCTGCTGCGCTTTTCCAGCAACACATTTTCAGCTCCTTTTTGCCTGCAAAGCCTCAATATCTCCTGACATCCAGGGTTCCCTCTTCCTGCCAACCTTGCTTTTTACCCTCACAGGAACATACAGACCTTGAACTCCAGCCATTTCACTTTTAAAGTCCTCCCATTTGCCGGAGGTCCCTTCTCCTGCAAACAAACTCCTCCAATCAACCCTGACAAGCTCCTATTTAATTCCATCAAAATTCGCCTCGCCCCAATTTAGAAATTGAACATGCAGGCCAGTTTTGTCCTTCTATTTAAGTATTTTAAATCTATGGCCACTGGTCCCAGAGTGCTCCCCCACTGTCACCTCAGTCACCTGTCCTGCCCTATTTCTTAGAGTAGGTCAAGTTTTACCCCTTCCCGCATTGTACCCTCTACATACTGCTTGAGGAAACGTTTCTGAACACACTTAATAGATACACCCCAGCTCAGTCCTTAATTCTATGTAATTCTCAGTCAATGTTAGGAAAATTAAAATCTCCGACTATGGCAATCCTATTGGCCATGCAAGTCTCCCCAGTCTCTGTACATATTTTAATTATTCTAATTCCCCGTTTACTATTTGGGGGCCTATAGTACAACCCAATTAATATCATCATTCCCTTTTTAGCTTTCCCCACAAATCCTCACTGGGTGATCCATCAGTTATTTTATCTCTGATTACTGCTGTGGTATTCGCCTTAATCAAAAATGAAACCCCCACACCTCCTTCCACCATCTCTGTCTCGCATAAAGCACCTGTACCTTGGTACATTATGCTGCCAGTCCTGTCCCTCCTTTAGCCATGTTTCTCTATTGGCGATAATATAGCAGTCCCACGTAACTCTCCACGCACTGAGTTCATCGGCCTTACCTGTCAGCCATCTTACATTGAAACAGATGCAATTTAATCCAACAGGCATTGCTTGCTCCCGGTCGTGTTCCTGCCTAACCTATCTCAGCACTTTACTGTTTGTGATTACGGTATCGCCTTTCAGCCTCGCACTTGCAACCCTGCTGTTGAGGATCCCACGCCGTCCCCCGCGCCAGCCAATCTAGTTGAAACACTCCCTCGTAGCACTAGCAAACTTGCCTGCCAGGATATTAGTCCCCTTCCAATTCAGGTACAACCTGTCCTTCCTGAACAGGTCACCTCTGACCCACAAAAGATCCGAGTGATCTAAAACTCTGAATCCCTACCTCCTGTACCAGTTATTTAGCCACACGTTCCTCTGCCATGTCCACCTGTTCTTACCCTCACTAGCATGGAACAGTGAGTAAACCGGATATTACCACTGTCGTGGTCCTGTCTTTCACCCTTTTTCCTCGCTCTCGATCATAACTCTGCAGATCCTCATCACTACTTCTACCTATGTCATTTGTACCAATGTGCACAATGACTTCTGGCTGCTCCCCCACCCCGGTGAGAACGTTCTGCAGCAGCTCTGGGACATCCTGGACCCTGGCACGTAGAAGGCTATACATCATGTTGGATTCCGATTTGTAGCCACAGAATCTCTTGTCTGATCCCCTCACATATCGAGTCTGAATACTTACTTCTGAAGTCATTCGTCTCGCAAAACATTCTGACAATGGGATTTCTTCCTGAAACAGTTGTATTTGGCTGAATTGCTTTGCTTCAGGCAGTGGGGAGATTCCAATGAATCATCATCAGGAATCCTCCATGAGTGGAAAAGACGACTAGGCTTTTTTTCATTCTCACACAGTGCTGTGTTGAGCAGCAGGGAAACAGAAAAGGAGCAATAGGCTGTTCCTTCACAGATCGGCTACATGTTTTCTATCTGTAAGTTAAATCAGTAACGTTATCAGGTCCCAAACGGGACCATGTGAGCTCTCCTTGAATATTGTCCGAACTATATGACTCCATCACATTCTCGACTCCAGGTCAGTGTGTTATTGCTGTTGTCATACACCGAATCAATTCATTAACAATAAATGGCCCTACTTGTTTTGAAGATGTGTTAATATGTGCCTGCATAATGTAAACATAAGCGTTTGATGACTTCACAATATCTGTGTTAAGATGAATATATTTTATTCTTAAACAAATACAGAAATTGCTGGAAAAGCTCAGCCTGTCTGGCATCAGATATGAAGAGAAATCAGAGTTCAATTTTACGGTCCAATGACTTTTCCTTTGAACCTGACTTATTCTTAAATTATTTCCCCAATTTTATTCTCCCAAATAAGAAAAAATATCCATCCGGTATTTACCAACTACACTCTTCTCAAGATGTTATACGGTCAATGAAACATCTCTGATTGTCAGGTCGAACTGTTCCTTCTTCGTATCGTAATGCCTTCATCCCAAGAATGAGTAAAGAGAAACATCTTTGAAATGTTTCGAAAGCAATTTTGTTGTTATCAGTTAAGGCAATTATAACGACACATAATACATCAGATGTGATCTCAGCAATGCCCTGTACTGATGCAAAAATCATCGCTAAGATCAAACACAACACCCTTTGCACGAAACAGAATAATTCCATTTACTTCCAAATCACCAGCTGCATCTTCAGAGTAATTTGATGTGGTTCATGTACTAAGACACACAGATCCCTCTGTACCACTCAGTTCTGCATTCTCCTTGCATTTAAATAATTTTCTGCTGTTTTGTCTTTTCCCCAAAACAGAAAATTCCCATCACAGAAATTTTGTACTTTTTTTCTGCTGAAGGTTTGCTCAAAACTGTCCTCTGTCTGTATGCCATTGCTTGATACTCAGCCCCTCCCCCGCCTGTATCCCATTGCAGACACTCTGCCCCCACGTCTGTATCCCATTGCAGACGCTCTGCCCTCCCCCTGTCTGTATCCCATTGCAGATACTCTGCCCTCCCCCTGTCTCTGTCCCATTGCAGATACTCTGCCGTCACCTGTCTGTATCCCATTGCAGACGCTCTGCCCTCTGCTGTCTATATCCCATTGCAGACGTGCTGCCTTCCCCCCGTCTGCATCCCATTGCAGATGATCCGCCCTCCCCCTGTCTGTATCCCGGTGCAGATGCTCTGCCCTCCCTCTGTCTCTATCCCATTGCAGACGCTTTGCCCTCCCTCTGTCTCTATCCCATTGCAGACGCTCTGCCCTCCCCCTGTCTGTATCATATTGTAGACGGTCTGCCCTCCCAGTGTCTGTATTCCATTGTAGACGCTATACCTTCCCCGACTGTATCCCATTGCAGACGCTCTGCCCTCCCCCCCGTCTGTATCTCATTGCAGATGCTCTTCCCTCCCCCTGTAAGTATCCCATTGCAGATGCTCTTCCCTCCCCCTGTCTTAATCCCATTGCAGAAGCGCTGCCCCTTCCTTGTTAGTATCCCATTGCATACGCTCTGCCCTCCCCTGTCTGTATCATATTGTAGACGGTCCTCCCTTCCCCTGTCTGTATTCCATTGTAGACGCTATGCCCTCCCCCGTCTGTATCCCATTGCAGAAGCTCTGCCCCTCCCCTATTAGTGTCCCATTGCATATGCTCTGCCCTGCCCTGTCTGTATCCCATTGCAGACGCTCTGCCCTCCCCCTGTCTGTATCATATTGTAGACGGTCTGCCCTCCCCTGTCTGTATCCCATTGCAGATTCTCTGCCCTCCCCCCGTCTGTATCTCATTGCAGATTCTCTGCCCTCCCCCCGTCTGTATCTCATTGCAGACGCTCTGCCCTCCCCCTGTCTGAATCTCATTGCAGATGCTCTTCCCTCCCCTGTATGTATCCCACTGCAGATTCTCTGCCCTCCCCCCGTCTGTATCTCATTGGAGACGCTCTGCCCTCCCCCTGTCTGTATCCCGTTGCAGACGCTCTGCCCTCCCCCCGTCTGTATCCCATTGCAGACGCTCTGCCCTCCCCTGTCTGTATCTCATTGGAGATGCTCTGTCTCCATTTGACATCTTATTGATTGACTATCCTGATGTATGAGCAAACTGAGCTCCATCCTTATCATCCAACTCATTGGTGTGGATTGTAATTTGTTGATGACCTCACACAGATCCCTGAAGAATTCCAATAGTTACAGCTTGCCAAACACAAAATGAGGAATGATCTCTTCTCTGTATTTCCTGATGCTGCCCAAGGCGCCCCTGCTCCTGCGTAACAGCCTGGGATGGGTATATGGCGTCCTCCTGTGCTGTGTAATTTACTGAAATGATTTGAATACTTCATTCTATTCCTGTCTAGCCCCATAGAGGTGCATTATGGCCTGATCTTGCTGTATTATCACTGGCTGAATGGGATCTTTCTCTCCCTCTGTAACAGCCTTGGGGGTCAATTGACAGAACAACGGATGAGGTAGGAGCAGCAGTTGGCCATTTGTCCCTTCCAACTTGCTGCCCAGTTTAAAACATCATGGTTGGTTTGATTGTAACTGAATACCCCTTTCCTGTCAGTTCCCAATCGACATTGACCCTCCTGTCCATCAACGGGTCAGTCAAGGTCAACCTTGAATATCCTCAATGACCCAGACTTCACTGTTCTCGGGGGATGAGAACGCCACAGATCGCATAATCCAAAGGAGAAAGAAGCAACGTTATCTCAAATGGAAATGGGAGACCCCTTTTACATTAAAGCATGTTAACCTCACAGCAAGTCACCTACTCTTTTCAGAAACAAGGGCACAGCAAATAGGAACAACCATATACCATTCAGCCCCTCAAACGTATCTCACAGTCTCATTGACTGTTCAGTCAAATATTTATCAAGCTTAGCTTCTACTGCACCCTTGGAAAATAATCCTGACACCTTAAGGCCACAGAGCATAAGAAATTGGAAATAGGCCATTTGGCCCATCAAGTCTATTTTGCTATTCGATTCTGTCGGGTGTGTTTCTCAACACATCTTTCCCGCCTTCTCACTATAACTCTCGATCGTTGTTTTAATCTAACCTTTGTCTTAAAGACATGGTTGCGTCAGTGTCTCTGTATGTGTGTGTGATTGCGCGTGTGTTTCTGTGTATACCTGTTTAATGGCAGGAGACAGGGTGGTGGTGGATGGTTGTTTTTTGAAATGGAATCCGGTGGGCAGCGATGATCCAGAGGCAAAATTGTTGGGTCCACTTTTGTTTGTCATTTATATAAATGATTTAGATGAGAGTTATAGAAGGTATATTTCGCGAATGTGCGGATGACATCAAGTTTTGGTGTACAGTGGACAATGTTTGTATAATGGTGAACAGCTGAAGATTACAAAGAGACGTTCATTAATTAAATCAATGATTCATAGAGATGTACAACAGGGAAACAGACCCTTCAACTTGTTCATGCCATCCGATTATTCTAAATTAATCCGCTCCCATTTGCCAGCATTTGGCCCATGTCCCACTAATCATAAAGCCATCCAGTTGCCTTTTAAATGCTGTAGTTGTTCCAACCTTCACCAGTTTCTCTGGCAGTTTATTCCATAGAAGCACCACCCTCTGCAGGAAAAAAAGGTTGTTCGTCATTGTCTTTTTAATATTTCTCTTCCCACCTTAAACCTATAGCTTCTAGTTTTAGACTCTCCTACCTTGGGGGGAAGGAACCTTGACCACTCACCCTATCCATGTCCTTCATAATTTTATAAACCTCTAGAAAGTGTAAATGTGACTCCAATCAAGACGGTTGGCTGTGCTTTCAGTCACCCTGGGTCTATAGTCTCAAATTCAGTAGTCGTACCTCTTCCTTCTCCATCAAGGCACGATTCCAAAAAGGTTTAATCAACTTGTTCAGACATATTATGGAACAGCTCTGTGGGATTTGGAACTAGAATTTTCGGCGCAGTGACAGGGACTCTACTATCATTCAGCATTACCCCCTAACGCTGATACATGATGCTCCTGTATGTTGTTCATCAGCCTGTTGTAACACGCTGTGACACAACTCCACAGGACATGACTCCACTCCACGTTCTCCAGAAATAGGGGCATTATCAGACATTCATGGACTGGAATCGAATCCAGAGCCCCGGCGCAGAAACGTGGGCACCATCCATTAAACAAGGCCTAAATCATGCCCAGATTTCGGGTCATATTTGAAGTGTATGGATTTATTAAATTCTGGTTAACATTACCAAATGATACAGGGGACATTTCTCATTGAAAAAAAAGTACAAGTTATTAGCCTCAACTAAAGGATGTTGAATACATTCGCTATGCCATTGAGATAACCAATGAACATCTTCCATTTTTTGGCTATGATTTCCGGTTTAAATGGATATTACCAGTAGTCTGCTATATTAGGGAAAGAAATCCTGCAGACACACTCTGCACTATGAAGGATCTTGAGTAGATATCAACACTGAACACCTGAGAGGAGAAAGGAGCACAATTCTGGGCCCAAAACACCGGTCACTATTTCAAATCTCTATCACGTGGCTTCCCTCCTCCTAAACTCACTCATTGATACAAAGCAACGGTTTCCTTTCCAGTTTTTGCTAACCGACTCCTCCCTCTGCCTGCACAAGGCAAACTAAGCTCTGGGTCTTTGGGAAACTCAAGGCTGATGTTTGTAGGCCTTCTGGAGAGGGGATTGTCGTTTTCATTCGAAGGGGGAGTGTGAAGGGGCAGTAATATCATTCACTGGGCTGAGGTGTGGCAGATGAAGTTTAACATGTATACGTGTGAGGTATTGCATTTTGATAAAACAAAAAGGGGAGGGCTTATACAATTAATGGTGGACATTGGTAGTTATATAGAAAAGAGGGACCCAGGAGCGCAGGTATAATTCTTTCAAGTTGGTGGCGTAGGGTGCTTAAGGTAACTTCATTGCTCATACCTTTGAGGTTAGAAGTTGAGAAGTCATGCTGAGATTGTGCAGGATATTGATACAGCCTTTTCTGAAGTACTGTGTGCAGTTCTGTTATAGGAAGGAGATTATTAAGGTAGAGATGGTTGAGAAGAGATTTACCAGAATGTTACCAGTAACACCTCGTCTTCTGCCTCGGAAGCCACAAACACACGGCATGAACATTGGATTCACTGGTTTACAAATCTCCCCTGGCCAACCCAGATCCCAGATCCAACCCCCGGACTCATATCTGCCCTCTCGAGGAGACCTAATGTCCATCTTCCTTACCATCATCTGCTCCACACTCCCCACCGATCTATCACTATCCCATCCTACCTTCACTCACCTATCACTGATCTTTCCCCCAGCATCACCCCATAAACCATTTTCTCTTAGCCCCTTCTCCCTCCCCAGTCCTGAAGAAAGGTCCTGCCTGAAACATTACTCTCTTGCTCCTCGGATGTTGCCTAGCTTACTGTGCATTTGCACCGCCATGCTTTACCTACACTGAATTATCCAATATCTGCAGCCCCCAAAATCTCTTAGGTACAATTCCCTTTTAACATAGCCATGTCACAGTCTGTTATAACCGCATGTAGTCTTAGAGATATTTTCTTCTCAGATCATGGCCGATAAAAGTTCTCTCAATGTCTTCCTGATATTGCAGTGCCTGATCAGTAGATACAGAATGTATGTTTCAATTTATAAACGGAGAAGAATGCTTATATTCTGATAAGCCTCTGGCATTGCTCCCATATCCAAGGCAGATTGAATGCTTACACATGATTGATCTACCAGACCCAACATTTGTTCCCTCAGTCACCCCCACATATCCCATCCAGAATATGTAAATTTTAATCATAATTTTGAATTTTAATAAAAAGTATTGAATTGAAATGGGTTAACGGAAGGTATTTGTTCAGCGACTGTGATTGATTTCAGTCTCAGTGCATCCTAAATTTATCACTGGAGGGCTTTCCTCTTCTATTAATTGGGGACTTGGTTCAATGTATTATCACATAGTATCAGCGGGAGCATCACTGACAGCACTAACAGGCATCAGCAGATCTAGAGAGAGGGGGCGGGGGAGAGATCAGAATCTGAGAACATTATACTGGAATGTTCCAACAATGGATCAGAATCTGAGAATATTCGACTGAAATGCTCCAGCAATGGACAGGAGTTTATCCGAGGGTCTTTACCGTCTCTCTCTGCCTTGGATCTAATTAGTTTTGCGGATCTATGATGTACTGATGGTTATTCAAGTTGGTTGCTATCCCATCCTCGCTAAGTTGGTGTTTCTGGTAATTCATTTTATCTGTTCATTAAGCCAGGTTGGACTGAATTGCTGCACATATTATTTAAAATTTAGATAGGTGGATATCAACATTTTCAATTCCAATGAAATATTCCATTCCTCACAAATTGTATCGAGCAAATCACTCATGACAAATTGCTCACCAAATTGTGAGGAGAACCAGACTGTTCTGAAACTCCATAATCCTCTAGCCCTGCACAGATCTACATTTCTATATCCACCCCACTCACTAATCCTGTCCAATACCACCATCATGATATCCCCGACTCCTCCTCTGCCTCAGTGAATCTTCTGAATAAACCATCAATTGTGCCTTTGTTAAATCTGGATACAATTTATCAAGTCCCTTGTAACCACATGTCAATTACTGAATAATTGTTCTTGACTATGTTGAACTTGTTTACTGCACAGATTCTGTCAGACGGGCACACACTGCATGCTGCTTAAATCATTGACACTTAATCTCTTGAACCAAATTGATGTAATTGAACTGAAACTATCATAATTTGTGAGAAAAGGCCCATCTGCTTGCTCCATGTCCTTCAGAGAAGTCAATTCCTTATCCTTCCCCAGTCATGTCTGGGCAAACCCACAGCAATGTGTTTTACTCTTGACTGTCCTGTGGAACAGCTGAACCAGTCACTCAGTTCAAGATCAGCATAACATGTTGGCTTGACCATGGCTGCACACATCCCGTGACAGAAGAACAAAAGTAAAGTTAGCTCCCTTCCTCTGCCTTTTTTCCTTATTCCTACACTTCATTTCCATTCAGGTAGGTGACCATTCCCTATTTCAAGTGCAATCTTTCTGACTGAGTCTCTCCCCAAGTGTGATGTTCCTCTCCACGGGCACCTCTGGTGCTGGCTTTACTGATGCTGACATGCAGATGTAAGGAACTTTTAAATTCCACAACAGTGGCAGTGCATAGAGAAGGAATGGGTTTTTATGTCATAATAAATATACGGAGGCCTATAAGTGAGTGAAAGGAATTATTTTGATCATCACTGAGAGTGTAGTTGAGGCAGTATTTGGGGTATTATGGAAAGATTTTTCTCCTTTAAAAGGAATTGTCTCATTGCAATAGAGGCTGTGTAAAGGAATTTCACGAGACTAATCCCTGGGTTGATGGTAAAAGAGGAGGGAGTGAAGGTTAATCTGTAGCACTGCCAGACAATAAGAGGTCATTGCATTGAAACTTGATGGTGATGGACAATCACTCCTTATGTTGTATACAGACACTGAGAAGGTGATAATTTCCATGGTTTGTATTTTGTATTTTACTCGGGGTGAATGATTCTGGATATATAATTGCCTCTGAGAATAAAATCTTCAGTGAAATCCTGCCTTGATATCAGGGTCAATCCCTCTTACCTAAGCAGGTCAGTTAAACACTTTTGTTTATGTTAATACGTGATGGTGTCTGTGTGGAGAGTATTTTCTTCTCATAGAGGGTAGTGAGTGTTAGGAATTCTGAGGTCTAGAAAGTTAGGGGAGCAATATCACTCCAAGTATTTAAAAAGGAGGTAGATAGATTTTTGACCTGTCAGAGAGCTGAGGGATGTGAAGAATTGTGCATTAAAGAAGAGTTAATGCCAACAGTAGGTCAGCCGTGATAGCATACAATGGTGTGAGCATCCAATTTGCTACTTCTGTTTTTATGTTCTCATATTCTTTCTTTGGAAAGTTAACGGTTTTAATTTTCCTGGAAATGTTGTTAGTGAATGTTGGGGACAATGAGAGAAAAGAATTTTGTGAGCCATCTCTGGGAGAGGTATCGGCCCTATATTCACATGAATCTGGGTCTACAAGAAGTGGACCAACAAATGAAACACCACTTGCAGAGAGGAGACACTCTTTAAAGAGATGGATTTCCCATCACATTTTCCAACTCACAGCAAACCACACAGTGTTGATGGACTGAATGATATCCTGTAATACTGCGGACCAGGTATTTGGAGCAACTGGTCTCCATCTGCTCCTATACAAATGGTTTTAAAGACTGATTCGAACATAGGAACAGAGAACTGAGGCGCAGGAGTGGGTCATTAGACACTTTGTCATTGCTCGACCAGACAGTAAGATCACGGCTGATCTGATTGTGGTCTCCGCAGCACTTCTCTGTCTGTCCACAATTTCCCTCCATTCACATGTCTGTCAAATGTTGCAAAACACAACTTGGAATAAATGCAAGCATCCAGGCACAATACTAGGGAACTGCACAAAGCCAAAGTACACAGGCAGCACAATTCTGGAAGGCAACAGGCATTTATCTATCAGTCTTGCTCCCATCCAATTAATTCTGTTGCAGTTTATCATTTTAGATTTGTTCATGGAATGTGGGTGTTGTTGATAGGCCAACATTTATGGAAAATGTCTAATTACGCTGGAAGTGGTGGTGTTGAGCTGCCATCTTAAGCCGAAACCTCTGGGGAAGAGAATTCCCATTTGAACAGCCCGTGTTAATTTCCCATTTCTGCTCCGACAAATGTTGGAGAGTCGCTGTGTCCTTTTCCAGTCCCACTTCTCCACTGGTTACAACAGGTTTGAAGTATAATCTAGCCCAGTGTCTCTAAAAATGTGAGACACAGAGTCACACATGTACAGACACAGACACAATCGCACATGTCTGAAGTCGAAAAAGAATAGGAAAAGGTTTCCAGGGTTTCATAGTAGTTGAACTCATTTCAAATGGAAAAGAGATAATGCGTCCCAACTGATACTCTGTCTCCGAGTTATTCTACTCAAACAAACTGCTGGTATGTGACTTCTTCCTGGAACAGTTGGATTTAGCAGAATTTACTTTCCTTCAATCAGTCGAGCGATTCCCATGAATCCTCAACAGGAATGCTCCAAGTTTGGAGAAGATGACTCACAGATTATTTACTCTCACATTTTCCTGTCAGAAGGGACAAAGTGAGAGAGGGGGGGCAATAGACTGTGGCTTACGACCGTAAGATCATCGGATATAGGAACAGAAATTAGGCCCTTCAGCCCATCGAGTCTGATCCACTATTCAATTATGGCTGACGAGTTTCTCAAAACCATTCTCCTGCATTCTCCCTGTAACCCTTGATCCCTTTGATACTCAAGAAGCTAACTACCTCTATCTTAAATATACACAATGACCTGACCTCCACTGCCTTCTGTGAAAATGAATTCCATAGATTCTCCACTCTCTGGCTGAAGACATTTCTCCTTACCTCCCTTTACTGTAAGGTTGTATCCTTGGGTCCTAGAGTCTCCTACCAATGGAAGTCTTCTCTCCATCCGTACTGTCCAGGCCATTTAGTATTCTGTATGTTTCAATTAGATCCCCCCACATCCCTCTGAACTCCATCAAGAACAGACCCAGAGTCTTCAAACGTTCTCATATGTTAAGCTTTTCATTCCTGAGACCATTCCCGTGTACCTCCTGTGAACCCATACCAAGGTCAGCACATCCTTCTTGAGATATGGGGCCCAGAACAGCGCACACTATTCCAAATATAGTCTGACAAGAGCCTTATAGAACCTCAGAAGTACGTCCCTGCTTTTATATTCAAATCCTTTCCAAATAAATGCCATCACTGCATTTGCCTTCCTAACTACTGACTCAACCTGCAAGCTTACATTGAGAGAATCCTGGAGTAGAACTCCCAAGTCCCTTTGCACTTCAGTATCTGAATTTTCTCTGTCGTCCATGTTTTTATTCTTCCTAACAAAGTGCATGATCCCACAATCTCCCACTTTGACTCCATCTGCCATTTCTTTGCTCAATATCCTAACCTAGCCAAATCCTTCATGAGCCTCCCTACCTCTTTGGCGTTACCTGTCCCTATACCTATTTTGGTTTCATCTTCAAACGTAGATGGAATGTCTTCAGATCCTTCATCTGGATCGTTAATGTATAAAGTGAAAAGTTGTGGTCCCAACACTGAGCCTTATGGAACACCACTTGTCACCGACTGTCAACCTGAGAGGGACACGTTTATCGACATTCTTTGCTTCCTGCCAGACATACAAACTTCTATCCATGCTAGCACCTTGCCTCTAACACTATGGACCCCTGCCTTATTCAGTAGCCTCCTGACGGCACATTGTCAAAGATCTTCTGGAAGTCCTGGTGGATGACATCCATTGGCTCTCCTTGTTCTAAGCTGATTGTTACATCCTCAAGGTTTTCTAGCAGATTTTCCAGGCATGACCTCCCCTTGATGAAACCATGGTAACTCTGTCCTATTTTACCGTCCACATGCAAGTATTCAGAAATCTCATCGTTCACAATGGATTCTAGGATCTTACGTACAGCCAAGTTTAGATTAGTCAGTCTGTAATTTTCCGTTTTTTGCTTTAATTTTAAACAGGGGTATCACGTTAGCGATTTTCCAGTCCTTTGGGAATCTCCCTGATTCGCGAGATTCCTGAAAGATCGTCACCAACGCCTCCACTGTCTCATCAGCTATCTGCCTTAGAAATCTGGAGTGGAGTCCATCTGGTCCAGGTGATGTACTTACCTTCAGGCCATTCAGTTTTTCCAGCACCTTTTCCTAGGTGATGCCCAGCTTACTCAGGTCTGTCCACTAAGTCTTTTCAATGTTTGGGATATTACTCGTGTTTTCAACCGTGAAGGCTGACACGCAGTAATTTTGCAGCTCCTCAGCCATTTACTTGTTCCACATTACTATCTCTCCTGTGTCAATTTCTAGCGATCAGATGCCCATTTTTGCCTCTCGTTTGCCCTTTATGTGTCGCAAGAAGCTCTTACAGTCTTTCTTTACAATACTGGCTTGCTTACCTCATATTTAAATTTCTCACTCCTTATTTTTTTTGCTCTCTGTTGGTCTTTGCAAGTGTTACACATGGTGGTGAACGCCTCTGTTAATTACACCAAACACCCAGGAGAGCTCACCTCACCGCGTAATCTATTAGAATATGAGTGACAGAGAACTCCCAAATTCCACTATTTAAAGAAAATAACGCCAATTTATTTTTAACTGTAAAAGTAAACATTACGCCACAACTATTTACAACTTTAACCAACCCACCCCCCACAACTGCCCCCAAATCTCTAACAATATGCTGTTTCAATAAGACACTTAGGAAGATTACATCAACTTAATTTCAAAACCACACAGCCACTGCCGTCCTCTGTGATGTTACTTTCCTGGCTGCTGAATTCCCTCGCTCGTCGTATTTCTGTTTCCTGTGAATATGTTTCATATGAAAATATATATATGATTAGTGAGCATTTCCTAATTTCTTGAGGAGCAAGATGGTTGATCCCCAGGCTTCTTCCGTCTCGATGACATCTGCTCTCTCCCTAATTTTCAAAATGTTCACATTTTTATGTCCCCAGCATCAAATTGTCTCACTGGTTCAATGTTGGCAAAACAATAAATTCAATCTCGATTTGCTTTCAGTAACAGAGAGAATGAAGGAAAGAGAGTGTTGCATACAATAGTGAGAGTGGTGGAGCAAGAGCCTTGTTCGGGGTAGGTGCTGTAACAGATATACAGAGAGTGTGAGGGAGTAGAGAGAACAGGGAGACATTTGTCCTGGCCGAGCGGGGAAGGTTATTGTTGCTTGTCCTATATCGATGTGCATTTCTTCAGATCATCTCAGCATCGGGATGAGCCTCCCCAATGTCTTGCCCACGTCTATCACTAATAACACCACAGAGCACATCCCACAGCTTCTTCAGAATCAGTTTGTATGGATCTTGCAAACAACAAGGAGGAACACACATTGGTGCCATACAGATCTAAACCAAAACTGTTGTGCAACTTTGTGCATCCGATTCTCTGGAAATTAGGTATGCAAATATAGTGGGTGCTACAGTAATACTGGATGATTTAAAATTGCATCTAAACTGCGTTAACTAAATGATTGCTCATGCCGTGAAAAATAAATTTTATGTGTATATGAGGTAGGCTGAAGAGTATGTTGTGAACCAAAGTAGAGAGCAGGTTATTTCGGGCGTGGTGTTGTGTGGTCAGAAGGACTGATTACTTACCGTGCTCTCAGGCAGCTATTGGGCAATCGTGACATTAATATGTTGCATTTTACACGGCGCCTGCAAGCAATATAGAATTTTTGAACATTACACTCAAATATCATGGAAACCCGAAGGCTAGAGGGTCAAGTGAATTCGAAAAATACAATATGACATTTAGTGTGAGACAAACATTGGCCGTTAGTGATAGAAATACTGTAACGTCTGAAAAATACATACATATCATTAAGTTACAAACACCAACGGAAGGGAAGGTGACTCATTAATGGTTTACATAAGAAATTAATGATTGCATTAAGTCTAAGGAAGCAGCTTCAGAAGAATTCCAGATATTGTGCAAACCTGAACATACAGAGGGATTTACTTTTCTGAAAATAAGGACGAGAAAGTGTTAAGGAAATCAAAAAGAACATGAATACAAATAAACAGGAAACACAAAGACTGCTCAAATCTCCGATCCATATACAAAAGAAAACAAAAGTAAGGCCAAATGTGGGAATTTGTAAGGTATAGGAGAATTTATTGTGGGGAACAAGGAAATGGCAGAGAAACTAACCAGCTACTTTGCATCTGTCTTCATGGAGAAAGCGCCAGGAAACCTCCGTGTAAAGCAAATGATCACATGGGACTTGTGGAATTAAAAACATAAAGTCAATTCATATCAGCAACAAGGTAGTACTTGAAAATTGAGATATATTGATCATTGCTAAGTCTGATGGGCCAGATATACTTCATATCTAAATGTCAGAAATCAAACAGCATATTAATTGAACTGTCGGTGACTGTGTTTTATTTTCTTGCAGATCCTGCAAAGGCCATAGCCATTGTCGATAACTGAAAGGTAGTAAATATGATCCATCTATGTACACAAGGAAGAAGAGATAATGTGGAGGACTGCAGACCAATTCATTTGACATATGTATGGAAGGAGTTGGAATCCATTATATAAGATGTGATATTGGGTACTTAGAAATGAACAGCAACATTGCAGAGAATCACAATGCATTTCTGACAGAGAAATCATGCCTGACAAACTCCGGAATTATTTGAAGTTGTTTCTTGCAGCATAGACCACAGACAACTAGTGGAAGGAGTGTGTTTGGATTTTCAGAAGTCTGGGCGGGAAAAGTTTCTGGCTGTAACAGCTGCTCCTTTTTTGAGGTATTTTAGGTGTTGGAGGGGATTTCCTCGAATTCAAGGAGCAGCAATTACTATTTTGTGTGCTCTTGCATTGTTTTGGAATTTTGGGGAAAAAATGTCAAAGAAACAGCAGTTTTAAGAGGGAAAAGATCGGACAAAGGAAGCACATGGTGAGGGGAAGAAACTGACAGGACAGCATACCTGTACAGTTACTGCCTTTGCTGTTTGAATTCATGTATCGCTAGATATTGGAGTGCCTGTAGGAAAATTAACAAACAGTGAAATTGAGAACTGGTTTGGAGGAACTGTTTGAGCAACGTTCCCAGCCAGATAGTGGATTGTTTTAACTGTGTCCTGCAGAAAGTCTGCAGAAGTGAGTAGAGTGGGTTCTTCGTTATGTATGTTTTTGAGATATGTCTCTTGATTAGTCTTAAAATATAAGCCATAAATATTAATATAGCCTTGGGCAGTGTTTTGTAGAGGAATGACACAGTTTTGTTTTTCTGGGTCTGTAGATTGTGAAGGAGCACAAATGGCCTCAGTCGAATCATATGCGCTTCTTGTCAGATGTGGGAGTTTAAGGAGGATTTAAGGATTACTGCGGATTATATCTGCAATAAATGCTTCTGGTTGCAAATCCTATCAGATCGAATGGATCGGTTGAAGAGACAGTTTAAGACAATGAAGAATTGATAACAGCAACAGTATGTGATGGATGGCAGTTATAGGAAGGGGGGAGTCTCAGATACAGTAACATAGATGGGTTAACTCCAAGAAAGGCAAGAGAGTTAAGTAGCTAGTGCAGGAGTCTTCTGTGGCTGTCCCCATTTCAAACAAATATGCTGTTTTGGAAAATGTAGCAGTGGATTCACAGGGGAACGTAGCACAAAAAGGCAAGTTTGTGGTATGGAGACTGGCTCTAATGCAACAAGGGATACGTCGGATTCCACGAGTTCAATTGTGTTAGGGGACCCGCTAGTCTGAGGTACAGACAGACGGTTCTCTGGACAGCAGAGAAATACGCAGAATGGCGTGTTGCTTCCCTGGTGCCAGGATCAAGGATGTCTCAGAAAGGGTGCAGAATGTTCTCACAGGGGAGAGGGGCCAACAAGAGGTCATTGTCCAAATTGGAACCAACGACATAGGAAGAGAAAAGTTTGAGATTATGGACGGAGATTGCAGGGTGATAGGCATAAATTTAAAAAGGAGGTTCTTGAGAGTAATAATATCTGGATTACTCCCGGCGCTACGAGCTAGTGAGGACAGGAATAGAGGGATAGAGAAGATGAATGCATGGCTGTGGAGCTGGTGTATGGGAGAAGTATTCACATTTTTGGAGCACTGGAATCTCTTTTGAGGTAGAAGGAACCTGTACCAGAAGGACGGATTGCACCTAAATTGGAAGGGGACGTATATGCTGGCAGTGAGATTCGCTAGAACTACTCGGGAGGATTTAAACTAGTAAAAGGGGAGTGGGGGGGGGGGGGAGGGGGCAGGGAGATAGTGAGGAAATAGATCAATATGAGATTGGTACAATTGAGAACAGAAATGAGTCAAACAATCAGGGCAGGCAAGGACAAAGTAGGACTAATAAAGTAAATTGCATTTATTTCAATGCAAGGGGCCTAACAGGGAAGACAGGTGAACTCAGGGCATGGTTAGCAACATGGGACTGGGATACCATAGCAATTACAGAAACATGGCTCAGGGATGGGCAGGACTGGCAGCTAAATGTTCCAGGATACAAATGCTACAGGAAAGATGGAAAGGGAGGCAGGAGAGGAGGGGAAGTGGCATTTTTGATCAGGGATAGCATTACAGCTATACTGAGGGAGGATATTCCTGGAAATACATCCACGGAAGTTATTTGGGTAGAACTGGGAAATAAGAACGGGATGATCAACTTATTTGGATTGTATTATAGACCCTCTAATAGTCAGACGGAAATTGAGAAACAAACTTGTAAGGAGATCTGAGCTATCTGCAAGAAAGTGGGTGATTATGGTAGGAGATTTTCCAAACATAGACTGGGACTGCCATAGCGTTAAACGTCTAGACGGAGATGAATTTATGAAGTGAAAAAAAATTCTTATTCAGTATGTGGATGAACATAGTAGAGAAGGTGCAAAACTTGACCCACTCTGGGGAAATAAGGCAGGGCAGGTGACAGTGGAGGTCCACATTGGGTCCAGCTACAATAATTCTATTAGCTCCAAAATAATGATGGAAAAGGATAGACCAGATTTAAAGTTGAAGTTCGAAATTGGAGAAAGGCCAATTTTGACGGTATTTGGCAAGAACTTTCAAAACCTGATTGGGGGCAGATGTTCATATATGAGTGGACGGCTGGAAAATGGGAAGCCTGCAGAAGTGAGATAACAATAATCCAGAGAATGTATATTCCTGTTAGGATGATAGGAAAGGCTGGTAGGTATCGGGAATGCTGGATGACTAAAGGGTTTGATTAATAAAAAGGAGGAAGCATAGATCGAGCGAATCCTTAGAAGAATATAAAGGCAGTAGGAGTATATGTAAGAGGGAATTCAGGAGGGCAAAAAGGGGCCATGTCATAGACTTAGCACGTAGAATTAAGGAGAATCCAAAGGATTTTTACAAATACATTAAGGACAAAATCATAACTAGGGAGAGAATAAGGCCCCTCAAAGATCAGCAAGGCAGCTTTTATGTGGAGCCGCAGAAAATAGGGAAGATACAAAACGAGTATTTTGCATCAGTATTTACTGTGGAAATGGATATGGAAGGTAGGGAATGTCAGGATATAGATCGTTACACGTTCAATAATGTCCATATTACAGAGGAGGAAGTGCTGGATGTGTTGAAACGGGTAAAGGTGGAAAAATCCCCAGGACCTGAACAGGTGTACCCTAGAACTCTGTGGGAAGCCAGAGAGATGATCGCTGGGCCTCTTGCTGTGAAGTTTGTACCGTTGATAGTCACAGGAGAGGTGCCAGAAGACTGGAGTTTGGCAAACGTGGCTTCACTGTTTAAGAAGGGTGGTACAGACATGCCAGGGAACTATAGGCCAGTGAGCCTGTAGTCGGTGCTGGGCAAGTTGTTGGAGGGAATCCTGAAGGACAGGATGTACATGCATTTGGAATGACAAGGACTGATTAGGGACAGTCAACATGGCTCTGTGTGTGGGAACCCATATCTCACAATCTTGACTGAGTTTTTCTGAACAAATAACGAAGAGGATTCATGAGGGCAGAGCAGTAGATGTGATCTATATGGGCTTCAGTAACGCTTTCGACAAGATTCTCCATGGATGACTGGTTAGCAAGTTTAGATTTCAGGGAATACAGGGACAACTAGCCATTTGAATACAGAACTGGCCCAAAGCTAGAAGACAGAGGGTGGAGGTGGAGGGTTGTTTTTCAGACTGGAGGCCTGTGACCAGTGGAGTACCACAAGGATCAGTGCTGAGTCCTCTATTTTTGTTATTTACATAAATGACTTGGATACGAGTGTAAGACGTATTGTCAGTAAGTTTGCAGATGACACCAAAATTGGCAGTGTAGTGGACCGCGAAGAAGGTTACCTCAGAGTACAACAGGATCTAGATCAGATGGGCCAATGTGCTGAGAAGTGGCAGATGGAGTTTAATTCAGATAAATGCGAGCTGCTGCATTTCGGGAAAGCAAATTTTAGCAGGACTTATACACTTAATGACAAGGTACTGTCGAG
This sequence comes from Chiloscyllium plagiosum, assembly GCF_037043375.1. Classification (NCBI taxonomy): domain Eukaryota; kingdom Metazoa; phylum Chordata; class Chondrichthyes; order Orectolobiformes; family Hemiscylliidae; genus Chiloscyllium; species Chiloscyllium plagiosum. Next base: position 34,858,856 of record NW_028270186.1, on the reverse strand, counting down.
TGTTGCTGAACAAAGAGACCTTGGAGTGCAGGTTCATAGCTCCTTGAAAGTGGAGTCACAGGTAGATATGATAGTTAAGGCAGCGTTTGGTATGCTTTCCAATGGCAGATGGAATGTAACCCTGATAAATATGAGGTGATACACTTTGGGAGAAGGAACCAGACAGGGGAGGACTCAAAGAATGGCATCACACTAGGAAGCTCAGAGGGTGCTTCTCCACACATCTCTGAATGCGACTGGATATGATAATTGATGAGTTCAGTATGACTGTAGATAAAGCCTTTATTCATTGACCCAAAGATTATACAAGTTTTATATAGCACTTCGGTAAGGCCAAATGAAATATTGTGTGCAGTTCTGGGACCCTCATTACAGGAAGGATGTGATTGTACTGGATGAGGTACAGAGGAGATTTACCAGGATATTCCCTGGGATGGAACATATGAGCTGTGGAAAGAGGCTGGGTAAGCTCGAGTTATTTATTTTGGAGCAGGGAAAATTGAGTAATTCAGGTTTAAGATTACAAGGGGCATGGACAGGGTGAATTGACAACGGCTGTTCTTTTTAGTCAAAGTGTCAGCTTCCTTCCAGTTTGAAACCAGGGAATGGAGAATGGAGAACAGAGAAACATGACACAACTACTTCAAATCTGCCTTCACAGAAAAATACATAAACAAAGCCTTCCCAGCAATAAGAGAAAACCTGAGTCTGATGAGAAAAGGATATAGAATGAAATTAGTAAATAAACTAATTTGGAGAAATTATTGGAACTGAATATAATGGGCATAGAAAAAATTCAACACACATTGATGAAATGGGAAACATATTTGAGAAACTGATTAATTACAGAAAAAAAAACAATAGAAGCACTGAACTTGGATTTTCAGCAAGAATTGTAATAGAGTCCCAAGCCGAGTGTGCAAAGTAAAAACACATGGGATAAGGGATAACATATGAACATGGAGTTTAAATGGAGTGTTGACAGGAAATAATGCGTAAGAATAAATGGATGGTTTTCAGTTTGGAAGGCTCATGAGGGATCGCAATGATTGGTGGTGGGGCGCCAGATATTCACAATACATCTCAAACATCTCGTTGAGAATCAAATGCAAAGTTTCCAAGTCTGCTGACGGAACTAGGATTTTGAAAAGTGAGGACGATGTGAAAAAATCTTTAAGGTGATTGAAACAAATGGATTGAAACAAATGGTCTTCATGTGGCAGACGAAGAGCAGTGTGGATAGATGTGATGTTGTCTAATTTGTTTGGAAACACTAAAATACCAGCGAACCCTTTGAAAAGGGAGTGGTTGACAAATGTCAATCTATAAAGGGAACTGCACTTTTCTTTTGTTATTGTTTGGACAGACCTCTGAGTTCCATGACGGGCAGTGAGTTATGAAGACAGAAGCCAGTACTGGGAATACATTGGCACAGAGACCAGTTTACGCAGACCCACCATGTGGGGAGCTGTAACATTGAAAAGGATCTGGGATCTCCCTGTACACCAGTCACTGAAAGCAATATTTCAGGAGCAGAAAGCAGTCAGGAAGATAAAGGGGGAAATAACGCTTATTTCAGGGGGACTTGAGTCCAGCAGTAAGGGTATCTCAGTGCAGGCCCTTGGTGAGACCTCAACTCGAACATTGTGCAGCATTGTGTGCAGTTTTGGTCTCCGTACCTAATAAAGGAAAAACCTGACATTGAGGGAGTGCAGCGAAGGATGACCAGACTGATCTCTGGGATGACAGGCTTGTTGTGGGAGTAGAGTATGAGGCGACTGAGCCTGTATTAGGAAAATGAGTGGAGATCTCAGTGAGGTATGTAAAACACTGACAGGGTTAGATAGATTGGAAGCAGTGATGATAATTCCTCTGGCTGGGACGTCTAAAACAAGAGGTCACACTGTTAGGTACACTCAGGTCACATTGCATTTAGATAAGAATAAATGTCTGCACTCAGAGACTGGTGAACCTGGGAATTCTCTCTCACATCCGGCTGTGGAAGACAAGGCGCTGAAGACTAATAAGGATGTCTAGACAACAAAAGGATGGGGGAGAGAGCAGGGGTATGGTGTCGAAATAAAGTGTCAGCCATCATTATATTGAATTGGATAGCAAACTCGACAGACCATGGGGACGACCGCAGTTCCTAGTTTATAGCTTCACAAGATTAATCACATTAAGGCATGTGTACAGTGAGTGGGGAAAGTGCATTGAGGAGATGTTCAGACATTAACTAGAATGGGGAAAGCTCAATGTGCTTTATGGCCTATTCCATTCCCGATGTTTCTGTGCGGTCTGTGGGAAAGCTCTGTAAATGTTGTCACAAGTTCGCAGATGTTAGAAGGGAGGTCTCTGCAGGGTCAACAGGACTGTGATTCCCGATCCCTTTTCCACACTGAGGCTGGGCCTGGGTGTTCTGTCCGGTTTTATCCTTTAAGACCTCGGAGCAGTTTGATACAATAGTGTGCCTTGCTTGGCCTTTTCAGAGACCATTGAAGAGTTTATCACATGTCTGTGTGTCTGGTGTCACATTTAGGCCAGACCAGGAAAGCACGGGAGATTCACTTCCTGAAAGTACATTGGAAAAACAAATTTGTGTTTTCAATCAACATTGGCTTCAGGCTCACTGTTACTGACACCAGATTTGAGATCTCGATATTTTATTAATTGTTCTTAACTTCCAACAGCTGCCAGAGCATTAGCCTGGTCTGGATTAGTAATCCAGTGACTTTTCCAAAACAGCACCATCTCCACATGGGGACCTATCAGAAATCACACTGAGCAAGTTATGTTGTGCTGCTTGACAGCTCTATCAAAAAGAACTCCCAACTTGACTATCGTGATGAGACTGAGAGGGTTGTAATTGGTCAGATTGTAATTATTCCCCGACACTGAGCAATTTTCCACATTGCCAGGGAGATGTCAGAGTTGGAGCTGGAAGGAAACCGCCTCCCCAGGGATACAGCTTGTTGTGCAGCACAAGCCTTCAGTCCTATTGCAGGAATGGGGTCAGGGCCCATTGCTTTTGTCGTATCTACTGTGTTCAGCTGTTTCTTCATGTCACGTGCAGCGAATCGAATTGGTTGAAGACTGATCTTTGATTCTGTGGGCATCATGATGACGGTGAGTTGAATCATCGACTCAACACCCCTGGCTAGGATGGTACAGATACTATTTCCTTGTTTTTTACACTGATGTGCAGAGCTGATCCATTGACAGAATGGGAATAATTCAGTTAGTTGTTTAATCGTCTATCACGAATTTTGGCCGGATATGGCAGGCTGCAGAGTTCGACCTGGGTGTATTGAGCTTGTGACAATTTCGCTCTCTCTATTTGGTTTCATTTGATTTGATAGGATACATTGTCGCATGTATCTAAGTAGAGTGAAACTCTTTGTTTATACACCGTTCTGGCAGATCATAGTGAGAGTTGGAGCTGCCTTTTTTAGAGACATGGAGTGGCCGAAATGTAAAAGTCTACTTCAGCTATCTGTTTTTGAAGACCCACAAAATAGCCAGAAATTAAAATAGATTGCTTCAGCATTAGTGAAAAAAAGAGCCTTTGAGAAGGGAATTATTCCAAGCAAAAGAAAGGATAATCTGATTCGCAAGATTCTGAAACATGCCAACATCGTGATAAAGAAAGTTCTTTTTTAAAAAATTGATGATTTGCAACAGAACACAGATGAAATAATGAAATTGTAGCACAAAAACTTTGAAGAATCTCTGCAAAAGATAACTTATTCTGATCTCAGTAAGGATTCTGTTCATCCACAAAAACAGCAACTCAAGTTATCTTTCAGAAGCTAGCTGCGCCTTTGAAACTGTTTACAACAGTAATAAGTTCTAGTCAAATATTTGGTAACTAATCATGGACAGAGATTTCCACGTAATTATAAAACCTTAAAGAAATGCCTGGCATGTATTTTCTAATTCGCTGAGAAAAAGTTAAACAGTAGATATAATAATAATATTTCGAATTTTGTAACAGAATCAACTTTCTAATGTAAAATATGATTCACGCAATTTGATAAGAGATACCCTGCCCATTGGAGAATAGAATTTAAGCAATCCTTCAAGATAAACAATGAGGGATATGACTAAAAAGAGCACAGCCCCGAACTTTGGAATGCATTATAGAAAGATCCCAAGGACCAGAGATAACAACAATCGTTAAACATCCGAAACAAATAAGAACCTCGGGCTGTCCATGCGAGTGTCCATCATTGATCAGTTGTTTTACAAGATTGGTTGTGCAGAAGGGGCGTGGAGGGGACACTGACAAAGTTGTGTTCGATCATTGCAACACAGAACTTATAAAAATACTGTCTTTTTACTGCAAAATCGAAGTGGGTCATTGATTTTCCTTCTGATCTGAGCTAAACATTAAGTAAAGGATTGTCTTCTCATGTCAAAGCCAGATTCGAGGAAGATCCTTAGGTATTCTCCCAGCATTAACCAGGTTTTGCTTGAATTAAAGTCCATTCGTGCCTGTGTCCTGTCTGCCTCCAGAGTCTTTGTCCCTAGCTGGGGAATCTCGCTCCTACAATAAGCAAGGACATACAGACCATAGGGTAAAGGAAAAACTTAGTCTGAGGCATACAGGCTACACCAGAAAGGGCATGCTATAGGCAACATCAATGTGAGCAAGATCAGCATTATTTGAAGTTAGAGAGTCCATTCCTTAGTTTAATAATGGCTGGGAAGATGCTGTTCATGAGCAACTGGTTTGTGTGTTCAAGCTTCTGTATTGTCTGCCTGATGGAAGAGATTGCAGGAGATCCAGGGTGCGATGGGTCTTTGATAATGTTGTCAGCCTTTCCGCGGCAGTGAGCTGTGGAAATGGAGACAATGGATAGGATGTTAGTTTCCGTGATGGCATGGGCTGTGCACACAACCTTTTGTCATTTCTCTTACTGTCCTGGGCAGGGCTGTGGCCACACCAGGTCATTGTGCACGCAGATACTTTGCTGTCAGTTGTGCATTTGTAGACATTGGTGAGGGTCCTTGTGGACATGTCCAATGTCCTGAGCTGCCGGAGAAAGAAGGGGCGTTCTTGTGCCATCTCGGCTGTCACATCTACATGGGAAGTCGGTTATCGTCACTCCAAGCAACTTAATGCTTTCCACTCTTTCAACTTCAGTTCTATTGATGCAGATGGGGGCATGTTCTCCTCATTTCTTTCTCAAGTCATTGATCAGTTGGTTAGTTCTGCCGACGTTGAAAGAGAGGATGGTCTCAGTGCAGCACATCACGAAGTCCTCCATTTCCGTTCTGTATTTTGACTTTCCTCATTACATACCTGTCCTACTAAGATGGTGTCATCAGTGAACATGTAGATGGCATTCGTTCAAAATTTGGCAATACACTCGTGGGTGTACAGGGGTATAGTAGGGAGCTGAGCACACATCCTTTGGGATTTCAGTGTTGAATGTTATTGTGGAAGAAACACACTTATCTATTTTCACTGATTGTGCACTGTATGTCAGAAAGCTGAGGATCCAACTTCAGAGGGCCGAGCCAAGACTAAGGTCAGGGAGTTTGGTGATCAGTGTGAAAGGAATAATGGTGTTGAAGGTGAACCTATGAGCAGGAATCTGACGTGGGTGTCCTTGTTGTCCAGATGTTCCAGGGATATGGCACCCGCTATGGATCCAGTCCACTGGTAGGAAAATTGTAGGGGATCGAGGCAGGCTGGGAGACTGGAACTGATGTAGGCCATGACTAGCTTCTCGAAGAACTTCACTCCCCTCAGTCTCCTGCGCTCGAAAGAGAAATGTCCCAACTTATCCAATTTCTCCCTATGACTCAGACCCTTGAGTCCTGGCAACATCCTTGTAAAGTTCCAGTTTAATACCATCCTTCCTATAGCATGGTGACCAAAACTGTACACAATACTGAACCTGGAAATATCTGGAACTGTAAGTTTTACTCTGCTGCCAATTATTATGCTGCTGTGACATTGTTTTATTTTTTGTGTTATTCTAAAATCTTATTATTCATTGAATCCTCTGACGGCAATCCCCTCGGGTGAACGTCCTCCTGACTGCCTGAAGTTGAATCAATCTATTTTGTTTGGAACTGATATTTTGTGGCCGCTGTATATCAGAAAACAGGAAGAGACGATGGATGACTGTGCAGTCTGTGTCCTTTACTGGACCAGCTTGTCTCTCCAGGCACCTAAAGCTTTTATTGTGGGCCAGAGTACCTCAGAATCGTTACATCACAGGAGGAAGCTATTTAGCCCATTGTAGGTCCATGCACATAGAACATTACAGCTCAGTACCGACAACATCATTCAGCACTGCCGACAGATCCACCGACCTTTCTGCCAAACGTACATTTACTCACCCATCCTTCTATACCCTCATTAAGGTCATTTTCAGAAGGAAAAACAACAGTCACTCCAAAGCAGATCCTTGCAGTATACCACTAGCAATTAAACTCCAGGATGAACATTCCCCATCAACTACCACCTTCTGTCTGATTTCAGCGAGCCGATTTGTGATCCAAACGCTAAGTCACTCACAGTTCCACGTCTCCATATTTTCTGGGGGAAAGTAAGGACTGCAGATGTTTGAGATCAGAGTCGGGAATGTGGTGCTGGAAACGCACAGCAGGTCAGGTAACATCCGAGTAGCGAGGAGAAAATGAAGACTGCAGATGCTGCAGACCAGAAAACTGATTCCTGATGAAGGGCTTACAAGAGAAACATCAACTTGCATGCATCTTGGATGCTGCCTCATCTGTTCTGCTTTTCCAACACCACACGCTCCATATTTTCTTCAATAGCCTACCATGGGGGACCTTATCAAACGCTTCACTGAAATCCATACACCTCACTTTACCCTCATCCACCTGTTTGATTACCTTCTCAATGAACTCGGTAAGATTTGTGATGCATGACATACCCTTCACAAAACCTTGTTGACTATTTCTAATCAAATGATTCCTTTCTAGATGATAGTAAATCCTATCTCTTATAATCCTTTCCAACACTTTACGCACAACCGAAGTAAGACAGGTATATAATTACCAGGGTTGTCTCTTCTCCATTTCTTGAGCAAGGGGACAATGTTTGCAGTCCTCCAATCTTCTGGCACTGTTCCTGTAGATAATGGCGATGTAAAAATCCGAACAAATGGTTGCATAACCTCCTCTCTAGCTTCTCAGAGAATCCTATGGTAAATCCCATCTGGCACAGGGGACTTATCTGTTTTCACACTCTCCAGAACTGCTAACATCTCCACGTTACGAACTTCAATCCTGTCCAGTCTAATAGCTTTGTATCTCAGTATTGGCCTTGACAGCATTTTCTTTGTCCACTGTGAATACTGATTCAAATATTAATTTACAGTCTGTCCTATCTCCTCAGACTCCACACACAACTTAACACTACTGTCCTTGGTTGCCATTAATCTTCATTTGGTCATTCTTTTATTCATGACATACTGATAGAAAGCTTGAGGGTTTCCCTCGATTCTACTCGACAAAGACTTCTCATGCTCTCTCCTGGCTATTCTTAGCTCTTTTGTAAGTCATTCCAGACTAACTTGTAACTCTCAAGCACCCGAACTGAGCCTTCACATTTCATCTTTACATAAGCTCCCTTCTTCCTTTTGACAAGAGATTCAACTTCTTCAGTAAACCACAACATCCTCACTCGACCACTTCCTCCTTTCCTGACATGTATAAACTTATCAAGGACACACAGTAGCTGTTGTTTGAAAACGCTCCGCACTGAAATTGTACCCATCCTCTGCAGCTTGCTTCCCCATCCTATGCATCCTAAAACCTTTCCTAATCGCATCATAATTGCCTTTCCCCCAGCTATAACTCTTGTCCTGCGGTATACACCTGTCCCTTTCCATCGCAAATGTAAATATAACTGAATTGTGGTCACTATCAGCAAAGTGTTCACCTACCTCCAAATCTAACACCTGGTCTGGTTCATTACTCAGTACCAAATCCAATTTGGCCTCGGCCCGTGTTGGCCTACCTACATACTGTGTCAGGAAACCATTCTGCAAGCATTGGACAAAAACTGACCCCTATAAAATAATTGAACTGCAGCATTTCCAGTCAATATTTGGAAATTAAATTCTTCCATAACAACTACTCTGTTATTTTCGCTCCTAACCAGCATCATCTTTGTAATTCTTTCCTCTACATCTCTGGAACTTTTCAGACGGCAATAGAGAACTTTCAACGGGATGTCCTCTCCGTTTTTGTTTCCAACCTCTTCCCATACTATCTCATTCGGCAAGTCCTTATCAAGCATCCTTTCTACCAACGTAATGCTGTTTTTGATTTTCAATGCCACCCCACCCTCCCCCACCCCAACCCCCACCCCGCCCCACTTTTAGTACCTTCCTTGTTCTTATTGAAGCATCTAAACCCCGGACCCTCCAATGATCAGTCCTGTCCCTGCTTTATCTATTTCTCCAAAATGGCCACAACATCAAGCTGTACAACTGCACAATTTGGAAACAGGGATGTTAAACGTGGGTGAGTTGGATAGATCAGAAGACAGCATGAGGGGAGATAGACAGGAACGGACAGAAAATGGAAGTTTTATTTAGAAATTCTCACGGACGGCAAGGTCTTTATCTATTGCCATACCGTTTGAGCACTGTGCGGATACTGGCTGTGGTCCCAGAGCATTTATCGCCAATAATATCACAGAGCTGAGTTTCTGACAGTTAAACAGAGTGCAAAAGGCCAAGTGATTTTTTTTTTCACTACAGTGAGAAGGTGATATAATTTAAACAGACTGGGTGAACAGCAGCAGGAACTGAGTACCCCTTCAATACTGAGATACTGCACCAGAGAATCTCAGTGAGGTGGATCACTGACAGAGGGGAAATCAGCATCTCAGTGTGGGCCAAATAATGATTGAGAAAGATTGCACACCACTTTCGTGGTTTTGTAATACACATTTCAATTTAAGGAGCTCAATATCATGAATGTACCTTATTTCTTTGTACTTCCCATAATTTAGTACGGACAGAAAATCATTTTGTCACAGTATTTTGTGTTCAGTAAACAAATTTTACTCCTCATTCCTCACTTTAGATGTATCCTTGAATCTGTTCTTCATATGAGTTGTAAAGAGTGACATTCCAATACTGATGACTGGGGAATATTATTATCCCTCCCTCCAGTCTGAACTGCCATGTTCCCCAATTCTCTCTGTTTTCTGTCTCCTCCACAATACCATATTCTCACTGTAATTGAAGTCCAGTAAATGACACTTCAATACAGTTCACTAACATCGATAACATCAATAGTACAGGCCTCACCTGCCTCTCTCTAAACCTGGAAAAACAATCTGAATTGCATTTGTCACGTGCAATTCTCTGTTATCCATGCCATTTGACTGTTATAACCCCCCGCTTCTCAGACATACAATCGTCTCAGATCATGAATTATAAAAATTGTTTAATTGAAATTATGTTGCTTGATCAATAGTTCCAGGATGCATGTTTCCATTTATAATCAGAGACGCATGTTTACGTTCTGATAAACTTATGGCATTATTCCTGCATCAAAGACAGATAGAATGGTTACACTCAATTGATCTCCCGGCCTCAAGATTTATTTCATCTGTCACCCTCACATGGCCCATCCAGAAAATGACAGTTTGAATCATTGTTTTGAATTTGAATAAAACAATATTGTATTGAAAGGCGTTGGCTGGAGCTATTTGTTCAGTGATTGTGATTGATGTCAGTCTCTGTGGATCCGAGATGTGTCACTGGAGGGTTTGTCTCTTCTATTAATTAAGGACTCGGTTCAATGTGTTATCACAGTATGGGTGGGAGCATCAATGATTGGACTAACAGGGATCAGCAGCTCGAGAGATAGGGGGAGGAGAGATCAGACTCTGAGAATATTATACTGGAATGTTCTATTAATGGATCAGAATCTGAGAACAATAGACTGGAATATTACAATAACAGGCAGGAGTTTATCCTCGGGTCTTTATTACCTTTCTCAGCCTTGGATATCATTAGCATCACGGATCGAAGATATCCTTTGGATTATTCAAGGTGGTTGCTATCCCATCCTCGCTATAGTTGGTGTTCCTGGTAAGTCATTCCATCTGACCATTAAGCTGAGTTGAACTGAATTGCAGTTCATTTTCATATTTTAAAATTTGGAAGTCATCATTTTCAGATCCAGTCAAAAATTTTATTCGTTACTGATTATAACTAGCAAATTACTATTCACAATTTACTCAACAATACACGAGGAGAAACCACACTGTTCTTAATCTCCATTATCTTTTTTCTTCATTCGTATTTACATTTCTACATATTCTCCCCACTCATCAATCCTGCCCAAGTCCACATACCGGATATTTCAGTCTCCTTCTCAGCCTCAATGCAACTGCTGAATAATTCATCGTTTGTGCCTTTGGTAAATCCAGATATAACCGTTTCAAGTCCCTTCAAAATATGCTTACGTCACAAAATATTTGCACTTGAGATGGGTAATTTGTTCTCTCCACAGAATCTGTCAGATGGACAGACAGTGCATGGTGGTCAAGTCATTTACTCATAATCGAGCGGCACAGAATAATAATCTTTTGGTGTCTCCTGAAGGAAGTTGATGAAATGCAAATGAAATTATCACCATTAGTTTTCAACAGAAGCATATCTGTTTGCCTCATGTCCTTTAGAGAAGGCAATGAGTTTTCCTTTCATGTTCAGGTCTCTGTGTGACTGCAACCCACAGCAATGTGGTTCACTCTTTATTATCCTGTACAACAGCTGAATCAGCCACTCAGTTCAAGATCAGCATTGTGGGTGCCACGGTGGCACTGCAGTTAGCACTGCTGCCTCATAGTGCCAGAGACCTGGGTTCAATTCCGCCTCAGGCGACTGACTGTGTGGAGTTTGCACGTTCTCCCCGCGTCAGCGTGGGTTTCCTCCGGGTGCTCCGGTTTCCTCCCACAGCCACAAAGATGTGCAGGTCAGGTGAATTGGCCATGCTAAATTTCCCGTAGTGTTAGGTAAGGGGTAAATGTAGGGGTATGGGTGGGTTGCGCTTCGGCGGGTCGGTGTGGACTTGTTGGGCCGAAGGGCCTGTTTCCACACTGTAATGTAATCTAATCTATAACATGCTGGCCTGACCAGGGCTGCACACATCCCATGACGGAAGAATAAAAGGAAAGATAGCTCCCTTTTTCTGCCTTATTTCCATGTTCCTGCAAGTCATTTCCATTCAGGTAGGTGACCATTCCCTGTTTAAAGTGAATTCTTTCTGATTGAATCTCCCTCTGAACGTGATATACATCTCCATCGACACCTCTGGTGATGACTGACGCACAGATGTAAGAAACTTCAAAATTCCAGAGAGAATTCAAAATGCAGAGACAAGGAATGGCTTTTTATACACAGGAAAGAAGCTGAGACAGCTAAGTGAGGGAACAGAATTATTGTGATCAACCCTAGAGTGATGTTGAGATAGTATTTGGAGTATTGTGCACAGATTTTCATTCGTTTACAAGGAATAATCCTCTTGGCAGAAAGAGTATAAAGGAATTTCACCAGACTAATTGTTGGGATGATTGTACCATCGGGAGTGCATGAGGATTAATCTGTTGTACTTTGAAGAAATAAGAGGTGATTGCATTGAAACTTAAGGTCATGGACAGTCACTCATTATATTCCAAACAGAACTAATACGGTGATAAATTCCATGTTTTTTTTTTACTTGATTTACATGATGCTCGGTGGCTTAAAAGACTCTGAGAACGTTCCTCTCAGTCCACGCCACCCCCCATTTCGATTGAGAGAGAGAGAGAGACAGTCTTTAACTAAACTCTTCCAACATTAATATATTGCATTTGGTGTGTGATCATACATAGAACTTCACGTTATCCACCATCGCGACAGGAGCCAAAGTACCTTCATTGTAAAACAGTTAACTATCCCCACCAACTTCTGACCCCCATGGAGAACATGGGTCTGTCTTCTTGGAGATGGAAGATGACTCCTTGAGGCTTGGCACAAAACATTTGGCTTCCTTCCTCACTGTCGGAACAGGCAGGAGGATTGAATGGGCTGTCCCTCTTCTTGTTCAGTCATTTCGATGGGCTGACTAGTTTCCACATATCCGGGTGTAACCAGCTTGAGGTGCTGAATGAGCTCCTCTTTTAACTGTGCAAATGTGCAGTGCCTGGCCGTTCTGTTACATGAATGTTACCGACACTTTAACAGCACAAACGTGAATGTTGTTTGGGTCTTGCTGAATATAGACACAGACCGGTTCAGGAGCTGAGTGGGGAAAAAAAATTCTGAATATTGTGTGATCTTCAGTGATCACTCCACTTCTGAACTTGGGATAGATGGGGCGCGCCGGGAATGGGGGCACATAGACGTTGACGAAGGAGCTGAAGATGTTTGTGCTGAGGAAGTTAATCTGAGGATCTCCTGAAGAGATGTCCCGGGACTGAGAGGATTGTCGGGCACCGACCACAAACATCTTCCTTTGTGCTCTGAAAGACCCCAACCAGTGGGGAACCTGATTCTCATTAAGCTCAGATAAGTAGGTGGTCCCGATAACATCCTCAGTCAACTACTGCCTTGATATCAAGGCCATTCACCCTTTCCTGAGCCCCTGTGTTCCCCTCTTGTTCATATCAATAGGTGACGGTGTATGTGTAGAGAGTGTTTTCCTCTCACAGAGGGTAATCAATGTCAGGAATTATCTGGACTAGAGAGTTAGGGGAGCTACATCACTGAAAGTATTTAAAGAGGTGGTACATGAATCTTTGACCTGTCAGAGAGCTGAGGGGTGTGAATAACTGGGTATTAAGGAGGAGTTAATGCTCACAGTAGATCAGCCATGATCGTATACAATGGCTTGACCGTCCGAATTACCTATTCCTGTTCCTTATGTTTTCATTTTCTGTAATTTCAAAGTAAACGGTTGTAATTTTCCTGGATGTACTGTATTTGTGTGTTGTAATCAGAGAGAGCAAAGCATTTTTGAGTCATCTCTGAGTGAGGTATAGAGCGTTATTCATACCGAATCCTGGTCTAGACCAAGACCAACAAATGAAGCACAAGTTTCAGTGAGGGGGCACTCAGTAAACAGACCAGAGGCGTCTTTCAAAACCAAACTGGATTTCAAAATAACATTTTCCAATCCATACCAATCTGTGTGTGACAGTTGTGAGGGATTATTTGAGATCCTGTGTTACTGTGGACCAAGTATTTGGAGCAAATGGCCCCCATCTGCACCTTACAGGAACTGTGACAGGCTGAATACACCATAGTAACACGGGACTGTGGAGCAAGAGTGGGTCATCAGACACTTTGTCACGGCTCTACCATGCACTATGATCTGATTAAGGTCTCAGCAGCACTTTTCTGTCAGTGTACCATTTCCCTACATTCATTTGTCTTTCAAATGTCTTACATAGATAATTTTGAACAAATGGAAATATCCAGGCATCACAATCTTCTATGGAAGGGAATTCACACCTGAACAACCCTTTCAGAATCTCTTGTTCGTGTTCTGCCCAGTATTGGAGGGTCATTGATGTCTTCTCCCACTCCTCTATTGGTGAAAGCAAATTTTAAATGTAACCAGTTGAGTGCTGAGTCCAATGATATAGGTATCGGACTGGGTAATTTTCTAGAAAAATCTGAGACACAGAAAGTTGAACTGTGAACAAATGGTAAAATGATAGAGTGTCTCAAATATTTTTCTGACTTTGCACTTATTCTGCTCACACAAATGTCTGGGAATGCGAATTTCTTCCCAGAACAGTTGGATTTGGCTGAATTCCCTTTGGCGAGCTGTACAGAGATTCCTATGAATCCTCATCAGGAATCCTCCACGAGTGGTAAAGATGACTCAGGGATTTTCTGCTCTCACACCTTGTTTTCAGGCAGAACAAAGTAAGAGAGAGAGAGAGAGAGAGAGAGAAACCAATTGGCTGCTGCTTCTGAAGCAAGTAACATTTTTCTCCGTCTCTGTATGGAAAAATACAAGAATATCAACTATACACCAAACGGGACCATGTGCACTCGACAAGTACATTCTCTGGAATGGGTGATAATAGACTGTCTGCTGTATGCAGAATCATTGCAGTTGTTGTGCACAGTGCCTTTCATTAGCAAAAGAAAATAATGTGCCCGTTTTATGATTTGATGAGATGTTTATATGCATCTGCGTAATTTTTATAAATGGGTTGATATCTTCAGAATATTTGTGTTAATATCAATGCATCTCATTCAAAAAAATATTATCTAGCTTTAGTTTTCTTCACAAGAGAAAATATGTATCCAGCAGAAAATCGTGTTTCAGTAAGATTTCTCATCTAAGATCTAAACAGATAATCACGGATAACAAAAGGCCTCCATTTCAGGAATGAGTAAAGGGAAGCATCTTTGAACATCTTTGAAAGGAATTGTATCCGTTTTTTAGTTTAGAGGATCAGAACTGCACCCAGTGTATCTGATGTGATCTCAGCAATGCCCTGTACAGATACAGTGAAATATTCCTAATTAAACCCAATACCCGTTGCCACAAACAGCATCATTCCACTTACCTTCCGAATCACTTGCTGCATCTGCAGACAGACTTCATATGATTCATGTACCAAGAATATGAAAAAACATCTGCATCACAGAGTTCTGCAATCTCTCTGCATTTAAATTGTTCCCGACTGCAATAGACAACTCACGTTATATTATTTCTGCTGAGGTTACGCTCATTAACCTTCCCTGTCTACATCATAATGCAGATTCACTACCTCCATTTGAAAATCTAATGAATGATCATGTTGGTTTACTAGGTAGTTCAGCTTTGATCCATTCAGTCCCCTCATCCAGATATTTTACATAGATTATTGATCATTGATGACCCTACAGTGATCTCTGAGTCAAAACTAATTACAGTTTTGTTTAAAAAGATCATATATCTCTACTGTCTATTTCCTGTTAGTGACAGCATCCCTATTCCTATGCAGCTGTTCAGGCGGGTTGAATGGCCTCGTCCTGGGCTGTGGGCTGTGTAATGTACTCATTGAGTTGAATTACTTCATCCTATATTCCTGTGTAAGTCTTTGGAGGGGCAGAATGGTCTCCTCCCGTCTCATTGTAACGATCCAGTCTGGCTGAATGGGATGGTCCTCTACCCTGTAATCGCATCGAGGGGTGGATTGAGGGAACAACACGTGGGATAGGGGCAAAAGTATATTCTGGTAACGGCCGGGAGGGGGGATGGACGGAACAATACATTGGAAAGGGGCAGCAGTTGGCCATTTGGTGGCACCATTCAGAATGCTCATGGCTGATCCGAGTGTGTCTGACCATCCGTCTCCTGTCTGTTCCCAATAAGCATTGACTCTCCTGTCCTGCAAAGATCAGTCAATCTCAAACTAAAATACCTAAATTAACCGAGTCTTCACTACTCCCTGAGGATGAGGACACCACAAATAGCACAACAGTAAAGGGAAAGGGACATCCTTCTTTCATTGTGGGACACAATTCTTTAAAAAAATTGTGTTGACCTCATATCAAATCACTGCCCCTTTTCGGATAAAGTGGTACAATAACTAGGAATAGACATTAACCAGTCTGCCCTCCAATCTTTTCCCACATTACCACTGACTGTTTCCAATCAAATATGTTGCTGCTACTGTGTCATGAAGAGAATAGCTGATAGCATAACACCACACGAGCGTTAAAAAAGGAGCAGAATTAAACCATTTGGCCTGTCGAGTCTGATATACCATTCAGTTATTTCTAATATGTTCCTCAACATCATTCTCACACCTTGCCCTGGAATCCTGGATCTCCTTATAAATCAAAAACTTATTTATTTGTGTCCTAATAGCACTCCTGTCTGTGTCTTAATGTGCATTTATGTATGTGTGTGTCCATGTACTTGTAACTTTTGTATTTGTGTGACTATGTCTGTCTGTCTTTGTATCAGCCTGTGTGTTTCTATCTCTGTTTGTGTCTATTTGTGTGTGACTGTTTATGTCTTTGTGTGCTTCTCCGTGTGTGCATGCGTAATCTCCTTTTATGCATTGTGCATGTTAATATATTTGGGCATTTACCAATACGTCTGTGTATTTCAATACCTGCATCTCTGTGCAATGGGGTATCTGTTCTTCTGCGAGTGAGAGAGATGAAGCTGGAACTGACAGCAGGTTTGAATTGAGAGTTGCTCTTTACTGAACACTGCTTCTTATTCGGTAGGTGGGACGTGGATGTTTCCGAATCCCCACACAAGGCCTCCTGGTCTTTTCCGGTTCTCTCCAGGATCCTCCCCACATATCAGAGTAGGGGTTGAGGGGACGGATATCCGGCACTCCACCACCTGGCTTGGCCCTTTCTGTCCTATTCCAGGCTGTTTCTCCTGGAATGGGAGAAAGGGATGGAATGGGTGAGGGCGGGAGTGGATGGCCCTGCTGTTAGTGCTGGGCTGGGTAAGGTGTGACATGGTGAGGTGGCCGGAGGGAGTCTGTCCATAGTGTTGTATCCATGTAGTGCTATTAGTGTGCGGGGCTATTGCACCAGGGACAGAAAATGTGGGGGAGGGAAGGTGCTGAATTCAACAATGAGAGTGGTTGTTCTTGAACCTTATCTGGAGATAGAATGTGAGCCTTGGTCAAGGGTAGGTGCTAAAAGAGACATACAGTGAGTGTGAGGGAGCAGTGAGAATATACGGTGACACTTATCCTGACAGAGCGGGTTGGATATTGATGCTTGTCCTGTATTGCTTGACATGTCTTCAGATCATCTCAGCATCGAGGTGAGCCTCCCCGAATGCCTTATCCAACTCTATCACTAATAACGACACAGGCTCTGTCCCTCAGATTCCACAGAATGAGGTTGGGTGGGTCTTACAAAGAGCAAGGAGAAACAAACTTATGTTATACATCTGAACCAAAACTGTCGCGCAAATATTTTGTATCATATGCTCTGGAAATCATATATGCAACTATATGCAAAGGGAAGCTATGACATACTGATATTAACGCTGGGCTCTTAACCCAGAGACCCAGGTAATGTTCTGGGGACATGGTTTCAAATCCTGCCATGGCAGATTCTGGAATTTGAATTCAATAAGTATCTGGAATCAAGGATTTATGGTGATCGGGAATCCATTCCTGGTGGGCGGCACGGTGGCACAGTGGTTAGCACTGCTGCCTCACAGCGCCAGAGACCCGGGTTCAATTCCCGACTCAGGCGACTGACTATGTGGAGTTTGCACATTCTCCCCGTGTCTGCGTGGGTTTCCTCCGGGTGCTCCGGTTTCCTCCCACAGTCCAAAGATGTGCAGGTCAGGTGAATTGGCCATGCTAAATTGCCCGTAGTGTTAGGTAAAGGGTAAATGTAGGGGTATGGGTGGGTTGCGCTTCGGCGGGGCGTTGTGGTCTTGTTGGGCCGAAGGGCCTGTTTCCACACTGTAAGTAATCTAATTGTTGGAAAAACGCATCTGGTTCACTAATGTCCTTTAGGGAAGGAAACGGCTGTTCTTATCTGGTCTGGCCTGCATGTCACTCCGATCCAAGGCAATGCTGTTGACTCCGAACTGCCGTCTGGCATGGCCAGTAAATGCTGGTTATCCAGCTAAGCCCTCATTCTGTGAATGAGTAGCAAATATTTGTGGGTTCTGCAGTAATAATGGATGGTGTCAAGTTGCATCGAAACTGAGTTAACTAAGTGACTGCTAATGTTGTGAAAAATAAATTCCTTTAGTGTATATCAGGTAGGTTGAAGAGAATGTTGTGAACCAAATAGAGAGCAGATTATTTCGGATTTGGTGTTGTGGGATACTGATTAAGGAACATCAGTCATGATCATATTGAATGGTGGTGCAGGCTCGAAGTGCAGAATGGCCTACTCCTGCACCTATTGTCTCTTGTCTATTGTCTATTGTGTGGTCGGAAGGACTAATTACTGAGCTTGCTCTGAAGCAGCTTTGGAGGAATAGTGACATGAATATGTTGTATTTTACACGGCGTCTGCATTCAATGTGGAATGTTTGAACATTCTGGTCAAACATCATAGAAGCCCAGAGGCTAGAGTGTTAAGTTCGCTCCAGTGAATTGAGAAAATACATTATAACATTCAGTAGGAGAACAATGATTGTTAGACCCATATAGTCTTACAGCACGGAGACAGGCTATTTTGCCCAAACTTGTCCATTTCGAACAAAATGCCCATTCACACTAACCCCATTTCCCTGCCCTTTCCCTGTATCCTTCCAATCCTTTCCTACCTATGTATTTGTCCAAATGTATTTTAAATTTTGTGAATGTACCCGCCTCAACCACTTCTGCTGGCAGCTCATCCCATATGCATACCACTCTGTGTGTAAAAGAAATTGCCCCTCAGGTTCCCTTTTACTCTTTCCCCCTGACCTTAGTTTGATGCCCTCTAGTCCGTGATTGCCCAATCCTGGGGAAAAAAGACTGAGTGCATTGACTCTATCCATGCATCCCATTATCTTATACACTACTATCAGATCCCCCTCAACCTCATACATTCCAAAGTAAAAACTCCTAGCTTGTTCAACCCCTCAGTACAACTCAGACCATTGAGTCTTGGCAACATCCTTGTAAATTTCTTCTGCACTCTTTCCAGTTTAATAACATCCTTCCACGAGCAAAGTGAACAAAACTGAACATGACGCTACAAGTTTGGATTCGCCAACATATTGTATAACGGCAATATAACTCCCTAATTTCGATACTCAGTGCTCTCACTGATGAAGGCCAGTGAGTCAAATGCCTTTTTCAGTGCCTTGTCTACCTGGGACTCCAGATACAGAAAACCGTGCACCTGAATTCCAGCGTCACTCTGTTCCACTGCACTCCTTAAGGCCCTGCCATTCACCATGGAACTCCCGCCTTGATTTGACTTTCTAAAATGCAACACCTTATACTTACCTGAATTAAATTCCATTTGCCATTTCTCGGCCCACTTACCCACCTGATCAAGGTACTGCTGGAATTTCTGAAATTCCTGAGAACCTTCCTCACTGTCCACGATACCACCTATTTTAGTGTCACCTTGAAAGTTAAAAATCATGCCTGTACATTCTCATGTAAATCATAGATATTTGTAATATATGAATATGTGGTCCCAGCACCGACCCCTGAGGCATTCCACTCATCACAGGCCTCCAGTCCGACAACCGTCCTTCCACGATTACCCTCTTTTTCCTATCATCAAGCCAATTTTGGACCTAATTTGCCAGCTCCCCCTCAATTCCATATGATCTAACCTTCCAGAGCAGAGTACCATGTGGAACCTTATTGATGGCCTTACTGTAATCCATACAGACTATATATACAACCGTGCCCTTGCCAAAGTTACTGGTCATTTCATCAAAGCAGTCTAACAAATGTGTGAGCCATAATCCCCCATTCACAAGGCCGTGTCTTTCCAAATGCACGTATATCTTCTCCCTCAGAATCTTCTCAAGTAACTTACCTGCTACATATTTTAGGTTTACTGGTCTATAGTTCCCCGGTTTTTTATTTGTAGCCCTTCTTGAATAACGGCACAGCATTCACTACCCTCCAGTCCTCCAGGACTTCACCCGTTGGCTACCGCTGATGCAAAAGTTCCAACCAGGGCCCCCGCTATTTCTTTCCTGTCCTCCTGCAATGTTCCTGAATATACCTGGTCTAGACCAGGAGATTTATAGAAATACTACAAAGTCTGAAAAATATGTCTATTTATGCGGAGTGGACTCGATGGGCCGAATGGCCTTAATTCCACTCCTATGTCTATGTCTTATGGCCTTATTTAGGTAAAACACTCAAGAGTGAGAAAATGAGTTAACAATGGTTAACATAATCAATTAAAGATTACATGAATCACAGGAAGTGACTTCAGAAGAATTCCAGACATTGTGGAATCCTGAGACTTCTCAGAAATTTACGATCCAGAAAAGGAGGGCCATGAAACGGGTAAGGAAATCAAAAAGCGAACACACATGCAAACAAACAGGAATACAAAGACTGCATAAATCTATGTTCTATATTTCAAAGGAAAGAGAAAAGCAAAGTCAAATGTGGAAATCTGCAATCAGGAAAGACGAGATTATTATGGATAACAGGGAAATGGCCTAGCAAATAACCAATTACTTTCCATCTGTCTTCATGGAGGAAGAGCCGGCAAATCACCCAGAAATACAACGTCATTATATAAGACTTGTGGATCGAAAGACATAAAGTCAATTTATATTAGTAACAAGGCTCTACTTTAACACGCAGCTGGATTGAGCATTGCTAACCTTGACAAACAAAATGTACTTCAAACCAAAATCTTCAGAAATAAACCACGAATAGAAGTATTAGTTGCACTGTCGATGACTGTGTTCTATTACCCCGTGCATTCTACAACAGAAGCCGTTGTACATAAATGGACATTCGTAAACGTGATCCAAGCACTATAGATGTACGGTAGTGATCCAAGCATCCAGAAAGGGAAGAAGAGATAGTGTGGAAAACTGCAGACCAATTAACTTGACATTTGTGGGGAAACTGTTGGAGTCTATTATATAGGATGTGATATTCGTTATTTAGAAATTAACAGCAACATTGGAGAGAATCAGTGTGCATTTCTGAAAGGGAAATCATACTTGACAAGCTTTGGAATTGTTTGAAGTTGATTCTTACAGCATAGATAATGGGGAACCAGTACAACTGGCATATTTCAGATTATCAGAAGGCTTTCTATAAGAACTCACACAATGAGTTCGTAAATGCAATGAATGTGAAGGGTAGTTGGAGGAATATATGCAAGTGGTAAGTTAAAGTTTGGATTGTCTTCCTTTAAGGGAGTCAGAATATAGATGTAAAGACATGTTGAAGCAGTTGAACAGCGTGTTAGTGAGTAATGTACCTGGAATATTGAGTACAGTTTTGGTCACCAAATCTGAGAAAGAATATACTGACCACAGAGGAAGCTCAATGGACATTCTCCAGATTAATCCCTCAATTGGCGAGATTGCGTGATGAGGAAACTCCGCCTGTGTTCTCTAGAGTTTCAAAGAATGAGAGGTGGGTCACTGTGAAATGTATAAAATTCACAAAACATGTGACAAGTTGGAAATTAATAGGATGTTTCTCCGGCTGCCTAATACACAATCAAGGGAAATAATGGCAGGATAAAGGACAGACCATTTAAGACTGCAATAAGGAGGAAATTCTGCAAGCGTATGGGACTAACTAACAGAGGGGCATGGAAACCTGCTGGCAGGGCAAGATTAGGGAGAATTTCCAGATATTCTACAAGTGTGTCCAGCGGAACAGAATGACCAGGGAACAGGTAGGACTCATTAGTGACTTGCCAAATTGCATGCAAATGAAGTTTAGTGGTAGGAGACACAAGATGGTGGTTGACTCCTTGTGTGACTGGAGGCCAGTGTCCAATGGTATACCACAGGGATCAGTGATGTGTCCCTTATTATTTGTGATTCGGAGGTGCTGGTGTTGGACTGGGTGGACAATGCTAAAAATCCCTAACACCAGATTATAGTCCAACAGGTTTATTCGGCGGCACTAGCTTTCAAAGTTCTGCTTCTTCATCAAAGCGCACAATCACCTGATGAAGAAGTAGCGCTTCGAAAGCTAGTGCCTCCGAAAAAACCTGTTGGACTCTAACCTGATATTGTGCGATTTTCAACTTTAATATTTGTGGTACTCATAAATGATGTAGCTGTGAATATGGACGAGGGGTGAGGAGTGAGATAAATAAGTTTGTGTTTGATACGCAGATTGGCCGGTTGGTTGGCAGTGGCGAGGAAGGCCTTAAGTTACGGGAAGATACAGATGGAATGGTCAGCTGGGAAGATCAATGGCAGATGGAATGTAACCCTGATAAATATGAGGTGACACACTTTGGAAGAAGGAACCAGACAGGAGCGGACTCAATGAATGGCAGCACAGTAGGAAGGTCAGAGGGTGCTTCTCCACACATCCCTGAATGTGATGTACAGGTTAATACACAATTTGGGAAAGCATAGGGGACTGTAAACATAACCTTGATTCATTGAGGCACAGATTATAAGAGCTATGCGGAATTTTGGTGAGGCCAACATGGAATACTGTGTGTAGTTCTGAGAATCACATTGCAGGAAGGATGTGACTGCACTGGAGGGGGTGCAAAGGAGATTCACCAGGATGTTCCCTGAGATGGAGCATATCAGCTATGGAGAGAGGCTGGATAAGCTTGGGTTGTTTAGTTTGGGGGAGTAGAGTCTGAGGGAGACATGATTCTGCAGGATAGGATTACGAGGAGCATGGACAGTGTGGATGGACAGCAGCTGTTCCTTTTAGTCAAAGGGCCACACTTTTAAAGTGAAAGGTTTGCGGTTTAGTGAGGATTTGAGGATTGCTTTTTACCCAGAGTGTGTTGGGGTCTGAAATGCATTTCTTGAGAGGCGAGTTGTCATGGTAACCTCAAAACTATGAGAAAATACCCGGCAGTGCACTTGAAATGCCTTAAGATTCACGGCTATGGTTATTGTGTCGCGAAGTGTGTCTAATGTTGACCGTGCTGTATTTCTGATAGTACAGAGTCTTTGCTTCTGTGATTGTATGGCTGTGGAAGGCCAATCACTGAGTACCTTAAAATAGGAATTGATAGGTTTCTGAAGAATATCTTAACAAAGTTTATAAGACAGAACTTATAATATTTTCTGAAAATATGTCAATGTCAAAATTAAGGG
This sequence comes from Chiloscyllium plagiosum, assembly GCF_037043375.1. Classification (NCBI taxonomy): domain Eukaryota; kingdom Metazoa; phylum Chordata; class Chondrichthyes; order Orectolobiformes; family Hemiscylliidae; genus Chiloscyllium; species Chiloscyllium plagiosum. The sequence continues at coordinate 34,836,134 of NW_028270186.1, read as the reverse complement.
AAATAAATGTGCAGCTTTCCTACGGTTTGATACCAGATAATTGAGGACCGGGAAATAGCAGAACTATGGAGCAAATACTTCAGTTATGCCTTTACGGAAGAAAGCAAAACAAAAAAGAAAACTTCCTATAATACGAGGGAACTTTAGTCTGGTGAGAAAAGGGGAATAGAATTAAATTATCAACTAAACAGTTTAGAGAAAGTATCAGACTGAAATTAATGGGCATAGACAAAGTCAACAGTGATTCATGAAATAGGAATCATATTTGAGAAAGCGGTTTTAAGCAAAATTATGTAGAAGCTATCAATGCAATCCGAGTGGAATTTCAGAAAGATTTTTGATAAAGCCCAACGCCTATTGTGCAAATTCGAATCCTGTGGGACTGGGGCTAATATATGGACATGGTTCTCGAAGGACAGAGCTGGCAGGAAACAGTGAGAAGGAATAAAGCAACATTTTTTTTTAGTGGAAGGCTAGGGGTATATCTCAAGGATCGTGGCTTGGGCGCCAGCTATTGCCAATACACATCATATATTTGGTTGAGTGTCTCAAATGCAATATTCCCAAATTTGCTGACAGCACTAAACAATGTCAGCTTGTGAGTGGGTGAGGAGGATGTAAAAAAGCTCCAAGGTGACTGAGATAAGTGAAATGACTGGGCAAATACGTGGCGGATGGAGAGCAATGGGAGAGATGAGATGCTGTGTACTTTGATGGGAACAAAAGAATAGCAGCCTATCATTTGAAAAGGGAGTGTTTGAAAAATGTTGCTCTATAAAGGAACTTAAGCTGCATTTTTGTTTATTTCTCTGCAGCCTCCGAGTCCATGTAAGGCAGTGAGTTCTGAATCCAGGAGTCAATACTGGGAATGGCATTGGCACGCTGACCAGTGTGTATAGATCCAGCAAGTGGGGAACTGTAACATTGAAAGGAATCTTGATCTCCCTGTCCACCAGTCACTGAAAGTAATATTTCAGGAGCAGCAAGTAGGGAGGAAGATAACTGCTGTATTCACCTTCATTTCAGGGGGATTTGAGTACAGGAGTGCGAGTTTATTACTGCAGCGGTACAGGGTCTTGGTGAGACGCCATCTAGAACATTGTGCAGCATTGTGTGCAGTTTTGGTCTCTGTTCCTAATCGACGACACACCTGACATTGAGAGAGAGCAGTAAAGGATGACCAGAATGATCTCTGGGATGACAGACTTGTTATGGGATCTGGGTTTGGGGGTCTGGACTTGTATTCCATGCGGTTTAGGAAAATGAGTGGAGATCTCAGTGAAATATATAACACTCTGATTGAGCGAGACAGATTGGAAGCAGGGATGGTAATTCCCCTGGCTCGGATGTCTGAAGCAAGGGACCACAGTATCAGGTACAGACAGGCCGCTTTGCATTGAGGTGAGAATAATTGTCTGCACTCTGAGACTGACTAACCAGGGGTACTCTCTCCCAGATCAGGCTGTGGAAGTCATGGCGCTGAATATAAATAAGGATTTCTGGAAATTAAAGGGATACGGAGAGAGCGGGAGTACTGTGTGAAGATCGCAGATCAGCTATCAGTCCAGGTTGTTCTCCAATAACACAGTAACTGCGTTTCTGTGCAACACTGTGTTGTTGAAAATCGTGCAATATTAATAATGGGGTCCATGGAAAAAAGAGGGTAAGGGGCAAACCCTCCAAAAATCAGTAAAAACCAAAAATTAAGTTTGGTCTAACAACCATACTAGTTCAGTCTAAATAAATCTTTAAATCACATGTTGTAATGGAACAGTGCTATAAATCTAACACTTTCACACTACAGTCACTCACTGGAGCACTGTACCGTTCACCAGAAAGCATGTGGGGGCTGAATAACCACGTGATGCCGATGGGGAATTCCGGTTCTCCTCAAGATTCTCTCTACAGTTTGACATAAAGTTCTTTCTAAATGTAGTCTACAATTTCCAGTTTCAGGCTCAGTTCAAGGCCTCCTGTGCACATTGCATTCCTGTTTTAGCTGACCACATTGTTTGTCCATTTTGCAGAGAGAGGATCCTGAGACAGGGTTTTGCTGTTCAGCTGGTTCCTGGCAAGGAATCGCGTCACAGTGAACGGGAATTCACTTTATAGTAAAAAAGATTCACGAATCATATTGCAGCCAACTTGTATTTAATCAACACGTGTTTTCGTAGAACGGAGGAGCAAAACTGATGGGCTGAAGGCACTTATGCAGTTTTCATTTTATATTTCACAATGTTTAAATATATTAAGGGATATGACAATTGTATGGGGAAAGCTGCACTGAGGAGATGTTCAGCCATTAACTAGCACAGGGAAAGCTCAATGTGTTGTATGACCTGCTCCTGTCACAATGTTTCTGTGCAGTGTGTGGGAAAGCTCTGTAAATATTGTCACAAGCTCTCAACTGTTAGGAAAGAGGTCTCTGCAGGTCGACAGGATTGTGTTTCCCATTCCCTTTTCTACTAACGAGGCTGGTGCCTGGTGTTCAGAACGGGTTTATCATTTAAGACCTCAGTGCAGTTGATATAATTGAGTGTCTTGTTTGGCCGATTCAGAGATCATTGAAGAATATATCACATGTCTCTGTGTCTGGAGTCACTTTTAGGCCAGACCAGGAAAGCACGGGAGATTCACTTCCTGAAAGTACACTGGGGAAGGAAATCGAAGTTTACACTGATATTGAACACAAGATCACTATTACTGACACCTGATTTTAGATCTTGATATTTTATTAATTGTTTTTAATTTGCATCAGCTGCCAGAGCATTAGCCTGGTCTGGGTTAGTAATCCAGTGACATTTCCACAACAGCACCATCTTCACATGGGGTCCTATCGGAAACTACACTGAGCAGATTATTTCTGTGCTGCTTGACAGCTCTGTCAAATTTGAACTCCCACCAATTTGACTGTCGTGATGGGACTGAAGGACGAGGAAAGAGTCAGATTGCAGTAATCCTTCTTTTAGCGGATTGGATATAGTTAAGTAATTTTCCGCATTGCCAGGGAGATGTCGGAGTTGGAGCTGGAATGAAACAGCTTCCCCAGGGCCACGACTGGTTGTGCAGCACAAGTCTTCAGTCCTATTGCAGGAATGGGGTCAGTGCCCACTGCCTCAGTCGTATCTACAGTGTCCAGCTGTTTTTTCATGTCACATGCAGTGAATTGAATTGGTTGAAGACTGCCATCTATGATTCTGTAGGCATCATGGTGAGGGTGAGGTGGATAATCGACTCAACACTTCTGGCTAAGGATGGTGCAGATACTGCATCTTTTACACTGACGTACAGGGCTGTTCCATTATTTAGGGTGCGTATATTTGTTGAGTCATCTCTTCCAGTAAGTTGTTTAATGGTCCATCGACTTTTATGCATGGATTTGACAGGCCGACAGAGCTTAGATCTGATTTGTTAGTCTTGGTATCATTTCTCCCTCTGTATCAGCTGTTAGTCCTGCTGTTTGGAGTGTAACCAGTCAAGTGTGGTCGCATTAATGGCTTGTCATCAGGCTTAGGTGCTCGTGATTCCGACCCTGGCATGTTCACACACACTCGTCACTGAACCATGGATCAGCTTGATGGTAATGGTAGACTGATGAAGTATCGTCGGGAAAATGTTACAGATTGTTGTTGAATACAACTGTGCTTCTTCTGCTGTTGATTCTACAGCATCAGATGATAACCCAGTTTTAGCTGCATTATTTACAATTCAATTCTACTGACTGTGCCCCATTTCACACCGAGACCCATTCACCCATCAGCCCTGTACTCAGTGACCTACTCTGGTTTCTGATGTGGAAATACTTCAATTTTCATATTCTCATTCTGCTGGAGTCTTTCCTTGGTGCCTCGCCTCCAATTCGTTGCATAAACTCCTTTCCATAATGCCATCTTCTGTATTTGAAGTGAGTGTGTTTCTCTCTGTTTTTCTCCCTGACCATGATTCAGAGCTCTGTAGTGTCAGTGATGCCAACCTTATGCAAATTCAGTCAACGAACTTCTGCACCATGCGTTATTGTTCAGTTCCCAGTGTACGGCACTCCATGTTGGACAAGGTGTTTGGGCATCTTTGACGTCATTGGAAATTGTTCAAAAACAAAAATTGCTGAAGATATTGCTAAAGGTGTTGCATCATTTTCTGGAGTGAATGCAGAGTTAAAGTTTCAGGTCCAGTTAATCTTCTATAAAGCTACCAGTATCTCCAGCATTTTTTGTAGTCTTATTTTCAGTATCCATAGTTATTTGTTTATTTGAAACATTTTTCTGTGCCTATTCATTTCTGGTGAAACTCAGCAGGTCTGTCAGCATCTGCAGAGAAAGAGAAACAGTGTTAGCGTTTCCAGTGTGACACTTCTTCAAAACTGAATACAATTGCAAAATGGTCTTTTAATCCCTTGCCAGAATTGGGGAATGTGCGGCAGGGAAAGGAGGGTGTGGCAAAAGATAAACGGGCTTTTAGCAGTGGTGAATGAGAAGATTCTGTAAAAGGGGTTTAAATTAAGGTGTACATGGGGAAAGGGGTTCACTCTATTGATTGCAAGATAAAGAAGACACAACCACATACAGTCACAGGGAGGCCAGGAGGGAGAATGTTGACCATATGGTATTATATAGATATGGCCAAAGATACGTTTTTACTGTGGTGATCATCATCCCCTTTAGACAAATGAATTCAGATGATTAACTTCTTATTGGCACTAGTAAGCGTTTCATGTCGCCTTAGTATTGTAACATGGAGAAAAACAAATAACAGTATGAAGATTGGGCTGAGTATTGGTAACCTGTGATGTTTAATATCGCTTCAAATTTGCAGTGCTTATCTTTAAATGCTTGTTCTTGAAGTTAGTATCAGACGGAGTGGAGACGGTTGCGGGCTGACATTGTAGAAGCTTATAAAATCATGAGAGGAATGGATAGTGTGAATAGCCAAGATTTTTCCACAGGCTGGGGGAGTTTAAGCATAGAGAGAATGGGTTTAAGGTGTTAGAGGGAATATTTAAAAAGGACGAAGGGACAACGTTTCTACGCAGAGTGTGGTGTGGGTATGGAATGGGCTGCCAGAGGAAGAGTGGTAGATGGCGTGTACAGCTGCAACATTAAACATTATTTGGACAAATATATGACTGGGAAACACTTAGAGGCGTATGGGTCAAATGAAAGCAGATGGGACTAGTACAGTTTGGAAAACTTGCCCAGCATGGACGTTTAGAAAAGCTTCACGCAGTGTCAGTGTGGGTCTATGAACGGGAAATCATATTTTGCCTCAAAATGCATGCAAAGTACTTCTGGAGATGCCTGAAAATGTAACAACGGACTTGATAAAGGGGATCTGGTAGAGGCAAAACTTTCCAGAGATTTTCCACAAGTATTACAAAATGAAAGTTCTTGCACAAAACAGAAGCTCTAGGACATCGGATACTGTATTAACATGGGTTGATGATTGGTTAACACAGAAATCGGAGAGTCAGGATTAATGGATCTTTATGGTAAAGGTGTATCTGCTGGATTACCACAAATATCAGTCTGATGGCATCAGTTATTTACAACCTGTGCTGACAGCCTGAAGGAGGGAGCTGAGTGCAATATACATCCGAGTTTGAGGATGACACTGAGAATCAAAAGGCAGGCTGTTATTTAATGGAGAGGACTTCCAGAAAATGAGCAGAACAAATGGTTTGGAGTGTTCCTATGTGTGAAACATAAAGTCAGCATGCTGGTGCAGCAAGTAACTATGTTGGTACATTAGGACTTTTCCTGTGATGAAAGGGTTTAGTTATAGAGAATCTCTAAAAAAATTGATGCGATCATTCATTGGATTTAAATGAATGATGAGTGATACTGCTGAACCATACAAGACACAGCAGGGGCTTGAGAAATTAGATGTTGAGAAGTTGTTTCCATTCTTGGGCAAAGTGTCGAACTCGAGGATATAGATACCGAATAAGGAACATCGATTTCAATCTGAGATGCAAACCGATGTCTTCTCTCAAAAGGTAGTGAATGTATGGAATTCCCTGACCCAGAGAGGTGTGGAAGGATACAAGGAGTCGGCAAGAAAGTGGAGTTGATCACTGGAGTAGATCAGCCATATTCTTTTTAAATGACAAGGCTAGGGGCCGATTGACCTACTCCTGTTCCTATTTATTAATTTCACATGCTATGCTTTTGGAAAGTAACGGGTTATGTTCATGGAAATCGCGTTGTAAAATGTTGCAGAGGAGGGCAGAGGATTTGTTGTTTTAACCCTGCGTGGGGGGGTATGGGGTTGTATTCGCAGCGTATCTGGGGTTGCAATATGTTCCTCATCTGGAGCAGCATTTACAGACAGGGGAAGCCTGGAAGCAGGGATTGTTTGGGGGAGGGGGGGGGGGGCGAGTGATGGTGGCACTTTCTCGCCCAGCCTGCATTTTCCACGTACATTTCCGCAACTGCACCTAACCATCGGAGTGGCCTTGATCTGCCCCTGTGTAGCAGGTCCGAAGGGCTGAATGGAACATCAGAACACAGGGCTGAGGAACACGAGGGGGCCATTCGGCCCTTTGACACTACTTCACAAGTAAATAAGCTCGTGGCTCATCTCATTGTGGTCCCAGTTGTACTTTGCTCTCCATCCACCATTATCTCTGATTCACCTGTCTATAGACAAAGCCAGCCTCGGTATAATATAAATATCTGGCCACCCCAAATTCTGGGAAAGAGAATTCCCACTGGAATGAAATACCACTTTGTGATTTTTTTTTTCTCATTCCAGTTGTGACTGAGGATGGAGGGTGGCACTCTTTCCTTTACTAGTCCCACTTTTCCACTGCTCACAACAAATTTTAAATGTAACCAGGTTGGTAATATGGCTGATGATAAAGGTTTCAGACTGGGTGAGGTTCAGTGACAGGAACAAATCAGGCAGATTTCTTAAGTTAGCCATAAGTAACTAATAGAACTAACGGATGCACATAGTGGATCTGTGGTTAGCACTGCTACCTCCCATCGTCCATGGGGCTGCATTCAATTCCAACCTCTGGCAACCCTCTATTTGGATTTTGAACATTCTCCCCATGTCTGTGTGGGTTTCCTACCAGTGTTCCAGTTTCCTCCCACAGTCCAAAGATATGCAGCTTAGTGTGGATTAGCCATGCTACATTTACCATAGTGCCCAGGAATGTGTAGGTTAGATAGGTTAGTCATGGGAAATGCAGAGTTACATGGATAGAGTAGGGAGGGGGGGGGGGGGGGCAGGTCCGGGGGAGATACAGTTCTGAGGGTCAATGTGGACATGATAGACGGAATGTCCTGCTTCCACACTGGAGAGATTCTATAAGAACAACAAGAAGTTTGGACGATGCAAACACCCAGTGGGTATCTATCTGATCCACTCTCCTCTAGGTTTTGTATGTTTCAATAAGATCACCTCTCATTCCAAGAGTAACCTGTTAAAGCCTTCATTATATAAGACCCTCATCCCTGGAATACATGAAGGGAAACATCTCCGAACTGCTCCAAGTTAATTATATCCTTTCTCAGGTAAGGGGACAAAAATGATCTCACGCACAGTTGCGGTTAACTTTTGTTTTCTCAGTGGTGAGAGTGTTTGGAACTCTCTTCCCGCACAGCATTGGAGGCAGAGATATTGAACATTTTTGAGGCACTTCAGAAGTATCATAAGTAACAACAGAGTCAAGGATTATCGAGGAATGGGCAGCAATTTGCAGTGTAGGAGGAAATGTAGACAGTGATACAAAATCACACTGCTCCAGAACATCCAGGAATATAATGCAAACCGAAATGATAATATTGATAAAATGTTAAGGGGGAGTCCAAGATTGTGGCGATCCGGAAGGTCTGCTTTGTTGGGCTCTGCATCACAGCATGGGCAAAGTGGTTCCCTAACCCACTCCATCCCAGCAATTTACTTAAAATTCAACACTAGAAGAGCGATAGAATCTTTACTGATCCCGGTTTATGAAGTGGAAATGACAAAACATGGGGAAGGATCGAGTAAGTCCCAACAGACGGTGCTCCCGTCAGAAACATCGAGCCTGCCTGAGGCTGTAGCTGCAACCCACTCTGCTCATTCCATGGACACAGTTCCTCACCAGGCCTTGGACACTGAGTTCACCAAGTTATGTGAAATGGTTAAAGCCGTGATTGAAGAAGGGTTCTGCCGTGGCTAGAACCACTAACACTCTCAGACGGGCTCCAAAAACATGAGCAGCAACTTGACAGCCTTGGAAACAAAATGGACAATGTCAAGCGCCGAACTGCATGACAGAGTCTGCGATAAATTCCTCACGAGAGAGGATCCTCACCGTTGAAAAACAGGTCCGTATCTTAATTGAACATGATGACGACCTTGGGAACAGGGGCAGGATGAAGAATGTTCACATCGTCGGTCTGCTGGCCCAGACAGCAGGTGGTCAGCCAGTGAGTATTTTTTGAGAATTGGCTGCAGCGATTCCTTCACTTCGAAACTGAAGAGGGACGGGTGAAGACTGAGACAGTTCATCGGGTTACGGTGCACAGATCAGGCTCAGACCAGCGCTCTCGCCCTGTCCGCGTGTGGTTACACAGTTATGGGGATAAACAAAGACTAATGGAAGCTTCCAGAACCCAGCGGCAAGATCCAATGCCTTTAATTCATGGGCTCCAGGATTATGTCCTTTCGGAACGTTTCGGCGGCGGTGATTCAGAAAAAAATCTTTTGATGATACAGAACATACAACATTACAGAGCGCAGTACAGGCCCGTCGGCCCTCGATGTTGCGCCAACCTGTCATACCATTCTGAAACCCATCGAACCTTCACTATTCAATGTACGTCCATATGCTTGTCCAATGACGACTTAAATGTACTTAAAGTTGGCGAATCTACTACAGTTGCAGGCAAAGCATTCCATACCCTTACTACTCTCTGAGTAAAGAAACTACCTCTGACATCTGTCCCATAACTATCACCCCTCAATTTAAAGCTATGCCCCCTCATCTTCGCCGTCACAATTCTTAGACAAAGGCTCACCCTATCTCACCCTCTGATTATCTTATATGTCTCTATTAAGTCACCTCCCAATCTTCTGCTCTCTTACGTAAACAGCTTCAAGTCCCTCAGCCTTTCCTCGTAAAACCTTCCTTCCATACCAGGCAACATCCTAGTAAATCTCCTCTGCACCCTTTCCAAAGCTTCCACATCCTTCTTATAATGTGGTGACCAGAACTGTACACAGTACTCCAAGTGCAGCCGCACTAGAGTGTTGTACAGTTATAGCATAACTTCATGGTTCCTGAACTTGATCCATCTATTGATAAAAGTTTAAACACTGTATGCCTTCTTAACAACCCTATCAACCTGGGTGGCGACTTTCAAGCATCTGTGTGCCTGGACACCAGGATCTCTCTGCTCATCTACACTACCAAGGATCTTACCATTAGCCCAGTACTTTGCATTCCGTTTACTCCGACCAAGGTGAATCACCACACACTTATCCACATTAAACTCCATTTGCCAACTCTCAGCCCAGCTCTGCAGTTTATCTATGTCTCTCTGTAACCTATAACATCCTTCCTCACTATCCACAACTCCACCGACTTTAGTGTCATCTGCAAATTTACTAACCCATCCTTCTACACACATCCAGGTCGTTTATGAAAATGACGAACAGCAGTGGACTCAACACCGACCCACTACTAACTTGACTCCAGTATGAACATTTCTCATCAACAACGACCCTCTGTCTTCTTTCAGCAAGCTAATTTCTGATCCGAACTACTATATCTCCCACAATCCCATTACTCCGCATTGTGTACAATACCCCACTGTGGGGAACCTTACCGAACGCCTTGCTGAAATCCATAGAAACCACATCAACCCATTTACTCTCATCTACCTGTTTGGTCACCTTCACAAAGAACTCAATAAGGTTCGTGAGGCACGACCTACCCTTCACAAAACCGTACTGACTATCCCTAATCAATTTATTCTTTCCTAGATGATTATAAATCCTATCTCTTATAATCTTTTCCAACACTTTATCAACAACTAAAGTAAGGCTCACTGGTCTATAATTACCAGGGTTGCCTCTACTCCCCTTTTTGAACAGGGGAACCACATTTGCTATCCTCCAGTCTTCTGGCACTATTCCTGTAGACAATGATGATTTAAAGACCAATGCTAAAGACTCGGCAATCTCCTCGCTGGCTTCCCAGAGGATCCTGGGATAAATCCCATCCGGCCCTGGGGACTTACGGACTTTCACACTCTGCAGGATTTCTAATACCTCCTCCTTGTGAACCTCAATCCCAACTAGTCGAATAGCCTGTATCTCAGTAATCTCCTCGACAACATTGTCATTTTCCAGAAAATGCTGAAAATATTGTTGAAAAAACATTCATTTAGTGCTTCCCCTATCCCCTCTGACTCCACACACAACTTTCCACTACTATCCTTGATTGGCCCTAATCTTACTTTCGTCATTCATGTATTCCTTAAATACCTACAGAAAGCCTTAGGGTTTATCCTGATTCTATCCGCCAACAACTTCTCATGTCTTTTCCTCGCTCTTCTGAGCTCTCCCTTTAGGTCTTTCCTGACTACCTTGTAACCCTCAAGCGCCCTAACTGAGCCTTCACAACTCATCTTAAAATAAGCAATCTTCTTCTCTTGACCAGAGATTCCATTTCCTTCATAAACTATGGCTCCCGCACTCTACAGCTTCCTCCCTGCCTGACAGGTACATACCTATCTAGTACGCACGGTATATTTTCCTTGATTAAGCTCCACATTTCTTATGTGCCGATCCCCTTCAGTTTCCTTCTCCCTCCTATGCTTCCTAAATCGTGCCTAATCACATTGTAATTGCCTTTCCCCCAGCAGTAACTCTTGCCCAGTGGTATACACCTATCCCTTGATATCACTAAAGTAAACATAACAGAATTGTGATCGCTATCACCAAAGTGTTCACCTGCTTCCAAGTCTAACACCTCTCAAGAGAAGAGTAAGGGAACTCGGGAATCAGTATTCCCTCTGGTACCCAACGATTCTCCGTATTGCATTTAATGGATCCATGAACTCGTCTGACTCTGCAGAGAAAGCGAAACCTTTGTGGAAATTTTAAATTCCCCTATCGATTTTTTTAGTTTTTTGGATTTTTTATATGTTTAGTTTTGGAAAGTTTTGAGAGCTTGTCAGTTGTAATAGTTTTAGATTGTGTAGTTTTTAAGCTCTATGAGACTTTGTTTATTAATGATCAGTAATTCGAGTTCTTCCTCTCTCGAGTTCAAATGTTGCTACAGTCGGTTCTGGAAAATGATATGCTAAAATGGTGTACCTGGAACATTAAGGGGAGCCATTGCCCAGTCAGGAGGAAAAACTTACTTTCTAGTCTTAAAAAAGAGAGGGTGGATTTTGTCCTAATGCAGAAGATGCACCTCGATGACTAGGAACATTTGACGTTATAGCAGGGCGGGTTTGAACGGGTTTTTATTTTCGTCCTTTAATACAAGTAGTGGGGGAGAAGAAGAACCTTCCATTTAAATTACTAGATTGTATTTGATACTCACGGAAGGATCATAAATCCCCCAAGCCTTGAACTATGGTAAATAATCCAATGTTTTGAATAGTAATTGCGACCCCTCACCCCCACCCCTGTGCACCCTCTTAAAATCCTGGTAGATGCATTTTCCAAATTCAGTTATCTTGCATCATGGCACATTATTGTAGAAGGAGATTTCAACTGTCTTATGGAAGCACGGTGGACAGAATGTCCGAAGGTCCCTCAATACCCTCATTATAATGTAACCAATTGGTGGATTTGTGTGCAGAAGTAGAGCTGGTGGATGTCTGGAGGCACATCTACCTCACAAATAAGATTTTGAATATCTACTTTAACCCGCAGAAATGCCACACCAGGTTTGATTTCTTCCCCATCCCTGCAACAATCTTAGATTCGGTGGCATCCTGCACAATTGGGAATATTACCATTTGTGACCATACTTATAGATAAATATTTAGGGAAATATAACAGATTCGAGACACTGACGAATGTATCCCTTTATTGTTAAGACTAGCTCGTTCATTGAGTATTTCTGTAATGAATTCAGATATTTCTTAGCCATTAATTCAGATTCAACCAGTAACTCATCCATTCTATTGGAAATTGCTAAGGCTTATGCCAAGGGAATAATTATCCCTTAGGATGCAGCAGAAGGGGGAGCAGGAACGCTGGTTTGCGGCACAGCTGAGGGCAGCCGAGAGGGCATACTGTGATAGACCCTCAGTGGCTAAGCTGCAGCGGATCACAACGCTTTGGTCTACGTTGAATTCCACGCACACACACACAGCCAAGAAGGAACTTACTTTTGCAAAACAAAGGCTGTTTGAATATGGTGATAAGCCAGGCAGGTATTTATTCTATCTCGCCAGGAAAACGAGCGCCCCTCTCAAGCCATTACCTCAATTAGGGAAGGTACTGGGATTCTTACCTTCAATTCCAAAAAGATTAATGCCTCCTGTCCGAGATTTTTCTCCGAATTATTTCAGACTGAGAATTATGTGGATAGGTGGATTAAGATGGAGTCATTTTTCATTTTTCAGGAGTAACCCCTGAATATGTGTTGTGCCTTAATGCACCATTGTCAGCGCAAGAGGGTGTGAAGCAGCTTTAGAATGCAAAGGTGCACGTTCCTGGCAGATTTCCTCGTGAATTTTATAAATAATTTATAAACCTATTGTCAGGGCTGATGTTTAACATGTTCTGTCACTCATACAGTCACGAACCCCTCCCTCCATCCTTAAGAGAGGCTCATCTCTCTGATGCTGCAGAAAGGAAGACCCTGGAGGATTGTGCTTCTTACACGCCAATCTCACATTTAAATGTTGGTTTCAAAATCTTGTCTGAGACGCGTGCATTAAGGCTGGAAACTTTGCTGCCTTCCGTTGCCAAAGAGGACCAAACGGGCTTTATAAAGGGCCACAGATTGTCCTACAATGTGAAGACTTTACTCAATATGATCCAAGAGTGTCAACAACAATCTGTCCAGGGATTATTGATCTCTTTAGATGAGAGACGGCATTTGATTGAATTGAGTGGCCGGATCTCTTCTGTACAGTAGAACGGTTTGGTCTGTGCAAAGTTTTTATCAAGTGGGTGAGGGTCATTTACAGCGATCCTCTGGCTGTTGTTCTCACTAATGGTGTGCCAACCAGTAATATTAAGATTTCTCCAGGCAGCCGCAAAGGTTGACAACTTTCACCATTGTTGTTTACGTTGGGGATTGAGCCACTGGCGGAGGCCACCCATAGGGATGCCAACATATCTGCCCCAGAAGTGGGATAGAAGTCACGTGAGATTACATTGTATGCAGATGAGGGTCTTGTGTTTTTTGTCAAATCCTGCAATTTCGGTAGTTCATGTGATGCAATGCATTAATTCGCTTGTTGTCTTTCTGGGTGATAAGATTAATTTTATAAAGTTGGAGGCCATGCCTATGGGAGGTCTTAGGGAAATACCTGATACTGAGGGCAAATCCTGGTTTCCTTTTAAATGGTCAATGGGGTGGTTTCCCTATTTTAGTATATTCACTACATCTGTCTTTGATCATTTATTTAAGGTGAACTATGTCCATTTGTTTGACAAAATTAAACAAGACCTTCAAAGATGGGAGGCATTTCAAATATCCTGGTTCGATCAGATAGCTGTTATTAAAATGAATGTCCTTCCTCATTTCCTAGACCCCGTGCGAATGCTTTCTTTGATGTTTCCCAGACAGATATTTCTGAAACATAATGGCTGGTTTAGGTCTTTTATTTGGCACCATAAGCGATTCCTTATCAAGCTAACAAAATTGCAACTGCCCCACAGATTGTGGGGGGTAGATCTCCCAGATTAAAAGCAATCAATTAAGTTTTTTTTTATCATCCTGGGCCGCTGAGGACTCGGCGTCAATACGGCTAGAAGTTGAGCCCTCTCAGAAAAAGTGAACCCTTATTAGTCTGTTGTTCTTAGATAAAATGACAATATTTATGGAGTATTGTCAAAAACTAATGATTATCAATACTGTTAAAACTTGAAGAACTATGCGTCAGATCGAGGGCAATACAGCCAAAACCATGTTTCTTACCCCTTTAATTGGTATACCAGGTTGTCATCCGGGGATAATGGATTCCAGGTTTAAACTGTGGGCAGCGAGGGTGGTACCTTGCTTGGGTGATTTAGAATTAGTAGAATCCCTACAGTGTGGATACAAGCCCTTGGGCCCAACAAGTCAACTTCGACCCTCTGAAGAGTAACCCACCCAGACCCATTCTCCTACCATTCTATATTTATCCTGACTAATGTCTGAACTTACAAATTCTGGAACACTATGAGCGATTTAGCAATGGCCAATTCAGCTAACATGCACATGTTTATGACTGTGGGAGGAAACCTATGCAGACACAGTTGAGAACATACTAACTCCACACAGCCAGTCACCCAAGACTGGAACCAAACCCGTGACCCTGGTGCGGTGAGTCAGCAGTGAAAACCACTGAGCCACCATGTGTTACTTGAGGGAGAAACAATGATATCATTTGATCAACGAACTCGTAAGTATGGACTACCTAGTAGAGATTTCTTCTGTTTTTTTTTCCAGATTAGAGATTTGATTTTAAAAACATACACTTTTAACAGACTCTTACAGATCCGATACAGAGCTGCGGGTGTTTATTGCTAAGAATACACTCTTTGTCAGTACCGTTTATCATTTGTTGGAGAGTGTCCCCTCAGACAAGACTGTGCAGCTTCGTGACGTCTGTGCGAGAGAGTAGGGGGGTTTAGATCTCTTTGGAGACATGGGAGGATATTTGTGAAAATGCTCGAAGGATTTTGATCTGTAATAGGTCCCATTCCATGCAGTTGCAAATTCTTCATAGGGTCTATCTGACTCCAGATTTTCTCTCAAAATTCAATGTGGGATTATCTTCAGCATGTCCTAAATACAGAATGACTACAGGCACTCTTACTGATTGCATGTGGACTGCTGCAGGCTTCGTATATATCGGAGCTCTGTGTTAGGTTTGGTAGAGTGGGTCTTGGGGACCGAATTGGAGATAGACACGGTTTCTCTTTTCCTGCGCCTGCCCAGAGTATCTTACGCAGATGCACATACGAAAAAAATACATCCTTACTTTCTATGCTAGGAAATAATATTCTGTTGTGTTGGATGTCTGAAACTCCCAGGATGTGTTGGGTCTTTGTAAGCTCATCATGGAGAATATCCCTTTGAATTTTCTCACCAGTATGGTGCACGAAAAAAGAGAGATTAATATAAGTCATAGAGTCATAGAGATGTACAGCATGGAAACAGACCCTTCGGGCCAACCCGTCCATGCTGACCACATATCCAAATACAATCTAGTCCCACCTGCCAGCACCCGGCCCATAACCCTCCAAACCCTTCCTATTCAATAAACTCATCCAAATGCCTCTTAAATGTTGCACTTATACTAGCCTCCCCCACTTCACCTGGCAGCTCATTACATACACGTACCACCCTCTGTGTGAAATAGTTGCTCTGTAGGTCTCTTTTATATCTTACCCCCTCACCTTAAAATTATGCCCTCCACTTCTGGACTCCCTGACTCCAGGGAAAAGACTTTCCCTACATACCCTATCCATTCCCCTTATACTTTTGAAAACCTCTATAATGTCATTCTTCAGCATCCGAAGCTCCAGCGAAAACAGCCCCAGCCGATTCAGCCTCTCTCTATAGGTCAAATCCTCCAATCCTTATAAATCTTTTCTGAACCCTTTCAAGTTTCTCAACATTTTTCCGATAGGAAGGAGAGCAGCATTGCACGCAATATCCCAACAGTGGCCTAACCAATATTCTGTACAGCTGCAACATGACCTCCTAACTCCTGTACTCTATACTCTGACCAATAAAGGAAAGCATACCAAACGCCTTCTTCACTATCGTATCTACTTGCGACTGCACATTCAAGGAGCTATGAACCTGCACTCCAAGATCTCTTTATTCAGCAAAACTCCCTGGGACCTTGCCATTAAGTGTATAAGTCCTGCTATGATTTGCTTTCCCAAAATGCAGCACCTTGCATTTATCTGAATTAAACTCCATCTGCCACTTCTCAGCCCATTGGCCCATATTGTCAATCCTGTTGTAATCTGAGGTGACCTCTTCACTGTTTACTGTACCTCCCATTTTGGTATCATCTGCAAACTTACTAACTGTATCTCTTATGCTCGCATCCAAGTCATTTATATCAATGACAAAAAGTAGTGAATCCAGCACCGATCCTTGTGGCACTCCAATGGTCAGAGGCCTCCAGTCTAATAAACAACTATCCACCACCACCCTCTGTCTTCTACCTTTGACCCAGTTCTGTATCCAAATGGCTAGTTCTCCCTGTATTCCATGAGACCTAACATTGCTATAACAGACATACAGTGAGTGTGAGGGAGCAGAGAGAATATGGTGATCCTTATCCTAACGGTGTGGGGAAGGTTATTGAAGCTTGTCCTGTTTTGCTGGACATTTCTTCAGACTGCAGATACTGCACTGAGGTGGGTGGTGAGCTCAGACCATGTTCGGTGTGTCTGGTGGTGTGATCCCTCTGGGAAGAGAATGGTTCCCCTCTGTACTAGCCCATCCTCCAGGACCTCCGTGCCTCTGTCGACAAACCGTGATGTAATTTCCCCTTATCTGCCATGCCCGGGGTAAACTGTGCAGGACATCTCCAACTGAGAAAGCTCAACTGTGTGCCACTTGGCCTTTTAATGATGGCCCCAGTGTCAGGCGTCATGGAATATCCAGGGGCATCCGGACGATTTTGAGTACCTCCAGTCATGATGGGTGGGTGTATCGGTCTGGCATTGTATGAGAGGGACACCATGGAGTGGGGTGGGTAGTTAATGAGATGAGTTTGGTAAGATAGCATCAGGAATCTAGCTCAGCCTTGTGCATACAACCTCAATGTCACACTCAAAAAAAATGTCACTGAGACAGATTTTTGTTAGATTCAGCCCAGTGAGGTGAAGACTCTGCTGTCCTCACTCCCAGTTACAAAGCTGCAGAACAAATGCTCATCCAAAAGTCTCCATCGCCTGAACTCACAGCAATATCCCTTTCACTCATAATTCTTCTTAATACTGACCCGTGTTGCATGATACTATCGAAATGTCTTCATTTCAGCATTCTGAAATGAAGACATTTTTTCTCAGTCTCCCCGACTCTGCATCCACTCCATAACACACTCATTTATAGTCATACTGCACGAGACTGCCAGTATGACTGGCCATTTGGCCCAGCTGGTCCATGCCAAATAAAATGTCTATCCACACTCACTCCATTTCCCTGCCCGTGCTCTGTCTCCCTCTAATCCTACACTATCTGTATATTTGTCCAAATGCCTTTTCAATGTTGTTATTGTACCCACCTCAATCACTTCCACTGGCAGATCAGTCTGTATGCATACCACGCTCTGTGTAAAACGTTGCCCCTCAGGTTCCTTTTTATATACTTTTTTCCTTTCCAAACATTAATGGATGTCCTCTCGTTCTCGATGCCCCAACCTTAGGAAAAAAAATGAAGTATTCACCCCATGCACGCCCCTCATGATTTTATAAGAGTTACACTTCTATAAGAACCTTCTAGTTTCCTACGCTGTAAAGAAATAAGTTCTAACCTGTTCAACCTCTGCCTATAACTTAGAGCCTTTAGCCCAGGAAACATCTTTGTAAATTTGTTCCACACTCTTTCTCGATCAATAATATCCTTTCTCGAGCAAGATGAACAAAACTGAACACAGTACTCCAACTGCAGCCTTACCAACATTCCGTACAACTGCAACATAACGTCCCAACCTCTGTACTCAATGTGCTGATGAAGACCAGCGTGCCAACAGCCTTCTTCACTGTCCTGTGTATCTGTGACTCAAATTTCAGACAACCGTCCACCTGATCTCCAACGTCCTTTTGTTCCATTACACTCCTTAAGACCCTCTCATTCATCATTAAACTCATACCTGGATTTGACTTTCCAAAATGCAAGACGTCACACTTATCTGTATTAAACTCAAATTGCTATTTCTGAGCCTACTTCCTCAGCTGACCAAGTTAATGCTGCAATTTTGATAATGTTGCTCATTGTAAATGATGCCTCCTAATTTAGAGTCATCTGCAAACTTACTAACCTTGCGTTGTGCACTCTGGTCCAAATCATTGGTATAAGATAACGAACAGCAATGGGCCCGGGACTGACCACTGAGGCACTCCACTAGTCACAGGCCTCCAGTCCGACAAGCATACCTCCACCATAGCCATTTGTTTCATAACGTCAAGCCAATTGTGTCGCCAATTTGCCAGTTTACATTGGAGTCCATGCGATCTAACCTTCCAGAGCGACCTATCATGTGGAACCTTATCAAAGGCCTTACTGAAATCCATATAGACTATGTCCACCACCCTGCCCTTGTCAACCTTTATGGTCACTTCCTCAAAAACTCTAACAAAAATTCTAAGGCATGATCTGCCACGCACAAAACTATGCTGACTGCTCCAAGTCAAACTCTGTTTTTCCAAATGCATGCATATCTTATATCTCAGAACCTTCTCAAGCGGTTTACCGAAAACAGATATGAAGCTTACTGGACTATCTTTCCCAGGCTTTTCTTTGCAACCCTTCAAGAATAAGGGCACGTTTGTTCTTGCCCAGTCTTCCGGGTCCTTGGCCCCTGAACTGTCTTCTCTCGCTACCTGCATTGCTCTTGGATATATCTGGTCAGGACCAAGAGATTTATCTGACTTTCTGCATTCTAATATGTCCATCAGCACCTCTACTGTGATATGGACTGTACCAAGATATCACAACTAACCTCCCAAAGGTCACAGGGCTTCATGTCTTTCTTCATGATAAACACAGAGGGGAAATTGAGGACCTCACCCATCTGTTGAGGTTTTACACATGCGTGCCCAATTTGGATTGTAAGGCGTCCTATTCTCTTTCTAGTTGTTATTTTTCTTTCTTATACTGAATTTGGGTTCACATTAATCTGCTCAGCCAAGGCTATCTCATACCCCCTTTTCACCTTGCTGATTTCCTTCTTCACTAAACTCCTGTATCCCCTGTGTACCTCCAGGGATTTCCGTGTTCCCAGCTGCCTGTACCTGAACCACGCCTCCTTTTTTCTGGTCAGAGCCTCAATATTTCTTGTTATTCAGGGTCTCTCTTCCCGCCTCACTTTCCCTTCATCCTCACAGGAACATATCGACCTTGAACTCACTTTTGAAGCCCTTCCACTTGCCCGGGATCGTTTTACCTCGAAACAAACTCCTCCAATCATCCCCTGCAAACCCCTGTCTAACTCCAACAAAATACACCTTGCCGCCAATTTAGAACTTGATTCTGTGGACCAATTTTGTCCCTACCATTACTATTTTAAAACTAATACAGCTCTAGTCACTATTCCCAAAATGCTTGCCCACTTTACCTCCGACACCTCTCCGACCTTAATTCCCAACAATAGGTCGAGTTTGTCCCTTCCCCAATAGGAACCTCTCTATATTGCTTGTGGAAACTTTCTTGAACACACTTAACAAATTACGTTCCATCTAAGTTCTTAACCATCTGGAAGTCCCAGTCTATGTTAGGAAAATTAAAATCACCTATTATGACAACCCTATTGCTCCTGCAAGTCTCGCCAGTCTCCCTGAATATTTGTTCCTCTAATTCCCATTGATTATTTGCTGGCTTATAGTGCAACCACTATAACATCACCATCCCCCTCTTACTTCTTTGCACCGTTCACAAAACCTCATTGGATATTATCTCAGTTATTTCAACTTTAAATACTAGAGTGATATGCACCTTAATCAGAACTATTGGTATTTAAATTATATCTTTTCCTCACATTGATTTTCACATTCGCAGCACCCCGTGTCAAGGTACAGTGCAGATATGCAGCTGTAAATGGATGGGAACTGCACATTCTGTCACTTCCTGCATTGGTTACATTTTTCACTACACTGGGCAGTGATCGAATACAGTGTTACCGAACAATGCAACAACCTGGGTTTATATATGAATGAACCAGTGCGGACTGCACAGCTCCCCACGCTGGACATTTAGCCCAGGATTATAGATCAAGTATTGGTGTAGGCTGCACAGAGTTTCACTCTGCACATAGCTGGGTTGCATTCAGCTGTACACGAGCCGGATCTACACAGTGCTCCATCGTGAATATGTAATGGATGGGCTGGTTATGCGAGTTGGATTGCGAATGTGAGAGTACGAAACATCTGACAATACCTTTATTTTGTGTTTTCATTCTTGTGATTGGACCCCTCAAATCCTGACTTATCCTGTTAGATCCATCCTTCTGGATGAGTCATGGTGAGTGTTGTTGCAGCATCTGGGTCTGCAACATGACCAACAAATGGAGCAGAGGCTGCAGAGAAGACAGTCTCCGTAAAATGGAATGAGGGAATCAGAATCAGATCAGCCGTGGTCTTAGTGAATGTTGGGGCAGGATTGTGTGGACCACTAATGCAACCTATTCATATATTTCTGTTTGTTCCAAGCAAACTCCCCTTCTCTCCCAGTGTCCCACACTGCTGGGGAGTGAGTCACCTCCTGCTGTCCTTGCATAACAGGATGCTGGGGCCGCACTAACCTCCAGATTTCCATGTGCTTCAGTTTCGAGCTCTGAGTGACTGCATCCTGTCCCTGTGTCACAGTCTCAAGCAGTTGAATGACTGCGTCCTGTTGTGTGTCCCAATCTTGGGCAGTTGAGTGACTGCCTCCTGATCCAAGGTTTGCGAAAGTAGATGTCCTCATTCTGCTACTGACTAACAGGTTCCTATAGCTCTGTGCTCACCTTCTGCTCCTGTGGAATTGAGTCGAGGGCCTGAATGGCGTCTTCACATTCCTTACAGCTTCTCTTGGCTAAAAGCCTTTCTCCTGTTTTTGTAAAACACCATCAAAATCTGAATGATGTATTTTTGTATTTTACTCTCAGCAATTGAACAAACAAGTTGCCTGACAGAATTCAGAAGCTGAATAGCCTCCTCTTGTTACTGTGTTATACACTCAAGAGGCAATAGAGTTTCAGAGATGCACAACACGGAAAAATACCTTTTGGTCTGATCGCCCATACCGACCAAATATCCTAAATAAATCTCGTCCCCCTTGCCAGCACTTGTCCCATTTCCCTCTAAACACTTCCAAAGCATCTGTCCACCCAAATGATTTTTAAATGGTGTAACTGTACCTGCCTCCACCACCTCCTTTGGCTTTTCAATCCATACACACAGCAGTTTCTGTGTGAAAATGTTGTCCCTCATGTTCTTTTTTAAATCTTTCCCCCTCTCACCTTCAACCTTTGTCTTCTAATTTTGGACTTGCCTATCCTGGGTAAAAGACGTTGAGTGTTTTCCTTATCTATGCCCCTCATGATTTCATAAAACTCTTTAACGTAACCCCTCAGCCTCAACACTTGAAAATAGCCCCAGCCTATTCAAACTCTCCCTGTAACTCTAACCATCCAATACCTGCAACATTATTTTAAGTCTCTTCTGCACCCTTTCAAGTTTGACAACATCTTTCCGACAGCAGGGAGTCCAGAATTAAAGGCACCATTACAAAAGTGGCCAAACCAATGTCCTGTACAGATGCAACATGTCGTGAAAATGTTTCGACACAAAGCACTCACCAGTAAAGGGCAGATCACCAAGTGCCTTCTTCACTGCGCTGTTTACCTGTGACGGCACTTTCAAGGAACGGAGAACCTGCACCACAAGGTGACACAGTAGCTCAGTGACTAGCATTGCTGCTTCAGAGCGCAGCGAGCTGGGTTTAATTCCATCCTTGAATGACTGCCTTTGTGGGGTTTGCACATTCTCCCCGTGTCTGCATGAGTTTCCTCCTGATGTTATGTTTTCTTCCGACAGTATAAAGGTATACAGATAAGGGCAGATTGGCCATGCTCAATTGCGTAAAGTACCCAGGGATGTGTAGGCGAGGGGGATTAGCCATGGGAAATGCAGGCTCAGAGGGTTAGGGTAGGGGTTTGTCCAATGGGATACTTTTTAGTGGGTCGGTGTGGCCTCGATGGGCCGAATCGGCTGTTTCCTCACTGTAGGGATTCGATAATTTCTATGGAGTTCTCCTTGATTGGCAGCTTTCGACAGGACCCTACCTACATGTTTTGCCTTGATTTGTCTTGCCAAAATGAAACACCTCACATTTAAGTAAAATAAACTCCATCTGCCATTCCTCGGTCCACCTCAGCAAAGTCCCATTATAGTCTGAGAGATAATTCTTCACTGTCGACTGCACCACCAAATTTGGAATTATCTACAAACTTACTGACTGTACTTCATATACTCAAATGCAAATGATTTGTATAAGTGACAAAAGGCAGTGGATCCACTGTTGATCTTTGCGGCATGCCACTGGTCACAGGTCTCCAAGTTTAAAGAACAAATGTCCACTGTCACGCCCTGTCTCCAATATTCAAGAAAATTTTGGATCTAACAGGCGAGCTCGCCCTGGATTCCAGGCAGTCGAACCTTGTTAACCAGTCTACCATGTAGAACATTTTGGTTTTCTAACTGAATTCCATAAAGACAACATCCACTGTCCTGCCTTCATCAATCATCTTCATCGCTTCCTCAAAACATTCCACACCGTCAGTGAGACGTGAACTCCAATGTACAAAGCCCTCTTCAGTCCTGGTCTTTCCAAATGCATATACATCCTTTTCCTCAAAATCCCCTCCAACAATTTAGTCACCACTGACGTCAGGCTCACCAATCTATAGTTACCTGGTTTTTCCTTACTTTCTTAAATAATGACACTATGTGAGCAGCCCTCCAGTCTTTTAACACCTCACTTGTGGAAATCAATGAACATACATATCAGCAAAAGGCTGAGCAATCTCTTTCCTAGCCTCCCACAAACTCATCAGTCCCAGGAATTTGCTCACCTTCGTATGTTTTAAAATGCCCTACATCTCCTTGTAATGTAGATACTTTTCAAGATATTACGATATATGTTTTCATTCTCTCGCTCTTGTAACCCCCTCCACATTAAATACAGTGGAGAAATACTTGCTTCGTATCCCTCCCATCTCTTGTGGTTCCACATATAGATAGCCTTACTGATCTATAAGGGGACCTATTCTCTCCCCAGTTAATCTCTTGCCATTAAAGGATTTCTTCAATGCCTCGTTAACCCTATTTCTAAAGACATCTCATGTCCACATTTTTCTGGCCCTATTTCCCCATTGACTATGCACTTTCTGCCCTTATACACCTCTCGGGATTTATTTGATCTTAGCTCTGTTTACGTGACATATGCCTCCTTCCTTACCTTGACCAGAGCATCAATATATCTAGCCATCCAGCACTCCCTGCACCCACCAGCCTTGCCCATCTCACAAAAAGGAACACGTTGGCTCTGAACTCTCTGAATCCAAGTTTTGACGGCCTTGCATTTTCCAACAGTCCCTTTACCTGTGAATAGGATATCCCAACCAGCCTTTCACAGGGCTCACCTAACACTTTCAAAATTGGGCTTATTCAAAGTTAGAAATTTACATCAGGTCTTTCCCATTCCACAACTAGTGTAAAACTAATATTTATGTGTAACAGACTTGAAAGTTAAATAGGCACTTCCTGCCCCTCTGTAACAGGCTTGAGAGGCTGAATGGCCTCCTCCTGCCCCTCTGTAACAGGCTTGAGAGGCTGAATAGGCTCCTCCTGTCCCTCTGTAATAGACTCAAGAAGCTTAATGACCTCCTCCTGTTCTTCTATAACACATTCGAGAGGCTTCATGGCCTCCTCCTGTCCCTGTGTAACAGACCCAGACATTAAATGACACAGCAACCCGTGGATTACGAGCAGTGGTTAAACTGTATCTGACGGAGGTCCATCCCTTCTCAGATACAGAAACACAGACAACAAAATGTACTCCAGGTGCCCTCTCAGTAACACCTCATACAGCTGCAGCGACACATCTCTTTGTTTTGAATGATTCTGTTGGCAACATGTGCCAATATTCCAGCTTTCCACCTTTCAATTAGCAACAGG
Source organism: Chiloscyllium plagiosum (assembly GCF_037043375.1). Lineage (NCBI taxonomy): Eukaryota > Metazoa > Chordata > Chondrichthyes > Orectolobiformes > Hemiscylliidae > Chiloscyllium > Chiloscyllium plagiosum. The sequence continues at coordinate 34,812,062 of NW_028270186.1, read as the reverse complement.
CTAATATGGGCTGAATGGTCTTCTCTTATCCCTCTGTAATAGGTCCATAGGGACAGTATTGCTTCGGCCTGTTCCTGAGCAGCAGTCTCAATGCTCTGTCTCAAGGTTATGAAAGGATTTGATAACAGGGCATTAAAACCAGGAGTAGCCTCACACTGGTCATTAAGTACCTACTTTGTGTTAAGGTATCTAGAAACTTGTCCACCCGACTTTTTCTTTATGCAGGTAAAAACAATGACTGCAGATGCTGGAAACCAGATTCTGGATCAGGAATGCCTGATGTAGGGCTTTTGCCCGAAACGTCAATTTCGCTGCTCGTTGGATGCTGCCTGAACTGCTGTGCTCTTCCAGCACTACTGATCCAGATTTATTTTCTGTTATTTTATAACTACCTCCTTTCATAAACAAAGTGGAACATATATAGACCCGTGCAGTGTTCTGTTAATACTCTCATATACAAGGCAAAAAAGATTAAAAACATTGAAAGATTTATGGTCCATCCCTCAGCAACCCTCATCCATTCCATCCAAACCCAGTAAATGTTCCCTTTTACAGTGGTATGAAAAGTGATGCATGTGACTGGTTAACTGAGCCTATTTGTTCAGTGACTGCGATTAATGCCAATCTCCGTGGATCCTAATTATCCCAGTGGAGGGTTCCATCTTTTAATGATAAATGGGCGCCGTTCAATGTGTTATCCCATAACATGAGCGGGAATATCACCGACAACACTGACAGGGATCAGCAGTTCCAGAGAAAAGGGGAGGAGAGATCAGAATCTGAGAACATGAGACTGGAATGTTCCAACAATGGATCAGAAAATGCGAACATTAGACTGGAATGTTTCAACAATGGATCAGAATCTGAGAATCTTAGACTGGAATACTCCAACAATATACAGGAGCATATCCGATTATGTTTGGTATCTTTCTGCATTTGATTGGTTGTCATTATCGTTGCGGATCTATTACGCTCTTCTCATTATTCAATACTTTTATTATCCCTTCCTGGCTATCGTTGGTGTTCCTGGTAAGCGTCACTGTCCAGATTTTCTTTTCTATAAAACAATTATGACTGTATTATTATTCTTTTATATAGTCTACACTTCTTGTCACTATTATTATTCCTGTTGTAACTCTGAATCCAGATATTCACTCTACAGACCACTACTAACTACATTAATGAAGGTGTTCAATTATTGTTTCCCTCTCTGCTCTGGCAGTGTTATTCACGGGTTTCTATGTTGACCTACTCAGTTTCAGTGGAGAACAATAATGCATTGTATCATTGCCTTCGTTATTTAAATATTAAGAGCATGGAGGTCCCTGTCTACTGTTCTGGTTACAAATTCCACTTCCTTCCACTGTTTCCATCCCATCACTGGCCAATATCTGCGGCTGAAGCACACAAGTCCCAACTGTGGGCATCCCTTTCACCATGAGCTGAATCTTGACACCATTCCCTGACCATTTCTAACATGAAATACTCACCACTCCAGAATATATCCCACTGGCTTATTCCATCTCCCGTTTGAATCTTGAGCTATGAAGTACAGTCTTAATGAAGTCAATAATCTGCTGCTGATGCTCCCGGCTTCAATCCTGATGCGACCTCACACCAAACTCCCATCCATCTGTCATTCATGTGTATGCCGATGTATATTGCTGTTATGCCTGGCAATGACTTTATTTAAACATTATCAAACACTTTACCGTATCTATCCATGAAACTTCTCTCGTTCTCTCTGTTGATTAACAAAAAGCCTGCCAGTTGGTCGTAATTAAAATAGTTTCCTCCATGTGCGTTCCTTCTCAAACAATGAGTTTCGCATTCAACCACGCCTATCGCGCACACACACGGACTCTCTCTCAGTCTCTGATGAACACACACACACACGCAGAGAGAGCAAACCTTCCCATTGTAGGCAGTAATCTGATGCGAGTATAGTTAGCATATGGTAGTAAAGTTTGCAATACTCTTTATGCTGGGCAGATAGTGCAGTTTACTGAGTAACACACTAGCATGGCCTGCACAGCTCTCCATGCTGGGCTGTCATCTTGTCCCAGTTTATGTTGTTTGTGGTGTTCTGTGAAGCAGATTCAGAATTTGATGTAACAAACCATTTCAGCTGATCTGACAATGTCTTCATTCAATATTCTCATTCTTGTAATTTTACTCTCGAAGGTCTCACTTCTCCAGTTACTCCCACTGCCTTGTCTTTTTCCACATATTTCTACAACATCTTCTCAGTTAATTAACTGTCTGTTTCTGTCTTTACTGTGAATCTCTCTGTCCCTCTGTATCTTTCCCTGGCCTTGAGTTTTGGCTCCCTAGTGTATCGAGTGCTGGAATTGTGTAGCTCAGAAATAATGAAATGGGATTTGTCGAGCTGTTGTTCCCTTCCCAGTATGTCCCATGTGATAATCCATGAACAGGCGCTTTTCAGAAGTCATGAGACACATTCCTGTAACTTGGTCTGTACCTGGTGTTTGCCCCTTTCAGGTGATCTTGCTATCAGTAACACGAGGAAGCCCCTTGAGTAAAGGACCAGGCATCTAAATTGTATGACAATACTGTCACTTTTTTGTTAAAAAGGTTATTTTCTCCGTTTTTTTGTAGAAAGCGATCTTAAAGGCCAAACTGCCCACTGAAAACGGCTGAAGTAAACAACTTATGAGGCTTTTAGTGTTTTTAATAAATAGTAGTAACAATGGCCCAGCTCGCACAGACAGGTTTTCCAGATTTTTTCTTGTAGATGTAAAAGTTACCAAGTGCTGCGGGTCCTAGAAGGGTTGGGAGTTTTAGTAAATTATCCCTCTATGCTATTCTCTCTGAAACCTCACTTGATACTGTTTCCTCCTGGATTGGAGAACTGTGTGCAAGAATGCATGTCTGAATGGATTGGATTACTTACAGTGTGGAAACAGGCCCTTCGGCTCAACAAGTCCACACCGACCCGCCGAACAGCAACACACCTAGACCCATTCCCCTACATTTATCCCTTCACCTAACACTACGGGCAATTTAGCATAGCCAATTCACCTAACCTGCACATTTTTGGACTGTGGGAGGAAACCGGAGCACCCAGAGGAACCCACGCGGACACGGGGAGAATGTGCAAACTCCACACAGTCAGCCACCTGAGGTGGGTCTCTGGCGTTGGGAGGCAAGAGTGCTAACCACTGTGCCACCATGCCACTCGCGGTGCCGCTCTGTGATGTTAATAAATTGGAACAGTTCATTTGTAGAAGGTACTGTATCCATCATTCAGTTAAGGTTTCCAATAGTTAGGTTATTCTAAATTCCTCTTCATTTTTTATGGATTTTCATTCGAGTGTTTAAATATGTGTTTTGCTTAATGGTGAGTGGTGTGACTAGTAGCATCACATCTGGAACACCCATTTCCCATCTACCTTTAAAATAAGAACTGTTTGGCATCCAAGCAACCCTCTTAAACTAGGTGAGGCAGTCCAGTTAGTCTATAGCAAACTGGGGACTCTTGTCTGGTTCTAAATCGATAACACCAAATTGGGTTTAGAATTACAATCCCTACAGTGTGCAAACAGGCTATTCGACCCAACAAGTCCACACCGACCCTCCGAGGAGTAACCTACCTAGACCCATTCCTCTACCCTATTATTACACATTGACCCTAAGGCAACTAACCTACACGTCCCTGAAAACTACAAACAATTTAGCATGACCAATTCACCTGACACGCACATCTTTGAGTTGTGGGAGGAAACCAGAGAATCCAGAATAAGCTCATGCAGACACTGGAGAGTATGCACCAGGAGGCTATTAGGTTTAGAGGTCGCATATGGTAGTTGTTCATGTCTTTGGTTCCGGATGTTGAATTCAGTTGGTTTAAGCAGTGTTTTTGTGTATAAAAATTCTTTCAGTCACGAAGAGTTCTCTGGGTGTGAAAGAAGTGAAGTTGGGGGTTTTACGAAAGGTAATGAAGACAAGGCTGTAGGAATTGACAGACAAGCTGGTGTTGGGGTTGCGTCTGTCTGTGAGGAAATGACAGATAATTACAGCTATAGTTCCGGAATTACATTTGGTGGAAACGCCATCAGAATCGTTGGAAATGGCAAGAATTCAATTTCAAATGAGGGACTTTGAACATGAGAAGGAATTTAAACAGTTTGAATTCTGATGAAAAGTAGAAATAAAAGAAAAGGAAATGAAGAAGAAAGAGAGAAAGGGAGAGAAGAAAAGCAGAGAGTTTCAACTTAAACAGTAAGCAATTAGAGAGGAAAGTTGACATAGAAGGCGGAGATGAAGGTAGACGGTCGGCGGGATGAGGAGGTTAGTGCGGTTGAGCAACCCTATAGTAGCCAATGGCCTGATGGGGTTCTGTTTAAATACATCCAGGCATTATCTAAATTTGATGAGAAGGATGTGGAAGCCTTTTGAATTTCATTTGAGAAAGTGGCTAAACCAATGCAGTGGCCAGTAGCCATGTGGATTTAGTTGATCCAAACAAAGCTGGTAGGTATTTGCATCCCTATCGGAGGAGGTATCTGGGGAGTATGAGGTGGTGCAGAAAGCCATCTGAAGTGCATATGAGCTTGGGCCAGAAGCCGACAGACAGCGTTTCAGGAATCTAAAAAAAGGGTAGCTGCTTAAACGCACATTGAGTTTGAAAGGATCAAACAAAGTAATTTTGAAAGTGGGTAAGGGTATTAAAAACAGAGCAAACCTATGACCCTCTTAAAGAGATTCTTATTTTGGAGAAGTTCAACAATTCACTTACTGCAGTCGTGAGAACTCGTGTGGAAGAGCAGAGAGAAACAATGGCAAGATTAGAAGCTGAAATGGTTGATGATGATGATTAAGTTCAGAAATCAAAGTTTGGTTGCTGTGAGAGATTGAGAAGAATGTGTGAGATCTGATTGATTGTGTCAGTGTTCCAACATATAAGCTATCCCAAAATGTTCTTTTCTTTGATTGTATTTTAACTAAAGCATTTGAATAGATTATATTTTGCTTAATGTCGAGTGGTTTGACCAGTCACAACATATCGGTAAGGCACACTTCCCATCTATATTCAAAATAAGGAAAGGTTTGGGTCTAAGTGGCCTTCTTAAAACATTCTGGGGTGATCTGGTCTGGTTCACAACACTTGTACCGATGGGTTTCTGACTGGCTCCTGTAATTGAAAATTTAGTGGAGGGGATGGGGATGGTTTGCTGGAGGTTGTGCTGTGAGCTGCCTCAGACATTCAGGGAGACCTGAGGATTTGGTGACCCAACACTGGATGGAGCATGGGGACTGTAGTTACAGCATCTGGGTCTGCAACACGAACAACAAATGGAGCAGAGGCTGCAGAGAGGGGAAGCTCTGAAACCACAGAGTGAGTGTGTGTGGGGTAAGGGATCTGCTGTATCCACATCGGGTTATCCAGGAACAGCTTCCCAAGCTTCACTTAACCCAGGAGCAGAGTGTGAGTGGCCCTGACTGAACAAGGAGCTGGTCACAGAGCGGTGTCACCTCCTTCAACACGACCTGCAGCTTCACACCCGGGGGAGGGTGGTGCTGCCAGTGGCTGTTAGGGTCACTGTCTCATTCAGCTTCTATGATCCAGAACTTTCCAGGCAGGTGACATATCCATCATTTCCCAGTGTCTCAACATCAATGTCACCATTCGGTGATGGAGGATATATATGGTTGATGAGGTATATAGATTGTTTCTCCCTCAGCAGGGAGCTGCCGGGTGTATCCAGTATAGTGGGATTCCCGATGGTGTACATGGCATCTGCAGAGTATCCATGTCAATGGGGAGAGGTAGAGGAACTGAAGGAGCTCTCTCTCTATTCATGTTACAGTGTACCCAGGCACAGCACATCATGTTGGTGAATACCCACTGTCCTGGCAGCAGTCACGGCCTCTTCATTCAGAAGCAGTCAGCCATTCCCATCGTCATCGGGTCTTCACGTAGAAAGAAATGAATATATCTTGGATAAAGGCGGTCCCCTTGATGCACGTTTCAAACCACCATCCCCACCACCAATCAACCACATCAAAGTATTCCATGTGTTCGGAGAGCAAGAGGGTCACTTGGAGTGTCTGGGAGCTGACGATCAGGGATGGAGAAAAACCTGAACGGTCTGAACGGGGCTGAGCGAACCCCCCAGTACACAGTATCATTAAGTCCTGTAATCCCTCTCAATTTCAGTAACATACTGCCTTCCATTATTCCTGTAAATGGAATGACAGGTTATATCATCTTAAATGCCACCTGCCCAAATTATTATCTATTGTCTTTACCTCTCTGAATCTATTTGCAGACTCTCCACCCTCTCTTAATAATTTAATCTCTTGCTTATCACAGCGACATAACAATTATTTGAAGAGGTGACAAGTAGGTTAGACCAGGGAAACCCAGTGGATGTGGTCAATCTAGACTTCCAAAAGGCCTTTGATAAGGTGCCACACGGGAGGCTGCTGTGTAAGGTGAGGGCCCATGGTATTCGAGGTGAGCTACTGGCATGGATTGAAGATTGGCTGTCTGACAGAAGGCAGAGAGTTGGGATAAAAGGTTCTTTTTCGGAATGGCAGCCGGTGACAAGCGGTGTCCCACAGGGTTCAGTGTTGGGGCCGCAGCTGTTCGCATTATATATTAATGATCTGGATGAAGGGACTGGGGGCATTCTAGTGAAGTTTGCCGATGATACGAAGTTGGGTGGACAGGCAGGCAGTACTGAGGAAGTGGGGAGGCCGTAGAAGGATCTAGACAGTTTGGGAGAGTGGTCCAGGAAATGGCTGATGGAATTCAATGTGAGCAAATGCGAGGTCTCGCACTTTGGAAAAAAGAATACAAGCATGGACTACTTTCTAAACGGTGAGAAAATTCATAAAGCCAAAGTACAGGGGGATCTGGGACGGCTAGTCGAGGATTCTCTAAAGGTAAACATGCAGGTTGAGTCCGTGATGAAGAAAGCGAATGCAATGTTGTCATTTATCTGAAGAGGGTTGGAATATAAAAGCACCGTTGTGCTACTGAGACTTTAGAAAGCTCTGGTTAGGCCCCATTTAGAGTACTGTGTCCAGTTTTGGTCCCCACACCTCAGGAAGGACATACTGGCACTAGAGCGTGTCCAGCAGAGATTCACATGGATGATCCCTGGAATGGTAGGCCCAACATACAAGGAACGGCTGAGGATCCTGGGATTGTATTCATTAGAGTTTAGAAGGTTAAGGGGAGATCTAATTGAAACTTAGAAGATAATACATGGCTTTGAAATGGTGGACGCTAGGAAGTTGTTTCCGTTAGACGAGGAGACTAGGACCCATGGGCACAGCCATAGAATTAGAGCGGATCAATTCAGATCAGAAATGCAGAGACATTTCTTCAGCCAGAGAGTGGTGGGCCTGTGGAATTCATTGCCGCGGAGTGGAGTGGAGGCCAGGACGCTAAATGTCTTCAAGGCAGAGATTGACAAATTCTTGATGTCACAAGGAATTAAGGGCTACGGGGAGAATGCGGGTAAGTGGAGTTGAAATGCTCACCAGCCATGATTAACTGACAGAGTGGACTCGATGGGCCGAATGGTCTTACTTCCACTTCAATGTCTTATGGTCTTATGGTCTTATGGACATCACTAAACTCAGCATCTGTATATCTGCTCCATCCTCCTGAACAGTAATATAGACTGTAAATAGTTGAGAACCCAGCGCTGGTCACTCTGTGACCCTACTGGTTACGTTCTCTCTTACTGATTTATCCTGAGTGCCTGCTTCCTGTATGATACCCAGTCCTACCCTTTTCCTGGGCAACATAGTCGAAGAGTTGAATAAGAACAAGGACCATCTGTGAGGTACCCAACCCCTCGATGAGGCTGATGGCAACGCGGCCTCTGTTCCACTTTCCTGCCACCTCTCCATCCTAAAACTCTAATCTCTTGTTGTAGATTGGGCCACATGAAAAAAAACACTCCACATCTACACATTCAATTACTTTTAGCATTTCACAGACCTCAACGAGATCTCCTTTCATTCTTATAAACTCCAGACTATAGGCCTAAACTGCTCAATTAATCTTCATAAGACAAACACTTCAAATATGGAATCAATCGAATGAACTTCTTCTAATTGCCTCCAATGGAAATACCTCATTCTGCAGGACACCCAAACTGTACTCCAGTTGCATCCTCACAAATGCCTTGCATTGCTGCACCAACACTCCCTACCTTTCTACTCTATCCTTTTATAAATAAACACTGAAATTGTGCTTGCATTTCTCATTACTTGCAGTACCTGCAGACAGGTTTTCTGTGATATGCAAGCAGACACCCAGATCCCCCTGCACCTAAACACTTTGAACTTTCTCGCCATTTAGATAATAATTTGTCTTTCTATTATACTGGCCAACTTGAATAGCCCCATATTTATTCACTTTAATTTTCCTTGCCAAATGTTGGCCCATTCACCCAACCTATCCATATGTTTTAGAATCTCTTGCATCATCATTCCGAAGTAATTTCCCACCGATGTTAGTGTCATCTGAAAATGTGGCATTATATTTTCTCTCCCATCAACCGAGTACAGTAATACCATCGATTGCAAATGCTTGAGGCATGAGTACTGAAATCAATGGCACAAACTGCATTTGCCAAAAGAAAATGACACATTTAATCCACCTGACTATATTTTGTTGGATAACCAATCCTCCATCCAACCTAATAAATTACTCCTAAACACATGTTGTCTGACCTTACCACTTACTCTTTGGAGAAGCGACACATCCGATGCCTTCAGCAAGACCAGATATGTTCCATCTCCAGGATTCCCACTATCCACCTTGTTTGTGACATCTTCAAATACCTCAAGCAAACAATTCAAACACGATTTAGCCTTCGTAAAACCATGTTGACTCTGACGAATTGTGGTTTGAGTTTGCAAATGTCCTGGACAATGGACTCGAAACATTTGCCTTAAATTACAACAGTTTATTGTTACAATTTAGCCCCTGATGTATACCATTATTATAAGTTCTTCCCTTTCGAAAGCCTTCACGTTTACTTTGAATTTCTGTTTAATGCGCACAAGGCTTTAAGAGATCTGCTCCAATTGCTGAGTAAGAGCCATGTGTGGTTGAATGGACTCATCATCCTGCTGGTGTACAAACTCGATGGGCTGACGTCTTTCTGGTGTTCCCATGTTGCCATTTCTAAGGCCAGAATGACATCTTCCTGTTGACGCTTTAGAGGATTGGGAGATTATGGAATCTTCCTGTTGCTGTGTAACATTTTGAGGGACTGATGGGTCTTCTCGTACTTCTCCATAACAGGTGGATATACTGAACGGTCTCCTCATGTATCCCGGAGATGGGACCGAGGGAGTGATTGGTCTTCTCTTCTCCCATACAACAGACACGTGTCTAAATTACCTCTTCCTTTCTCATGAAAGGAGTCTCATATTGTTTTTATCCTATCCAATTCCCTTGCAATAGTCTCGGTGGGTCTGAATGGCCTACTGTTATCCCAGTGTAACAATCTCCAGTCACTATGTGACCTCTTCCAGTTCCTATGTTACATATTTAAGGAGGCTGAATGGACTGATCCTGTTGCTGTTTAACAGGATACTGGTGCAGCATGGTCTACTCTGGGTCAGTGTTATAGGTTCGAGTGGCTGATTGGCCTCCTTCTGTAAATGTATATCAAGCTCCAGGGGCTGAATAGCCTCATCCTGTTTTGGTGTAACAGGGTCGAAGGCCTGAATATCCTCCTGATGTTCCTGTGTAAGACACTGGAGAACGGAATGGATTCCTCACTGTCTGTGTAATTCACTTCACTTGTTAACTCCTTCTGTCATCTATGTTCAAATAAGTTCATCTTTAATGTTGTAAACTCCAATGGCTACTGGGTCAACCCGATCATCCTTTCGTTATAAGCTAGCACCTTCATTGCAGGAATCAGTTGAGGGAACCATCTCTGAGCTGCTTCCAATATAACAACATCCTTTCTTCATAGAAGAGGCTAAATCTGTACATACTACTCCAGATGTGATCTATCTGTACAGCAGCATCAACACTTTACCGGCCTGCTGTAAAGTTCCGTCCCAGGTTAGAGCAGTCTCAGCTCTCTGGGGGAATACAGAGCATTGTTGGAAGATCATTGTCCTTCTCTACTCCATCGGTATAACGGGAGATCTGGAGAAGTTAAAGTTGGAGAAGATCATAAATGATGTGAGAGATGTCTGCACGTTAATCTCCCCAGAGCCCACGTCGCTCAGATTCCACAGAATCTAGTAGGTGGAGCGCAAAAACAGCAAGGAGGAGCAAACATAGATGAGAGTTATATATCAAAGTGAAAGCTGCAATACAAATGCTGGGCGTGTTATTAAACAGGAAATGAGATATACACATTGGTGGGTACTGCAGTAATAATGTACTGCTTAAATTATATCTAAACTGTGTTAACCCAATTGAATGCTCATGCTGGGAAAAATAGATTTCGTGACCACGTGTGAGATGGTTTGCATTAACAATATGTCGACCACTGATCTCGAGATCAGGTTATTTAGGAATTGGTGTTGAGTGATCAGAAGAGCTAATTGAAACTTTTGCTGTAAAGGACCTTTTGGGAACAGTGACCACAATGTATTGGTTTTCTTTTATGCTGTTTGAGTACACGACAGTTTTTGTTTTATTTGAAGTAACCGTTATAAATCTGAATCATGCAAGCCATGAAAGTGTGAGGCGAAAGTGGGGACTACAAATACTGGAGATCAGAGTCGAAGAGTGTGGTGCTGGAAAAACACAGTCAGGCAGCATACTAAGAGCAGATAAATCGATCTTTCGGGCATAAGCCCTTTATCAGGAATGAAGCTTATGGGCCAAAGGGGCTGAGAGATAAATGAGAAGGGGGTGCGGCAGGGGGAGGTAGCTGGGATTGTGATAGGTAGATGAAGGTGGGGTTGAAAGTGATAGGTGACGAAGGGAGACAGAACGCCTCACCTACTGCATCCACTAAACCCAATGTGGTTTTCTCTACATTGGCGAGGCAGGAGGTCAACTTGTATATTATTTCAGAGAACATCTCTGGGACAGCCACATTGTACAATTCCATCGCCTTGTGCTGAGCACTTTAACTCCCCTTCCCACTCTACGAAGGACATGAGGGTCCTGGACCTGCTCCATCACCAAACCCGAGCTACCAGAAGCCTGGAGGAAGAAAGCCTCCTCTCTGCCTTGGGACCCTCCAACCACAGGGGGTGATAGTGGATTCCACCATTTCCCCTAATCCCACCTTATCCCACTCCAACCTTCAAAGTCAGCACAGCCGTTTTGAATGTTCCTATGTGTCCACCTTCCTTCCTATCAATCTGGTCCACCCTCCGCTCCGACTATCACTTTCAACCCCACCTTCATCTCCCTATTAGATGAAAGGAGGCAGCCTAGAAAAATGTCAAGTGCTGCAGTAAGACCAGTGGATTCAGAAAAATGTAGGACCCAGCAAAGGATGATCAAGAAACTGAGAAGAAAATCAAAAAGAGAAAAAGCGTGCAAACGAAAGAAAAACATAAAGACTACTAAAAAGCGTCTATCAATGTATGAAAAAAATAAAAACAAGGTCAAATGTGAAACAGTTGGTGCACGTTCAGGATAATTTATTGCAGACAAAAGAGAAATCGCAGGGAAAAGAAACAGTTTCTTTGTGTCTATCTTCATGGAAGAATGTCCAGAAATTCTTCCAGAAATACCAAGTGACCATGAAACTTGTGTAAGTAAAGCCTAAGATCATTCTTATCAGTGTTGAGGTCATCTTTGAAAAGAAAGCTGGATTGAGTATTTATTAATCTGACAGATGAGATGTACTTCATACAAGAATTTCAGAGGAAGCAGCAATAGACATGTTGATTGCATCGAGGATTTTCACTTTATTTTCAGACACATTCCCGAAAGTCATTTAGCCAACCTGGACAAGGCAAAGGTTATAAATATTATCCAACAGTTTAAGAAAGGATGAATTTGGAGAGTGGTGACCTACAGACCAGTTATCTTGTCATCCGCAGTCAGGTATCTGTTGGACTCGATAACAAAGAACGTGCTACTAGATATGTGGAAGGTAATAACATAACTGGGGAGTGTGAGAATGTACCGATGAAAGGAAAACCAGAAGTGGCAAACATATTTTTGAAATGGTTTGAAGATGATTCTTGTGGACATAGGCAATGATGAACCATTGAATAACGTATAGTTGGATATTCATGAGCTTTTTCTAAAGAACTTACGCTGTAAGTTCATAAGAAAAGTTAAACCGAGAGATATTGGGCAGAAGATATGCAAATGGGAAAGTAAAAATTAGGTTTACATTCATGTGAATGTAATTGGAAGATAGAGGATGTCGTGCACCAGTTGTATCGAGCGTTGGTGAGACTACACTTAGAGTATTGTGTACCGTTCGGAGTCCCAATCTCAAAAATAATATATTGACTACAGAGGAACTTTAAAAGGTATTATCCAGATTAATCCGTAAAATGGCAAGATTGTCTGACTGGGAACCTCAGCCTGTGATCTCGAGTTTCAAAACATGAGAGTTGATTGTAGTAAATCTTAGAAACATCGAAAGGACTGAATAACAGAAGGACATGAAGAAGTACAAGTAGGCGAGATCAGGGAGAATCCCACGATATTCTACACGGACAAGTCGAACAGAATAATCAGCAAACAGTTAGTGTCCATGAGAAACCAAAGGGGCAATCTGTGTGTCAACCCGGAGAACATTGATGGGTTGTTACATGAGACCTTCACATCTATTTTACTTGGGAGAAGGAGGAGGCAGCTACAGAATTCAAGATGATGGACTGGGAAGCTCTTGAACAGATTGATGTAAAATACGAGCAGGGATTTGAGACTTTGTTCTGTCCAAATTTGGACCAATCTCCATGTCTGAATGACTTGTATCACAGGTGGCTGTTGGGGTCAAAGGAGGAAAGACCCTGACTGAATATTTCAATTAGAATCTGGCCATAGGGGAGGTGCCAGAGAACTGGAGAAATGCTAATACGATTCCACTTCACAGTAAGAGTGGGAGAGATAGACCAGGGAACTATAGACGAGTGAGTATTAGATCACTGTTAAGGAAACTACTGGATAAAATAGGGAGGGAGAAAATTGAACTCCAATCAGAGTTGCAAGGTTTGATCAGGGATAATCATCATGACTTTATCAGGAGGAAGTCACATTCAATGGATTTGATTGAATTAGGTTGAGGAGGTAGATTATTTAGTTTTGTAGGAAGGCCTTTGACAAATTTCCACCTGGGAAACTGAAAAATAAAGTAAAATCTCACAATATGAAGGATAACTTGGCAAGTTACAACGAAAATTGTCTCAGTGGCAGGAGACAGAGGGTGGGGGGAGAAGGCTGTTTGTGTGACTGGAGACCAGTGTCCCCTGGTGTACCACAGAGATCAGTGCTGTGTCCCTTATTGTTTGTGTTATTTATAACAAAATATAGATCTGAATGTGGAGGGGGGCTAGGTGGAGAGTGGGGGAGGTGTGATAAGTAAGTGTATGTTTGACATAAAGATTGGCTGGGTGGTTCGCAGCGAGGAGGAAGGCCTTATGTTACAGGAAGATGCAGATGGAATGGTCAGATGGGCAGATCAATGGCAGATGGAATGTAACCCTGATAAATATGAGGTGATGCACTTTGGGAGATGGAACCAGGCAGGGGAGGACTCAATGAATAGCAGCACACTAGGAAGCTCAGATTGTGCTTCTCCACACATCCCTGAATGTGACTGGACAGGTGAATGCTTAAAAATGTGTTACTGGAAAAGCGCAGAAGGTCAGGCAGCATCAAAGGAACAGGAGAATCGATGTTTCTGGCAGATTCCTGAAGAAGGCTTATGCCTGAAACGTCGATTCTGCTGCTCCTTTGATGTTGCCTGACCTGCTGCGCTTTTCCAGCAACACATATTTTTAGCTCTGATCTCCAGCATCTGCATTCCTCACTTACTCCTGGACAGATTAATGGACTAATTAAGAATTGGACCTTGGGTGTAGCGTCAACTAATCAGGGTGTAGATTATAAGAGTAATACAGGGCTTTGGTTCGGCCAAAATGGAGTAATGTATGTAGTTCTGGGAACCACATTCCAGGAAGGATGTGATTGTACTGGAGAGGGTGCAGAGGTGATGCACCAGGATGTTCCCTGGGATGGAGCATATCAGCTATGGAGAGAGGCTGGATAAGCTCGGGTTGTTTACTTTGGAGCAGAGAAAGCTGAGGAGTCAGTGATTCAGAAGGATAAGATTATAAGCGACATGGACAGGGTGGATAGGCAGCAGCTGTTCCTTTTAGTCAGAGGGTGAAGAACAAAGGAGCACACTTTTAAGGTGAAGAGTTTGAGGTTCAGAGATGATTTAAACATTTTTTCACCTCGCGGTGTGTGGTTGTGGGATTACTTCCTGAGAGGGGAATGATCACCTCACAATCGTTAAAAAGTACTTGGACGAGCAATTGGAAGTGTAATAACATTCCAGGCTATGGGTCTGGTGTAGGAAAGTGGAACGAGTACAGATCGTGCTGTATTTCTGTTGGCACAGAGTCTATGCCCCTGTGAGTGTATGGTGTGGAAGATCAATTATTGAGCAGTTTAAGGCAGGAATTGATGGATTTCTGAAGAGTTATATTCATAAGGGTTATAAGTGTGAACTGTATTAGCTTGTTAAATTATGTCAATGCGAGAAATATGAGAAAACAAGTGCAGCTTCCTGACAGTTTGAAACCAGTGAATGGAGAATGGGGAACAGGGAAATGGCAGAACTATGAAGCCATTACTTCAGTTCTGTCTTCACAAAACTTTCTAACAATACAAGGAAAACCGAGTCTGGTGTAGGAAAATGATAGAGTACATGGAACATAGAACATAGTAAGGAAATGGTTTAACAGAAATTATTGTTGCTGAAAGTAATGGTCATAGACAACACCAACATAGATTTATGAAATGGGAATTATGTTTGAGAAACAAACTGGGAGACAAATGAAAGAGAAGCAATGGATGCAAAACATTTTGATTTTTAGAAAAATGTTGGTAAAACTCCAAGCCCAATTTGCAAAATCAAATCTGAGTGGATTGGGGCTAATATATGGACATGTTTCTAGAATGGGACAGCTGGCAGGAAACAGTGAATCTAAATAAACAGACTTGACAAGTAATAGCCTGACATTTTCTGAAAGGTATGATTTGTTGAGTATGACTATGTCCCAGACTCCCCATTACCTTCCCCAGATATCTCCTGTCTCATCAGCAGGACGGACACAGCGGAAGTGGCGGTACAGTGGGATACAGTTGGAAGGGAATTGCTCTTGGAGAACTCAACAGTGACTCCGTATCCCATGAAGTCTCATGGCATTAGTTTGCATATGGGAAAGGAAACCTCCTGCTGATTACCATGTACCAGGCTCTCTCAACTGATGACTCAGTACTCCTCCATGCTGACCAATACTTGGAGGAAGCACTAAGGGTAGCACGTACGCAGGATGTACTCTGGGTGGGGGATTTCAATGTTCACCACCAACAGTGTCTCAGCTACAGCATTACTGATCGAGCTGGCCGGGTCCTAAAGGATATAACTGGCGGCAGGTGGTGAAGGAACCAACAAGAGGAAAATACATACTTGACCACAGCCTTACTAATCTGCCAGTTACAGAAGTATCTGTCCATGACAGTATCGGTAAGAGTGACCACCGCATAGTCATTGTGGAGATAAAGTCACACCTGCACATTGAGAATAGCCTCAACCATTTTGGGTGGGACTATCACGGTGCTAAATAGGACAGACTTCGAACAGATCTAGCAGCTCAAATCTGGATGTCCATAAGGTGTTGTTGGTCATCAATAGCAGTGGAATTGTACTCCCACATAACCTCATGGCCTGGCATATCCCCCTCGCAACAATTACCAACAATCCAGAGGATCAACATTGGTTCAATGGAGTGTGCAGGATGGCAGGAGCAGCACCAGGCATACCTGACAATGAGGTGTCAGCCTGGTGAAGCCACCAAACAGGACTACTTGTGCGCCAAACAGCATAAGCAGGAAGTGATAGACAGAGCTAAGTGATCCCACAAGCAACGGTTCAGACCTAAGCTCTGCAGTCCTTCCACATCTAGTCGAGAAACATTGGGGACAATTAAACAATTCACTGGAGGAAGAGATTCCACAAATAACCCCTTCCTCCATGATGAAAGAGCCCAGCACTTCAGTGTATAAGATAAGGCTGATGCATTCGCAACAATCTTCAGTCAGAAGTGCTGAGTGGATGATCCTCCAGTTGTCCACAGCGATTCAGTTACCAGTCATCAGCCAATTTGATTCAGTCCACGCGATATCCAGAAATGATTGGAGATACTGAATACTCCATAGGGTCCATAATCTGACAACATCTGGCAATAGTACTGAATACTTGTGCTCCATAACTTGCCACTCCCCGAGCCAAACTGTTTCAATACAGTTACAACAACGGCTTTCCCCGAATATGTAGAAAATTACCAAAGTATCTCCTGTATATAAAAAGCAAAACAAATCCAATCCGGCCAATTACCACTTCATCGGTCTATTCTCGATCATCAGTAAAGTGGTGGAAGGTCTCAGTGCTTTTAAGCAGCATCTGCTCAGCAATAACCTGCTCAATGACGACCAGTTTGGGCTCCACCAGGGCCACTCAGCTCCTGACCTCATTACCTTGGTTCAAACATGGACAAAAGAGCTTAATTACAGAGGTGGGGTGATAGTGACAGCCCTTTAAGTCAAGGCTGCCTTCTACCAAGTGTAGTATCAAGGGGCCTTAACAAAACTGGAATCAATGGGTATCAGAGGCAAACTCCTCGCTGGTTAGAATCGTATCTGACACGTAGGAAGATGGTCATGGTTGATAAAGGTCAGTCAACTCAGCTCCAAGTCTGTAGGAGTCCCTCGAGCAGTGGCCGAAAACTTCTTCAGGGCTGCTTCATCAATGACTTTCCCTCCATTATAAGGTCAGAAGTGGGGATGTTCGCCAATGATTGTACAATGTTCTGCAACATTTGTGGCTCCTCAGATACTGAAGCAGTCCATGTCCAAATGCGACAAGATCTGGACAGCATCCAGGCTGACAAATGGCAAGTAATATTCAGGCCACACAAATGCCAGACCATGACCATCACCAATAAAATACAATCTAACCTGCCCCTTGGCATTCAATGGTGTTACTGTCACTGAATCCCCCAGAATCAAAGTCCTGGTGGGTAATCATTTCTCAGAAATCCACTGGTCTCACCACATAAACACAATAACTACAAGAGCAAGTCAGGAGCTAGGAATACTGTGGCGAGTAACTCACATCCTGATTTCCAAACGTCTGTCCATCATCTACAATGCATAAGTCAGAAGTGTAATAGAAGACTCCCAATTTGCCTGGATGAGTGCAGCCCCAACAACACTCAAGAAGCTTTATACCATCCAGGACAAAGCAACCAGTTTGATTGTCCCTATATCCACAATGATCTAACATCAACGCTCAGCAGCAACAGTGTTTTACTATCTATATGCTGCAGTGAAATGATTCACCAAAGATCCTCAGAGACCATTTTCCCAACACACGACTAAGTCTATCTAGAAGGACAAGGGCTGCAGATGTATGGAAATACAATCATCTTTAGGTTCCCCTCCAAGCCATTCACCATCCTGACTTGGAAATATATCATCGCTCCTTCATAGTCGTTCCGTCAGAATCCTGGGATTCCCTCCCTAATGGCATTGGAGGTCAACCACAGCAGGTGGACTGCAGCGTTCAACAAGGCAGCTCACCATCACCTTCTCAAGGGCAACTAGGGACAGGCAATAAATGCTGGCCCAGCTAGTGACACACAGATTCACGAAATAAATAAATAGAAATTAACAGAGGAAGATTGCTGAGTGTCGCAGGGATCAGTGCTTGGGACCCATCTGTTCACAATACCCATTAAACATTGGGTTGCTGGAATCAGATACAATATATCCCAGCCTGCTGACAGCACTAACGGATGTGAGATTGTGAGTGGGTGAGGAGGTTGTAAAAAAGCACCGAGAAGACTAAGACAAGTGGAGTGAATGGGTAAATACGTGACAGAGAGAGAACAATGTGGATAGAGGTGACGGTGTGCCCTTTGGTGGAAACGATAAATTGGCAGCCTGCCATTTGAAACGGATTGGTTGAAAAATGTTGATCTACAAAGGAACGTATGCTCCTTTTTGTTGTTTCCTTCTGCATAAACCTCTGAGGTCCCTGCAGCGCAGTGAGTTCTCTAACCTGTAGTCAATACTGGGCATGGCATTGGCACGCTGCCCAGTGTATATACAACCAGCAAGTGGGGAGCTATAACATTGAAAAGGATCTGGATCTCCTTGTACACCAGTCACTGAAAGCAATATTGCAGGAAAGAAAGCAGTTAAGAAGATAAATGGTGTTCTGACCTTCATTTCAGGGGGATGTGAGTCCAGGAGAAATGGTGTCTTACTGTAGCTGTACAGGGCCTTGGTGAGACATCATCTCAAACATTGTGCGGTATTGTGGACATTTCTCATCTCCATACCTAATAAAGGACAAACCTAACATTGAAAGAGAACAGTGAAAGATGACCAGACTGATATCTGGGATGGCGAGCTTGTTGTGGGAGCAGAGTTTGTGGTGACTGAGCCAGTATTCCATAGGGTTTAGGAAAATGAGTGGAGAAATCGGTGAAATGTACAAAAGTCTGACAGGGTGAGACAGATTGGAAGCAGGGATGATAATTCCCCTGGCTGGGACGTCTAGAACAAGGAGCCACAGTGTTAGGTACAGGCAGGTCACTCTGCATTGAGATGAGAATAAATGTCTGCACTCACTGACTGGGGAACCTGGGGAATTCTCTCGCACCTGGAAACCAAGACACTGATTATAAATAAGGATTTAGAGACAGTAAAGGGATGGTGGGAGAGCAGGTTCACGGTGTGGAAATGAAGGGCCAACAATCATTACATTGAATTGGTTACCAAACTCGATGAACCAAACGTACTACTGCTCTTCCTATTTTATAGCTTCCCAAGGTTACTCACATTAACGAATATGTTTATTGTGTGGGGTAAGTGCATTGCGGAGATTTTTTTCATGAACTAGAATGGGGAGGCTCCATGTGTTTTATGACCTACTCCTTTCCCACTGTTTCTGTGCAGTCTGTGGGAAAGCTCTGTAAATGCTGTCACAAGCTCTCAGATGTTAGGAAGGAGGTCACTGCAGGGTCGACAGGACTGTGTTCCCATTCCCTTTTCCGCCATTGCTGCTGAGGCCGGGTGTTCTGTCCAGTTTCATCCTTTCAGACCTCGGAGTAGTTTGATACAAATGAGTGCCTTCATTGACCGTTTCAGAGACCATTGAAATGTTTATCACGTCAGGGTCTTTGGAGTCACTTTTAGGCCAGCCCAGGAAATCATGGGAGATTCACTTCCGAAAAGTACATTGGCGAAGGAAATTCTGTTTACAATCGATATTGGCTTCAAGGTCACTGTTACTGACCCCAGAGTTTAGATCTAGGATATTTTATTAATTGCTTTTAACTTCCACCCGCTGCCAGAGCATTAGCCTGGTCTGGATTAGTAATCCAGTGACATTTATACAGCACCATCTCCACATGGGGACCTGTCAAAAATCACACTGAGCAGGTTATTTCTGTGCTGCTTGACAGCTCTGTCAAAAAGAAATCCCACCAATTTGGCTGTTATGATGGGACTGAGGGGGGAGTAATTGGTCAGTTTGCAATATTTCCCTTCTTAATGGACGGGGCACAGCTGGATAATTTTCCACATTGCCAGGGAGATGTCAGGTTTGGAAACAGCTTCCCCAGGGACACGGCTTGTTGTGCAGCACAAGTCTTCAGTCCTATTGCAGGAATAGGGTCAGGGCTCATTGCCTTGGTCGTATCTATTTTTTCAGCTGTTTCTTCATGTCCCGTGCAGCGAATCAAATTAGTTGAAACTGGCATCTGTTATTTTGTGGGCATCATGATGAGGGTGAGGTGTACCATCGACTCAACACTTCTGGCAGATAAAACATCCTTCTCTTTTACACTGATGTGCAGGTCTGTTCCATTATTTAGGATGGGGATGTTTGTGGAGCCCTCTCCCCCAGTCATTTGTTTAATCGTCTAACACTATTTATAATGGAATGTGACAGAACTGCAGGGCTTCGTTCAGATCTGTTGGTCAAGCCTGGTAGCTTTAATGAGTTAGCATCAGGTTAAAGTTCATGTGATACTGACTCTGACATGTTCACCCACACTCGTCACTGAGCCATAGATGGTGTTGATGGTAATGACAGACTGAGGTGTTACCCTGGCAAAAAGTTACAGGTTGTGGTTGGATGCAGGTCTGCTTCTCCTGATGCTGTGGTCTACAGCACTACATGAATACGCAGTTTCGAGCTGCAATACCTGCAATGCAATTCTGCTGTCTGTTCCCCAATTCTCACTGAAACCCATTCACCCATCAGCCCCGCACTCAGTGACCTGACCTGGTTTCTGGTGGAAATACTTCCATTTTCAAATTCTCATTCTGCTGAGGGTCTGTCTCCCCGGCTCTTGCTTCCAAACTGACACATTCCACAAAAGCATTTAACTGATCTTAATTCAAATGTTTAATTCACCTGAATCTTTTTCCTTGAGAAATGCCATCTTCTGTGTTTAAAGTGAATGTGTTTCCTCCGTTTCCCTCCCTGACCATGATTAAGAGCTCTGTAGACAATAGACAATAGGTACAGGAGTAGGCCATTCTGCCCTTCGAGCCTGCACCACCATTCAATATGTTCATGGCTGATCATCCTTAATCAGTATCGTGTTCCTGCCTAATTTCCATAACCCTAGAGTCCACTATCCCTAAGAGCTCTATCCAACTCTTTCTTAAATGAATCCAGAGACTGGGCCGCCACTGCCCTCTGAGGCAGAGCATTTCACGCAGCCACCACTCTCTGGGTGAAGACGTTTCTCCTCATCTCTGTCCTAAATGGTCTACCCCATATTTTTAAGCTGTGTCCTACCTCCAGAGTGTCATTCCTTTAATAATCTTACATCTTAATTTCCTGCTTTCTCTCTCCAACCTTTCTTAAAAAGTGGCACAACATTAGCCACCCTTCAATCCGCAGGAACTGATCCCGAATCTATCGAACTCTGGAAAACAATTACCAACGCATTCACGATTTCTCGAGCCAACTCCTTCAGTACCCTGGGATGTAGACCATCAGGCCCCGGGGACTTATCAACCTTCAAACCTATCAGTCTCTCCAACACCAATTCCTGGCAAATATAAATTCCCTTAAGTTCAGGTCCTTCAGCCACTGTTACCTCTGGGAGATTGTTTGTGTCTTGCCCAGTGAACACAGATCTGAAGTACCAATTCAATTCTTCTGCCATTTCTTAATTCCCCGTAATATATTCCCCTGTTTCAGTCTTCAATGGCCCAATTTTAGTCTTAACCATTTTGTTTTTTGCCTTTCACATACCTAAAAAAACGTTTACTATCCTCCTTTATATTTTTGGTCTGTTAACTTCGTACCTCATTTTTTTCCTCTGCATATTTCCTTCTTAGTAATCCTCTGTTGTTCTTTAAAAGCTTCCCAGTCCTCCGTTTTCCCACTTATCTTTGCTGTGTTATACTTTTCCTCTTTTAACTTTATTTGTTTCTTAACTTCCCTCGTCAGCCACGGCCACCCATGACTCCTCCTAGGATCTTTCTTCCTTTTTGGAATGAACTGATCCTGCATCTTCTGCATTATACACTGAAGTATCTGCCATTGTTCCTCCACTGTCATCCCTGCTAATGTATTGCACCATTTAACTTTGGCCAGCTCCTCCCTCATAGCTCCATAATTCCCTTTATTCAACAGAAATATTGTCACTTCCGATTATACCCTCTCCCTCTCACATTGCAGATTGAAACTTATTGGATTATGGTCATTACTTCCCAATGGCTCCTTCGCTTCGAGGTCCCTGATCAATTCTGGTTCGTTGCACAATATCAGATCCAGAATTGCCTTCTCCCTGGTCGGCTCCAGCACCAGCTGTTCTAAGAATCCATCTCGGAGGCACTCCACAAAGTCTCTTTCTTGAGGTCCAATACAATCCTGATTCTCCCAGTCTACCTGCATGTTGAAATCCCCAATAATAACTGTAGTAATATCTTTGCGACAGGCCAATTTCAGCTCCTGATTTCACTTACATCCGACATCCAGACTACTGTTTGGGGGCCTGCAGATAACTCCCAAGAGGGTCTTTTTACGCTTAGAATTTCTCAGCTCTATCCACACTGACTCGACATCCCCTGACTCTAGGTTCCCCCCGCACAAGGGCCTGAATATCACCTCTTACCAACAGGACCACCCGACCCCCTCTGCCCGTCAGTCTGTCCTTACGATAGCATGTGTAGCCTTGAATATTCATTTCGTAGGCACTGTCCACTTGAAGCCACGTCTCAGTTATCACCAGAATATGGTATCTGCCAATTTTCAAAAGAGCCTCAATCTCATCCATCTTATTTATCATGCTTCGTGCATTCATATTTAATGTATTTTTTAATTTGTTACTGCCCTCACTCTTCGCATCAACTCCTATTTCACGCAACCTTACAGTATGATCCCTTTTTGCGTTTTCTGCTTCATTGATACAGTTATCTTTCTTGACTTCCCTTGTTCTAACTTTCGCTTCAATTTCCTTCTTCAACATCCAGTTTGTTCCCTCCACCCTCCCCTCGCCCCACTTAGTTTAACCGCAGCTATGTTGCAGTCGCAAACCTGCCTGTCAAAATGCTGGTCTCTAACCTATTAAGGTCCAAACCGTCTCTCTTGTATAATTTATGCTTACCACAATACATACCCCCGTGATCCAAGAATTTAAATCCTTGCTTCCTGCACCAGTTCCCAGCCACACGTTCAAGTCCATTATCTTACTGTTTCTGGCCTCATTAGACTGAGGAACTGGAAACAAACCGGAGATAACCACCCTGGACATCCTGCTTTTCAGCCTTCTTCCTAGTTCTCCGAAGTCCCGCTGTAGTATGTTTCTCCTCTTCTTCCCAACATCATTTGTGCCAACATGTACCACCACCTTTGGCTCTTCACCTTCGTCCTTGAGGATTTCCTGCACTCTGTCTGTGATGTCTTTAACCCTGGCACCAGGAAGGCAACACACCATCCTTAAGTCCTGCCTGCTGCCACAAAACCCCGTCAGTTCCTCTCACTGTGGAGTCCCCTATTACCACGGCTCTGTCTCCACGCCAACATTTGATTGACAGACCTGGCCGCCTCGCAGAATGGCAGTGTCATCTGTCTCTACTGTTTCCAAACGATTCAACTTGTTCCTGACAGGTACTTCCCCCGGAGTCTCTTGCACCTGTCTCCTCTCTGCCTTCCTCATCGTCTGCTCTCTTCTGCTCTCTTCTGGTATGGTCGGTGTAATAACCTCACTGAAGGTTTTGCCCAGAAAGATATCGTTCTCTCGGATGAGCCTAAGGTCCTCGAGTTCTTTCATCAACGCTGCAACATGCTCGGTCAGTAGCTGAACGTGCACACACTTTCCACACTTAAACGAGCCAGACACACCAGAGTCGTTGACCTCCCACATCAAGCACGTAGCGCACTGAACCAGCTGGGCAGTCATGTCTTCACCCTCTTCAACTGTGGCATAATCACTTCACTCAACCTCCTTGTCAAAGACTTCTGAGCAAAAACCTCACTCTTCACTCCACAGGAACTTCCTTGGACCCTGTAGTGTCAGTGATGCCAGCCTTATGTCGTTTCAGAGCCATTGAATTCTCTGGATTCCCAATCATCTTCACCACATTGTATGTTTTCTCTTTTGGTCTGAGGCCTTATCACTCATGGCTGCCTTGTCCTCCCATGAGTATGTTTCATCTTCTTGGGGTTGCATTTCTGGTATTATCTTCCGACGTATCCCCATAAACTCCTGCCATTGCGGCTCCATGGCCTTTCCTGCTCAGCTCCCCTTCCAATTAACTCGGGCCAGCTCCTCCTGCATGTCTTTGTAGTTACATTGCTTAATTATAACCGCATTACATCTTGAAGAGAACATTAGATATAAACTGAAAGGAGGAGTTTTGAGAGATGGGCCACGAAGAATAATTGATGGATTTCTTACCTAGATGCAAAGGGAGAACGAGAGAAAGGATATAGATATGGAGATGTGGAAAATGAGAAAACTACATTATCGAAAGAAGTAGATGTATATCCCTCAATGCTTGGCAATGCCTGTGTGTTGTGGTCCTTTGTTAGTGCACGTACAACAGAGTAATATGTTCAAATGCTGGGTCTGATGCCTGAACCTTTCCTCCAATAATATGACAGACACTAACTTTGGAAAGAACCCAGCAGGCCAATGTATTGAATTCCCGGTAGAAAGGGGACTAACTAAAATAAGTTGGGACACGAGAAGCAAGAATTTATAACACACATCCTGATAAGAATGAGACTAGAGTTGGGAATCCCAAAAAAGGGGGAACGTTGAGAGAAAGGGAAGGTATCACTTCAGATGAGGATCGAATAATGTTTTAATGCTTTATAAAGTTTATACATCGTGTGCGTCATTTATCGTTAACTGTGTCTCCGTTGTTCATTCAGAATGTGTTGTACACATATGAACAATCTTCCTTACCTGAACACACACTGATTAAACAGTGTATAAAAAATCATTTTTCCTCCATTTCAGACAGTCCTGTTGTCGTGCTAGCAGGACATATGAACACTAACTGGCCACCAAAAGACATGACCCACTATCACAAAGAAGAACACCACGTTGACTGTGACAACACACACTTCCTAGGACAAAGCCACGCATGAAACTTCTGAGAGGCATGACATTCTAGCCAGAAGTCCATCAATAAACACATCAATTTAGATCCTATCTACCTTCCCTTGAAAAAAACTGGAAATAACATCACGCACCTTAAGAAACCAAGACCTATAAATAGAGAGGTGGGACATACCACCAATGCGTCACCAGAGACTCTCCCTGATGATGTTACCTAGTCATGGTGACGAAACATCTGAAAACAAACCTTCAAGCTCAGCGAGCTCACTTACATACTTGTAAATGGCTATCTTTCTCTTAATAGTGGAATTTGGGACTTCTCTGTCATTCATCTTTTAACAGATTACGAGGCGAGGTGAGCTTTTCTGTGTGTGTGGTCTTAATTAACAGAGGAGTTAGACATTGATATCATAACGGTTTGAGGGCTTGTCGTATGGGATTTGAACAGATTTTGGCTTTAAAAGGTCCCAGCAGATTCAATCACTTGGCAGTTAGTGACCTAGATCTTCAAATAAAACAGGTGACAAAATTCATTTAATTTTGTTTCCTTGTGGTTGGTTAAATCAAAAGAAATGTTTTTTTTACATTACTAAGGAGGTTCTGAGGTTTGAAGATGATTCACAAATTTGCTAAGAAAGTGTAGAAAGACAAAGGAAGGGCACACTTTAAGTATTAATATGTAGATTAGAATTGGGTTTCACCAGAGACATAAGGAAAATTGTAATCATAATGGAGTTGGGCAAGCACTTTTGGTGCATCAGAGAAGCAGGAAACTGCAGTCGAATTGGAAAAAACTTAAATTGCAAGCGGGGTAACTGGAGTTAGAAGATAAAGAGAGACAGGAAGAGAGGGAGAAGATATAGAAAGAGAAAGAGGGGTAAAAGGAAGAGAGGGAGAATTTGAAATTCAGAAGTTTGGAATTAGATAAGAAAGTTAAATTAGCAGGATGAAGATGAAGGGAGAACGTAGGGATGTATACAACTGTGTTAATACATTGCCATATTTCGGTGAGAAAAATGCCAAAACCTTTTTATTCCATTTGCAAAATTGGCTCGGCAGATGGTGTGTCCAGTTAACCTGTGGGTAATGCTAGTTCAGACTAAGATGGTTGGCACAGCTTGAGAGGTATGTGTAGTTCTGTCACATGAGGGAGCAATAGATTACGCAGATGTCAACCGGGCCATTTTGAGTGCTTATGAATTGGTGCTAGAAGAATATAGACAGCGGTTCAGAAATATAGAGACAGAACCAGGTCAGACTTATATTGAGTTTCAAAGAATTAATCACAGTCATTTTGATAAATGGGTGCAGGCCTTAAAAATAGATAAGACCTGTGAGGCCCGATGGGAGATTATTCTGTTGGACAAGTTTAAAGACTCACTTCCAGAGACGTAAGATTTCATGTGAATGAACAGGAAGTTCACGAAGTGAGAAGCGCAGCAGGAATGGCAGTTAAGTATGCATTGGTGCATGAGATGAAATGTAGCTTCTGAGAGGAATTTCATCCTGTGAGGGAAAGAAATTGGGAGAAGGAGAGATCCTACACTACAAAACATAGAGAAAGGCACACTGGCAATGGTTTAATACGGGTGGAGAAAAGCCCAAAGTGGTTGAAAGGAAGTGAAAGGCCTCAAGTCTCATTATAACGCAGTGGAACACATAAAATTACAGTACCGATGGTTTAAGAAGGGCACTGGGAAAACTGTTTTCACTGCAGGAAACTGGGACACACCGTGCTGGAAGACCCTTTGGGAAAAGATGCTGTAAAAGAGTTTAAGCCAATGGTATTAGTGAACCTGGCTTAGAGACCCCAAGTAGAGCCGAGGAGCTGCAGGAGAGTTCACAGCCTAGACAGGAGCTGTGTATGGAGTCAGTGCCTGATCTCTATAAAGAATTTGCCTCTGTAGGTAAACCTTACTAAGAAAAAATGGCGTGTGGGGGGAGGACAAGAAGCTATAAAATTGCAAGAAATGGGATCTGTTCAGTATCTAATAGTTGAGAAGCAAGGAGCCGGAAAAGCCCAACAGATCAGGCAGCATCCGAAGACCAGGTTAATCGACATATCAGGCATAAACTCATCGTCAGGAATGTGGCGGGTGGACAAGAGGGCTGAAAGATAAATAGAAGGGTAGGAGCTGGGCTGGCAGGAGGGTCACTGGGAGGGTGACAGTAAGATGTAGGTGGGAGTGTTAGTGATATGTCAGAGGGGAGGGTGGAGTGTATAGATGGGAAGGAAGATGGACAGTAAGAACAGCTCAAGAGGGCAGTGCTAATTTGAACGGTTGGATCTGGGATGAGGTTGGGGGAAGGGTGATTTGGTAATTGGTGAAGTCAACGTTGATGCTGTATAGTTTGACGGTTTCAGCTGTCCTACCACCTATCCACTTCACCCTCCTCTCCGACCTATCATCATCAGACCCCACCTACATCTACCTATCGCCTTCCAAGCTACCTTCCACCCAGCTCAACCCCCACCCTCCTATTTAATTCTCAGCCCCATCCGCCT
Source organism: Chiloscyllium plagiosum (assembly GCF_037043375.1). Classification (NCBI taxonomy): domain Eukaryota; kingdom Metazoa; phylum Chordata; class Chondrichthyes; order Orectolobiformes; family Hemiscylliidae; genus Chiloscyllium; species Chiloscyllium plagiosum. Next base: position 34,784,731 of record NW_028270186.1, on the reverse strand, counting down.
TCCTTGCCTCCCACTTTCCTGAGGAAGGGCTAACGCCTGAAATGTCAACTCTCCTGCCCCTCGGATGCTGCCGATCTGCTGTGCTTTTCCAGCCCACACTTTTCAACTTTGGTCTCCAGCATCTGCAGTCCTCAATTTCCCTCGGCCTCGATTAGTAAGAGATGGAAGTATTTTCACTCTTTCTGACATGTCACTCAACAGCCTGATAATTTGTGAAATGGGGACAGAAATTAAGCATTCCCTTGTGTAACATTAGGTGGAGTGCCAAATCAAGGTTGGGGAAGTAACAGTGAGAGTGAGTGACAGATTGTCATTTCCAGGAATACAGTTTGTTCTTGGGAATGATTTAGCCGGATCCAAGGTGGGAGAGGCATCCCTTTTGGTGGAGAAGCAAAAGTCAGTTCAGGGAACTGGATAATTAAAATAAAAATACCCAGGGATTTTTCCAGACGATGTAGTAACAAGATCCCACTGTCATACGTTACAACAGGAAGGAAAACCAAAGGAAAAAGCCAAAGGAGTTAATGCACTGAAGACTCAGGCTAAAGCATTTCTAGTGTATGGAATGCACAAGGAGGTGGTTAGTTTTTGTTGTATATGTCATACATACCAAATGGTAGGTACGTCACAGGCAGTAATAAAATTAGCACCGTTCTTGCCAATTCCTGTATTCGAAGAACCTTTCATGTGGGTTATGATTAGTTGTGTAGCTCCCCTTTCTGAAATAAAAGTGGAAACCAATATCTGCTGATCATAATGGATGTGTCTACCTGATTTCCAGGGATAATTCCATTATGGGGTCTTAAGGCAAAAAGGGATGTAGAGGAGTTGGTAGCTGTCTTTACTCACTGTGGGCTACACAGTGTGATTCAGTCAGACCAAGAATCTTATTTTACCGCTCAGCTGTTTAAGGACGTCATGGATAGCTTTGGCATACAGCAGTTTAAGTCAAGTGCATTGCATCCCTAATCCCAGGGAGCCTTGGAAAGTTGGCATCAGATGCTGAAGACAATATTAACAGCGTACTGTCAGAATTACCTGAATGATTCGAATAAAGACGTCTCATTATCTTGTTTGTCATGAGAGATGCCCCAAACAAAACTACTCACTTTACTTCCTTTGAGTTAATATTAGTACATGAAGTGAGAGGTCCTTTGAAATTAATTAAATATAAATTGGCAGGACCGAAGTCGGAGATCTCACACTTGGATTATGTATCTGAGATGAGGGAGAAATTAGATGGTGTAGGTGAGTTAGCTAAACAGCACCTGAAGAGACACAGTATAGAGTAATGCAGGTGGCAGATTAAACACTCTGAAACTTTGATGGTTTCCCGTGGGGATGAAGTATTAGTATTGCTACCAGTGGTAGAAAACCCCTTCAAAGCCAGGTTTAGTGGCCCCTTTCAAATAAAAAAAACGTTGAATCAGTTAAACTATTTGGCAAAGATACTGCATATAAAAAAAATGTTAGAGAATGTCGTGTGAATGAATAATGCTCGAGATACATTGAAGACTCAGGAACAGAGTTGTGACCAGATGAACAAATTGTGCAGTTTATCTGTATGATGTAGTGATCTTTAGCAAGTGAGTGAAAGCTCACGTGTTACATTTGGCAGAGCATGTTGAACGATTACAAGAAGCAAACTTGGTAATAAACTTAATGAAAACACAATTCGCGAAGGCAGAGGTGACGTTCTTGGGACATTACATTGGCCATGGAAGGTTGACCCCATGGAACATAAAAACGAAGGGCTTTGAGGAATTTCCACAACCATCCTCGAAGTAAGAGGTGCTTCAATTTTTAGAACTGAGTGGATTCTATCGGAAGTTTGTTGCAAACCTCAGCAGCGTATTGGCACCACTGACGGATTTACTAAAGAAGAACACAGAATTGTGGTGGACAGAACAATGGCAGAGGCATTTGAGAATTTTAAAGCAGGATTAATCACCACACCAATTTTAGCTGAACCAAATATTTTGAAACCCTTTGAAAATTGTGTTTGATGCTCGGGATATAGGGCTCGGAGATGTATTGATGCAGAAAGATGATGATGGAATTGAATGGCCAATTGGCTACTTGTCGAAAAAACTCAATATTCACCACAAAAAAATACGAAGTCTCAATTATTGAAAAAGAATGATGAAGTTTCGCACTGGCCTGACAATATTTTAATGTTTATATATGACAAACAAATTGTCGGAGATGGTTGTGTATAACGACAAACCCTTGCATTTTTTGAATATTTAAAGGCCAGAATATGAGAATATTTAATTGGAGTCTTACCTTACCGACTTTAAATTTACAAAATGTACATGCTGTGGGTCCTAAAAGATGTGTTATCGCAGATTTAAAAGACAAAGTTTGGATAAGATTTGACTTATTGCAGTGTTATATATGTGTGCAGAATTAATATGCATGGTATAGCTGAGAATAAAACTTTCGTAATTCATAATAATGGGATTAAGAATTAGAGGAAAAGAAATAAAGCCATCTTTTCATTCTGCTGGTCCATGTTGTTTTTTTCTGAAGTGGGGAGGTCTTATGAAGCCGAAAGCATGTCCGGTCACTTTAAGACAGAATGGGTTTTGCTGAATAGAAAGTACAACCACAGATGCCTGCTAAAGGTCAGCCTGTTCCACATGTCACCATTAGCCGGGAAATGAATACCTGAGATTTGGTTGCTGTTTGACAACAATTCAAATACAGCCAAAGAGTTTAAATAACGTTCAGGATACCAGAAGCCAACAGAGTTTGAATATTATTGTTTGGACATCTGGAAAGTATATAAACCCAGCATTTTGAAACGAAAGTGATAGCTCCTGCCACCCAACAGCAGAGTAACTGCTGTAGAGCAGAAGTGCTAACTGGCCATCGCAAACATTTTCTATCAAAGATACATGTCCATTTAAAAGCTACTTGCAATAAAAAAAAACATGACCCAGGGAGTTCAGCAGCTGGAAGAGTGAGCATAGCGGGGAAGATGCATTCTGTGTGGTCTTGAGATTGTAATGTTTAATATGTGGGTTGTTGGACTAGCATATTTTTACAGAGTCTGATAGAAAGTAGCTAAGACAAGAGGGACTTGTATTTGTGAATAGTTGTTGTTTAGTTTTCACTTTTAAAGTTAAAAAAACAACTTGACATTTTTTGTTTAAATAGTGGAATGTAGGAGATCTGTGTCACTCATATTTTAACAGATTACAAGGTGAGGCGAGCTTTTCTGGGTGTTTGGTTTTAATTAACAGAGGGGTTTCGACTCCACCTTGTAAATATCCATCCACCCTAACCCCAATTCCCTGCAGTTGGCCCATATCCTTCCAGTCCTTTCCTATCCACATGTTTATCCAAATGCTTTTTGAAATGTTGTTAATGTACCCCCCCCCCCCCCCCCCCCCCACAACCACATCTGCTGGCAGCTCATCCACGTCCCATCCTCTGTGTAAAGAAATGGCCCCTCAGGTTCCCTTTTATTCCTTCCCCTTTAACCATAAACTGATCCCATCCAGTCGTCGATTCTCTACACTTTGGAAAAAGACTGAGAGTATTCACCCTATCCATAGTCCTCGTAATCTTATACAGCTCTATAAGGACTCTCTCAGTCTCCTGCACGCTAAAGAAAAATTCCTAGCTTGTCCAACCTCTCCCTGTAACTCAGACCATTGGGTCCTGGCAACGCCTTTGTAAATTTCTTCTGCACTCATTCTAATTTAAAAACATCCTCCCTATGACAAGGTGACAAAACTGAACACAATACTCCAAGTGCAGCCTTTACAAAGTCCTGGGTAACTGCAAAATAAATTCCCAACTTGTATACTTAATATCCTGCCTGATGAAGGCCAATGTGCCAAAAGCCTTCTTCACTGCCCTGTTTACGTTTGACTCCACTCATAGAGAACCGTGTACACCTAAACACCAAGGTCTCTCTGCCCACTGCACCACTTAAGACCCTCCCATTCACCATGAAACTCCTACCTTGATTTGTGTTTCCAAAATGCAAGACCTCACACATCTATATTAAATTCCATTTGTCATTTCTCGGCCCACTTCCCCACCTGATTAAGGTCCTGCTGCAATTTCTGATAAACTTCTTCATGATCATGCTCCCAATTACTTTAGAGTTATCTGCAAACTTACTAATCATGCCTTGTACATTCTCAAACAAATCATAGATAACAAACAGCAATGGACGAAGCCTCCGGTCTGACAAACATCCTTCCACTAAACCCTCTGCTACCTACAATCAAGCCAACTGTGTATCCAATTGGCCAGTTCCCCCCACATTCTACGTGATGTCACCTTCCTGACCAGCCTGCCATGTGGAACCTTATCAAAGTCTTACTGAAATCCATGGAGACTACGCCTGCCGCTCTGCCCTCGTCAACTTTCTTGGTCACTTCATCAAAGAACTCTAACAAATTTGGGAAGCATGATCTCCTACTCACAAGTCTATGCGCTTCTGCTTTGAACCAAACCCTGTGTAAGTAATGGGTGCAGTCAATAGTATGCTGTCCTTCACTGTAAGATGATTCGAGTACATAAGTAAAGCCATCTTCCTGTTGTTGTAGAGCCTTGCTGAGAGAGCATTTGGGGCACTCTCTACAGAGTTGATCTCCTTTGTAAGGAATGATCTCCTGACCACAGACATGGGTGATGGTAACATGAGGATAGAGTGAATAAGCTGAGTGTTTAATCTGTAGAGCTGTGAGAGACGAAGAAATGGTGATGCTGAAACACGAGGAGTGGCAGCGATCACTTATTTCCAAAAGAGACATTGACAGGGAGAGAAATTCCATACTTTACCCAGGATTAATTGGTTTGATATATTGTCACGTGTATCTCAGTATAGGGAAACACTTTATTTATAAGCATTGAAGACAGGTCATAGTAAGCATGGTCAGACAGGTCATAGGGTGGAAATAGGCTTGGACAGAGTAAGGCATACAGGTTACACTGAACAGGACAAGCACTAGACAAGATCAACATGAATAATATCATCATTATTTGAACTTAGAGAGTCCATATCAGTGTAATGTGACTTTCCTAATCGTTTATATGCCTAAATTAACTCTCCCCACGTTATTGTGCAGTCGGCGTGTGAACCCTGTACTGAACGTCAGGTTATTCACAATCCCCAACAGCAGCCACAATACCTTCCATCTGAATCAGGTAGCCATTCCCACCAGCTTCCTCCCTACATAGAGAACACCAGGCTGTCTTTTCGGAGATGAAAGATGCCTTCTTGAGACTTCACACAAGACATAAAGCTTCCCTGCTGACTACTGGAAAACCATGTTAAAGTCCCATTTGTGTATCCTAAGCAACAGAGCCAAGAGGAACAATGTGGAGTAGTCTGTCTGTGCAGCCTCTGCTCCACTTACTCATCACGTTAGAGCATCAATTAGGAGACAGCGAGGACTGCCGATGCTGGAGATTGGAGTAGAGAATTGATTGCTGGAAAAACACAGCAGGTCAGGCAGCATCCGAGAAGCAGGAGAATTGATGTTTCGGGCATAAGCCATTCATCAGGAATCAGCATCAATTAACTCATTCTGTCCCTGTGTAAGTGTGTTGAGGGGGAATGGCCTCCTCCTGTTCCTGTATAAGTGGCTCAAGGGGCTGAATGGCCTCATCCGATTGTTGTGTCAGTGACTCAACAGACTGACTGGCTTCTTCCTCGTCCCATTGGACAGGGCCAAGGGCCTGACTGGGTTACCCCTGGTTCCTGTTTGACGGTTCGATATGCTGGCAAGTGTGACAATGCTGCAGCTTTAAGAGGTTATTTGTCCTGGTTTCTTTAAAGAGAGAGATTGAGCGATAGTTACCAAGCTGGCTAGTTAAGACCACTTGAGTAACAGCTAGGGAGGGCTTGGGTTTAGTTTAATGCAGCCTGAATGGGTGTGGCCAGCTCTCACAGATTAAGATCTCTGGGTTTTGGTTTCTCAGTAACATCAGAAACTATTGGGGTCTACACAGAGTTGGAATCTTCAGTGACTATCTCCTGGCTGCTTCTCTCTCTGAATTTTCTCTTGATGCTGTTTTTAATTCCTGGATTGGAGAAATGTTTGTGACTGTCTGTGTCTAAATATTTCTTTTTGCCATGGGCTGTGTTTATGGGATTTCCCTATACTGGAACAGTTCATCAGTAATAGTTCCTAGATCTATTATTCTGTTAACTTGTCCAATAGAATTAAGTTATTCTAATTTCCCCTTTCTTTCGTTTCATTTTATCTTCCGTGTTTAAATAAATGGTGTTTTGCTTCACACCAAGTTGTTTGACCATTCACGTTGCATCTGGAACAGACAGTTTACGTTTCCTTTTAAATATAAAAATATTAGAGTCTAGGCTACCGCCCTCAAATATTTTTGAAGGGCTCTGGTGTGGTCCATCACACTGGATTCCTTCCCTTCCTGAGTAATAGGCTGGAGGCACTGAATGGGCTGTCCCTGTTCTTCTCCAATAATGTCAATGGGCTGAATGGCTTCCTCATATTCCTGTGAAACCAGCGTGAGCTGCTGAATGAACTTCTTGATGTCAACAGAAGGCAAACACTGCCTTGATATCGGGGTCAGTCATTTTTACCTGAACCCTTGTATCAGCCTCTTTTGTTCACATCAATAAGCCATGGTACAGGAGCAGCAAGTGTTTTCTTCAAACAGGTGGGATTGAATGTCAGGATTTCTGTTCTCAAGACTGTTCGGGGAGCTAGATGACTGAAAGTATTTGAAGAGGGGGTAGATGGATATTGACCTGACAGAGAGTTGAGGGCGATGAAGAATTGGGAATGAAAGAGGATTTGAGACCAAGAGCAGATCAGCCACGATCTTAGGGAAGGGCAAGGCAGGCTTGGGGAGTGAACGACCTGCCCCTGTTTCTGATGTTCTCACATCTGTTATTGGAAAGTTAGGGGGTGTTATTTTCATGAATGTGCAAATTACTGAATATTGCAGTCAGGGAGACCAGAGGAGTTTGTGAGCCATGTCTGGGTGAGGTATATGGGCTGTATTCACAGTGAATCTGGGTCTATAACATGATCAATAAATGAAACACAAGTTTCAGAGACGCGTATCTCTGTAAAAAGAGATGAGGTGCCTCTTTCATACCCAACCTGGGTTTTCCAATTACATTTCCCAAATCACATCAAAGCGTGTGATAGCCTTAAAGGGCTGAATGGTCTCCTCTGATTCTGTGCATCAGGTTTTAGATGTAAGTAGCCTCCAACTGCTCCTGTCTAGCAGGTTTGATGGGCTGAATGGAACACAGAAACATGGGACTGAGGAGCAGGAGTGGGGCATTAGATACTTTGATCCTTCTCCACAAGGCACTAAAATTGTGGCTGATCAGGTTATGGTCTCAGACCCACTTTCCTGTCTGCGTCCAATTATCTGTGACTCACTTCCCTGTCAAATAATTAACTAACACAGCTTTCAGTCCACGTGAACATAGAGGCGCAATAAAAACTTCCAGTGAATAGAATTCCCACTTTAAAGGTCCTTTAAGAATTTTTCTCCATCCCTCTTATAGAATCAGAGAGTCATGCAGAATGGAAACAGACCCGTTAGTCCAATATATTCTCTCCGATCAGATACCAAAACCCATTAGTCCCATTTGCCAGCATTTGCCCAATATTCCTCCTATGACTGTACCTGCCTTAACCACTTCCTCTGACAGCACTTTCTGTACACACACCACTCTCTGTGTGAACCATTTATCTTCATGTTCCTTCTAAATCATTCGCCCTCTCCAATTCAACCTGTGCTGTCTTATTCTGGACTCCCCTATCCTGGGATCAGACCATGGCTATTCAGAATATCCATACCCCTGATGATTTTAAAAACCTCTATAATGTCACCCCGCAGTCTCTGACACTCCAGGAAGCACTTCAACCTAATCAACCTCTCCCCGAAGCTCAAACCTCCAATCCTGGAACATCCAGGTAAATCTTTTCTACAGACAACCGAGTTGTACGCAGTATTCTTAAAGTGGCCTCACCACTGGGAGATTTGGATTTGGCTGAATTCCCTTTGCTTTAGGCAGTGGGTAGATTCCAATGGATGCTGGTCAGGGATCATCCAAAGGGCAGCACGGTGGTTAGCACTGCTGCCTCGCAGCACCAGGGACTTAGGTTCGATTCCAGCCTTGAGTGACTGTCTGTGTGGAGTTTGCACATTCTCCCCTTGTCTGTGTGAGCTTCTCATGCGTGCTCCAGTTTCCTACTACAGATGCAACATGCCACCACAGCTCCTATACTCAATGCTCTGACTGATTAGTCAAATGTGCCAAATGTGTTCAGCACCACTGTCTACCTGCGACTCCACTTTCAAGGAACAATGTACCTGCAACCCGAGGTCCCTTTGTTCCACAACACGCCCCAGGACCTTACCATTAAGTATATAATTTCTCCATGATTTACCTTCCCAAACTGAAAAACCTCGTATTTATCTAAATTAAACTTCATCTCTCAGGCCTTGCTTCTTTGCCCCATCTAATTGTGGTCTCGTTGTACTCTGAGATAATCTTCTAGACCACCTTTCTGATGCAATCTGTAAACTTACTAACTATGGCCCTAGTGTTGACATCCAAATCATTGATATAAATGATAAAATGTAGTGAACTCAGTGTTGATTCTTGCAGCACACTGCTTCTCGGAAGCCTCCAATCTGAAAAATACCCCTCTTCCTTCAAGCCAATTGTGACTAGATTCCCCTGTATCCCAAGTGACTGAACCTTACTAATCTGTCTGCTAATCGGAATGTTATGTACACCTGGCTGAGGTCCATGTAGACAATATCTAACACACAGCCTTCATCAATCTTCTTTGTCACAACTTCATAACACTAAACCAAATTAATGACCCATGATTTCCCATGCAGAAAGCCACGTTGACTATCCTGATCAGCCCTTGCCTTCCCAAATGTATGTCAATCCTGTCCTTCAGAATCCCCTCCAACAACTTACCTGCCACTGACATCAGGCTCACCGGTCTATAGTTCCCTGGCTTTTGGGGTCACTGTTTCCTTTCTAGTCCCACTCCTCCACTGCTCACAACAAATATCAAATGGAACCAGGTTGGTGATATGGTCGATGATATCCATCTCAGACTGGGTCAGGGTCAGTTTTAGCAACAACTCAGGCTAGTTTCTTTAACACGTTACTCAAGCTATGATGGAACGATGAATGGAAAAGTGTTTGGGTATTGCAAATATATAATCGATATTTCCCTGTTTAAAACACTGCGACACACATACACACACACAAACAAACAGGTTAACAAAACCTCTGCATTTTTAACTTGAAAGAACTTTGTCCAGATCTTACTGGAATTCATGACAAAAGTAAAAATTGAGATTGTCCAAAATGTTATTCTGCTTCTGAAGATATTGCACTCACATAGCTGCTAGCAATGGGGTTCTATCCTGGGAAGTTGGATTTGACTGAATTCCCTTTGCTTTAGGCAGTGAGTAGATTCCAGTGAATTCTGGTTAGGGATCACCCAAAGGGAAGCACGGTGGTTAGCACTGCTGTCTCACAGCACCATGGACTTGGGGTCGCTTCCAGCCTTGGGTGACTGTCTCTGTGGAGTTTGCACATTCTCCCCTTGTCTGTGTGAGCTTCTAATAGGTGATCCCGTTTCCTACCACAGCTCAAACTGTGTAGGTTAGGTGAATTGGTCATGCTAAATTGAGTATAGTGTCCAGGGATTTCTAGGTTAGGTGCATTAGTCGGGGGTAAATATAGGGGAATGGGTTGGGAAGGTTGGTGTGGACTTGTTGTGCCGAAGGGCCTGTTTCAACTCTGCAGAGATTCTATAAAAATACGAATGGTAACGATGACTTTAGAGGTTTTTTTAGCTCGCACACATTGCTGTGATGAGGAACAATGAAGGAGAGAGAGTGCAATAGGTCATTCCTTCTCGGACAGATTACATTTTATCCCTCTCTGAGTTGAATCACACAGGAATGTCATCCTCTCCCAAACTGGACCATGTGAGTTCTCCTTGTACATTGTCCAAACTATGTCTCCATCACATTCCCTGCTCCACGTAGATGCATCATTGCTGCTGTCATACACAGAGCCATACCCTTAGCAGAAAATGGTCTCGGTCAATTTGAAACATGTTTACATGGCTCTGCGTCATTAAAAAATAAAATGTTGAATTTATTCAGAATACCTGTGTTAAAATGAATGCATTTTTAAAGAAATGCAGAAATTGCTGGAAAAGCTCGCCAGGTCTCTCAGTACCCAGATGCTGTATTTGTACCAGCCTCCACCACTCCCTCTGGCATCTCATTCCATACGCACACCACCCTCTGTGTGAAATGGTGCCCTTTAGGCCTCATCAAAACCTTTCCCCTCTCACTTTCCACTAATGTCCTCTAGTATTGGACGCCCCTAACCTGGGGAAAAACCCTGACTACTCACCCTATCCATAACCATTCGGATATTATAAACCGCTACTGCTGCGAAATGTGACTCCAATCAACACGAATGGCTGTACTTTCAGTCATCCTGGGCCTAAATTCTGAAATGCAATACTGACACCTCTTCCTTCTCCATCAGGTCACGATTCTAAATCCATTTTAATCAGTTTGTTCAGATGTATCATGAGGCACTTCTGTGGGATTTACACCTAGACCTTTGTGCCTGGAGGTAGGGACACTAGCATCACTCAGCAATACCCAAAAAGCTGTAACATTATTCTCCTGTGTGTTTGTTCATCAGCCTGTTCTGACATGCTGGGACATACCTCTGCAACAGGCAGGACTTGAATCCAGGCCTTCTAGTCCAGAGCGAGGAACAGTACCATACAAGTTCAGGTACTGGAATAAAATGCCGAGCTCTAGCTCAGAGGCAGAGACACTACCCATTACACTACCATACACAAATTTTATGTAACAGCATTCAGCTTTGTATAGATTTATTATAATTAGGTTACCATTATTGAACTACACAAAACACTTTGTGTTGTTAAACAAATGCAAGGTATTTGTCTTAACTGAAGGATGTTGAGTACACGTGCTGTGCCCTAGAAATTAACTATGACCATCTTTAATCGTTTATTATCTGTAGTCTGCAATATTAGGGAACGAAATCCTGCAGGCTCACTCTGCACAATGAAGGGTCTTGAATAGACAGAGACAGAGAAAGACCATAATTTCTGGCCACAAAATACGGATCAGTATTACCCACCTCTCATGTGTGACTGCCCTCTTCCTCAAACCATGAAATGATACAAGGCAGCTGATTACTGTCCAGCCTCTCCTCCCCACTGACTGTGTCTGCAATCAGGCCCTCATCCCCCTAACAACACAAAGCAACCCAAGCTCAGGGTCTTTGTGAAAATCAAGGCCGGAATCAAGGCATCCTGCAGAGGGGAAGGAATTTTAACATTAAACGGGGAAGGTAAGTACGTAGTAACATCACTCACTGGGTTGAAGAGTGGCAAGTGGAGCTTAGTTTGGATTAATGCGAGCTATTGGATTTGGTAAATCAAACAAGAGCAGGATCTATACAAGCAGGGCCCTTGGTAGTGTTTCAGAACAGAGACCTAGGCCGTCAGGCATAGTCCTTTAAAATTTGCATCTCATACAGAGAGTGTGGTTCAGAAGGTGTTTAACACACTTGTCTTCATTGGTCAGACCTTTGAGTATCGGAATTGGGACGTCATATTGTGGTTGTACAGGACATTGGTGAGACCTCTTCTGGAATACTGTGTCCAGCCTGATCATCCTGCCCGCTCATTCCATAGGCACACCACCCTCTGGGTGAAAACGCTGCCCCTTAGGTCACTTTTAAATGTTTCCCTCTCACCTTAAAACTATGCCCTCTAGTTTCAGTCTCCCCTACACTTATAAAATACATTGACTTTTCACGTTAATGTTATTGACCTTGATATTATTAAGCTGGAGAGGGTTCAGAGGAGAGTAATCTGGATGTTGTTGGGAATGGAGGAAGTGATCGATAAGGAGTGGCTGGATAGGCTGAGACTTTTTTGACTGAAGAATATGAGATTAAGGGGCAACTTTACAGAGGTTTACAAAATAATGAGGGGTACAGATAAGCTGGAGGGCTCATGTCTTTTCCCTAGAGTTGGGGATTCAAAACTGAGGGATATTTTAAGGTGCAAGGAAAAAGATTTACAAAAGTCATGAGCGGTAATTATTTTAGACAGAAGCTGGCTTGGGTGTGGAATGAACTTCCAGAGGAAGTGGTGAAAGCAGGGACACTTACAACGTTTAAAGGACATTTAGATCAGTCCATGGATAAGACATCAGTTTGGATGGTGCTGTGAGCAGCTGCCCTCTCCCTCCCCTTCTCTGAATGAATCCCTGTTGGTTTTCACCCTCTGCCAATGCCTATGCAGTGGCGTGTGGAGGCCAGCAGAGGGTGACATTGCATTACTTTAAGCACCACAGAGACTGCCAGACCTGCCCCACACAGAGACACACAGATACACACACAGCAATTGTTAGGACACAACATTGAGCTCATCTGGTAATTTAAACTAAACATAGCAGTATTGGGAATATATCAGTATTTCACTTGCTCACACTCATGAGTGGGGCAGGATTTCAGTTGTTTCGTGGGGACTGTGACGCTATGGCAATCTCAATGTTTGTAGATGGCACCAAACCTGGAAGAACTCTGAAGTCTATGGAGGACAGTGTGGAACTCTAACAGGACAGTAACACGTTGGTGTAGTGTTCAGGTGTAAGGCAGATGGGGATCAGAGCAGACCAGTGTGAGATGATACACTTTGGTAGGAAAGACAATGAAAGACAGTTTAAAACAGGCTGTGCCATTACAATGGAGCTGCAGGACCAGAGAGCGCTGCGTGTATATGAGCACAGATTGTTGAAGATGTCAGGACAAGTGGGGAGAGCAGTAACTGTCACAGATTAGTTTCTGTATCTGAACTGTTTACAGGGGGAGGTGTAGGAGGGAGCCTCCGTGCTCCCTTCCTGGGAGGTGGTGGTGACGATGTGTTGTGAGCCCACCCTCCTGCCCACCGAGACCGTGGGGACTCCATTTGTACCAGCTCAACACAAAAGGGAGATGGCATCAGGGCCACGGCTTCTAAGTTGTGCCGGGGGGGCGGGGGGGGGGGGGGGGTGGGGAAAGGGAGCTGCCAGGGCATTTAAAGTGAGAATTACCCTTCACTGAACATTGCTCCTTACTCGGTCTGTGGGACGTGGATGTTTCAGAATCTCCACACGAGGCGTCCCAGTCCTCTCCGGCTCGTACCAGGGTCCTCCCCACATGGGGGGGGGGGGGGGAGGGGAGGGGGGTGAGGGAACGGATATCGGGCACTCACCACCCGGATAGGCCCTTTCTGTCCTATTCCAGGCTGTTTCTCCTGAAATGGGAGAAAAGGAGGGAGAGAGGGAGGGTGGGAGTGGGTGGCCCTGCTGTTAGTGCTGGTGTAGGTGGGGGACGGGGTCATGGTGAGGTGTCCGGAGGCAGTCAGTCCACTTTGTTGTATCCATGCAGTGTTTTTAGTGAAGGGGGGTAACGTGGAGAGAGAGACAGACAGACAGACAGACAGAGACAGAGAGAGAGAGAAAGTGCTGCACGCAGCAGTGAGAGTGGTGGAGCATGAATCTTGTTTGGGGAGTAGGTGCTACAACAGATATACAGTGAGTGTGAGGGAGCAGAGAGAATATGGTGAGCTGTATCCTGACAGAGCGGGGAAGATTATTGCTGCTTATCCTGTATTGCTGGACGTTTCCTCAGACCTCAGATACTGCACTGAACTGGGTGGTGAGCTCAGACCATGCTCGGTGTGTCTGGTGGTATGGCCCCCCTCTATACTAGCCCCTCCACCAGGACTTCCATGCCCCTGTCGACAAACCGTGATGTAAGTGCCTCTTATCTGCCATGCTCGAGGTAAACTGTGCAGGCAGCTCCGAACTGAGAAAGCTCAACCGTGTGCCCCTTGGCCTTTTAAAGATGGCACCAGCGCCAGCGATCACTGAATATCCAGGGGCATCCGGGCGATGGTGAGTACCACCCGCCATGATGGATGGGAGAATCAGGCCATTATTGAATGAGAGGGACATCATGGGGTGGGGTGGGTAGTTAATGAGGTAAGTTTGAAGTGATAGCACCGGGAAATAGCTCAGCCTCGTGCAGACGGTCCCTCTGTCACACTCAATGAAAATTAAACAAAGATAAATTATTGTTAGAATCTGCCCAATGAGTCATAGATTCTGTTGAAACCAATTCCAGTTACAAAGATGCAGAACAAATGTTCATCTGACTTCACATTAATATCCCTTTTTCCCATCTTTCCTGGGAAGACTGGCTCATGTTACAGGATGCTATCGAATTGCTGACATTTCAGCATTCTGAAACCTGGGAACACAGCCTTCCATGACACTGTCTCTCAGTCTCCCCCTCTCTGTCTACTTCCCAACCCACTCCCATGCGGTGATATTTAAACTGATTCCCCCGCCATCTCTCTCTGGCAGTGATGTTCACACCCACAACACCCCCTTGTCAGGGCACAATGGGGATATGGAGCTGTAAATGGGTGGAAGCTGCACAACCTGTCACTTCCAGCACGGGCTGCTAGTTTCCCCACGGTGGGCAGGGACCTAACACAGTGTTGTTGAGCAATGTACTGGGTGGTGGGGGGGGGGGGGGATGTACACAGTCCTAAATGCTGGGAGGGTAACTGCTCCTGGGTTACAGATCAATGCTCTGGTTTTGTGTACACAGTCCTACATGCTGGGAGGGTAACTGTTCCTGGGTTACAGATCAATGCCCTGGTTTGGTGTACACAGTCCTACATGCTGGGAGGGTAACTGCTCCTGGGTTACAGATCAATGCCCTGGTTTGGTGTACACAGCCCTACATGCTGGGAGGGTAACTGCTCCTGGGTTACAGATCAATGCCCTGGTTTGGGGTACACAGTCCTACATGCTGGGAGGGGAACTGCTCCTGGGTTACAGATCAATGCACTGGGGTGGGGTACACAGCCCTACATGCTGGGAGGGTAACTGCTCCTGGGTTACAGATCAATGCACTGGGGTGGGGTACACAGCCCTACATGCTGGGAGGGTAACTGCTCCTGGGTTACAGATCAATGCACTGGGGTGGGGTACACAGCCCTACATGCTGGGAGGGGAACTGCTCCTGGGTTACAGATCAATGCACTGGGATGGTGTACACAGCCCTACATGCTGGGAGGGTAACTGCTCCTGGGTTACAGATCAATGCACTGGGGTGGTGTACACAGCCCTACATGCTGGGAGGGTAACTGCTCCTGGGTTACAGATCAATGCACTGGTTTGGGGTACACAGTCCTACATGCTGGGAGGGTAACTGCTCCTGGGTTATAGATCAATGCACTGGGGTGGGGTACACAGCCCTACATGCAGGGAGGGTAAATGCTCCCGGGTTACAGATCATGCCCTGGTTTGGAGTACACAGTCCTACATGCTGGGAGGGTAACTGCCCCTGGGTTACAGATCAATGCACTGGGGTGGGGTACACAGCCCTACATGCTGGGAGGGTAACTGCTCCTGGGTTACAGATCAATGCACTGGGGAGGGGTACACAGTCCTACATGCTGGGAGGGTAACTGCTCCTGGGTTACAGATCAATGCCCTGGTTTGGGGTACACAGTCCTACATGCTGGGAGGGTAACTGCTCCTGGGTTACAGATCAATGCCCTGGCTTGGTGTACACAGCCCTACATGCTGGGAGGGTAACTGCTCCTGGGTTACAGATCAATGCACTGGTTTGGGGTACACAGCCCTACATGCTGGGAGGGTAACTGCTCCTGGGTTACAGATCAATGCCCTGGTTTGGTGTACACAGCCCTACATGCTGGGAGGGTAACTGCTCCTGGGTTACAGATCAATGCACTGTGGTGGGGTACACAGCCCTACATGCTGGGAGGGTAACTGCTCCTGGGTTACAGATCAATGCACTGGGGTGGTGTACACAGCTCTAGATGCTGGGAGGGTAACTGCTCCTGGGTTACAGATCAATGCACTGGGGTGGTGTACACAGCTCTAGATGCTGGGATGGTAACTGCTCCTGGGTTACAGATCAATGCACTGGGGTGGGGTACACAGTCCTACATGCTGGGAGGGTAACTGCTCCTGGGTTACAGATCAATGCACTGGGGTGGTGTACACAGCTCTAGATGCTGGGATGGTAACTGCTCCTGGGTTACAGATCAATGCACTGGGGTGGTGTACACAGCTCTAGATGCTGGGAGGGTAACTGCTCCTGGGTTACAGATCAATGCAGTGGGGTGGTGTACACAGCTCTAGATGCTGGGATGGTAACTGCTCCTGGGTAACAGATTAATTCACAGGTGATCACTGCATAGTTCGCTGTGCTGGTCAGACTATCTGGTTGATGTTTATAGATCATGCACTGAAGTGGTTTGTGTAGCTCCCCGTGCTGGATGGATATTTGTTCCAGCTTCACACATTAGTGCCCTGATGTGGTCTGCACAGCTCCCAGTGTTGGACACAAATGTAGCCTGTGCACAGTACATCATGCTGGTGGGGAGGATTAAGGGGAAAGGTGATGGACTGGTCAAGGAGATCCTGGAAAGTTCTGTCCCCGACATTCTATAACTGACATTCCCCGGAACGTTCTGTCCCTGACATTCTATAACTGACATTCCCCGGAACGTTCTGTCCCTGACATTCTATAACTGACATTCCCCGGAACGTTCTGTCCCTGACATTCTATAACTGACATTCCCCGGAACGTTCTGTCCCCGACATTCTATAACTGACATTCCCCGGAACGTTCTGTCCCCGACATTCTATAACTGACATTCCCCGGAACGTTCTGTCCCTGACATTCTGTAACTGACATTTTTGTCAGTAATTCCGACCTTCCCATTTGTTACTCCAGCTCCGATTATTTTAATAAATCCCTGAATACAGGGACACATTTGAAAATCTCACTGGGTCCCCGATCAAACGGGTCCCTTTCCCTCCAGGCTGATGGATAATGGGTTTGTTTTCCTTCCTCACAGTTAACGTAGTGACCATCTACGTCCTGCTTTATAAAGATTGTGGATTGTCTCCATGTGTCAGACGTTACCTGGGGGCCATGGCAGCGGCGGATCTCCTGGTCATTATCCTCGACCTGATCCTGAGACACATTCCCATTGTTTATCGGGAACAGTTTTATTTCCTGAGGGACTCCGTCCCTGTGTGTAATATCCACGCCGTCCTGCTTTATGCAGCCGCTGACTGCTCTGTCTGGTTCACAGTCACTTTCACCTTTGATCGGTTTGTGGCCATTTGTTGCCAGAAGCTGAAAAGTAAATATTGTAGTGAGAAAACGGCGGCTGTGGTTCTGGGAGCAGTGACTGTGCTGAGCTGTTTAAAGAACATTTCCTGGTATTTTATGCTCACGGCTCGGTATTGGCTGCTGAACAGCCCCTGGTTTTGTGATGTAACAGACGCTGTTCTATTCTCCATTGTCTGGGTCACAATCGAGTTCCTCCACCACATTCTAACCCCGTGTGTCCCATTTCTCCTGATTCTGCTGCTCAATGTTCTCACCGTCAGACACATTGTAGTGACCAGCAGAGCCCGCAGGAGGCTCCGCGC
Organism: Chiloscyllium plagiosum; assembly: GCF_037043375.1. Lineage (NCBI taxonomy): Eukaryota > Metazoa > Chordata > Chondrichthyes > Orectolobiformes > Hemiscylliidae > Chiloscyllium > Chiloscyllium plagiosum. The sequence goes on along the minus strand of NW_028270186.1, from coordinate 34,767,139 downwards.
TCACACCAATGGGGACGCTCAGTCTGACACTGAAATGAGAAACCGAAAAAAATCCATCATTCTACTGTTTGTGATCTCGGCCAATTTCATCCTGTTATGGTCAACGTTAATGCTGTATTCTATATGGTACCGGATGATTGATATTGTGGTTTCCCCTCTGTATCTCGATTGGTTTGTGCAGGAATTGGGCTTCATGCTGCAGCTCCTCAGTTGCTGCACAAACACCGCGATTTATGCCGTGACCCAGACTAAGTTCAGGCAGCAGCTGAAGAATGTGCTGAAATATCCCTTCACCCAAATCCATCCATCCATCAAATTCCCTCATTAGTCAATCCATCCGGGATTTTCTCATTTCAGTTCAGTGTTTCAGCGATGGAGCAGCCTGTCGCTGTGGTAACAGACTGAGGGTAGCGCTGGTTTGTCTATCCTTATCCCACAGGGGGGGTTACAGGGAAACATTTAAATGTTTCTCACAACTCAGGGACCAGTGAGAAAAGGCACCATCCCACTGACTATATCCATCACTTCTATTTGTAAACAATAAAAATGTTGATTAAAGCGTGCCGAGCAGCAGAGTGACCGATTTTGTTGTGTGTCTTTGTGTTGGAGAAGCTCAGCTGGAGAGAGACAGACTCAGCCCCAAGTCCTGGTCCTCAGGGAAGGGGAGGGCACCGCGCCCTGAGCTCAGGAGCTGCATTTAACACCCTCTGTCCCCCCAACTCCAACCTGGCCTACCCACTTCCTCTCGCCTACTCTTTCTCATCACTTCTCTCCCCCTCTCTCTCTCTTTCTGCACACTCACTCTTTCTCACCACCTCTCCCTTTCACTCCCCCTCTCTCGCACACACACCCAACCCCTGTTTCTCCACATGCCTTCACTCTTCCTTCTCCCCCTCACCCTGACTCTGCGATCTCTGTCTCCCTCCCGCAATTCCGTCTCTACGCCATTTTCTCTTCCTCCTCCCTCCCACATCTCTCTTTTCTCTCACCCCCCCCCCCCCCCCCACATGCAGCCGCACCACCACCACCCTTCTCTCAGTCTCTGGGTCAGAGGGAGAGGAAATGATCAGAGAAAGACAGAGCATGTCAGAGAGAGGGAGGGAGGGAGGTAGAGCGGGAGAGAGATTCAGTCAAAGAGAAACGGAGGGAGGTGGGGGGAGAGAGAGAGAGATACCGAGGGAGAGGGAGAGAGAGAAGGAGCGGGGAGAGAGAGGGGGGAACAAGGGAGAGATAGGGTCACGGAGGGAGAGAGATAATGAGAAACAGAGAGAGAGATAGGGTAACGGATGAAGAGAGATAATGAGAGACAGAGAGAGAGTGAGACTGAGAGAGGTGCGAGCGAGGGGGCGAGAGACAACGGGGCAAGTCTTAGAGAGAGAGAGGGACAAGGAGAGAGAAGGGAGTCAAGAGAGATGGGGAGGCGAGAGAGAGAGAGAAGAGGAGAGAGGGAAGAGTGAGAGAGAATGAGGGGATGAGAGAGTGAGGGGGCGAGAGAGAGAGACAGGGGTGAGAGATAAGGGGAGTGCAAAAAAGAGCGGGATGGCAAGAGAGAGATAGAGAAGGCAAGAGAGAGAGGACCGAGAGAGAGAGAGTGCGAGAGAGGGGAAAGAAAGAGAGAGGGAGCGAGACAGAGAGAGGTGGCGAGAGATAGAGGGAGAAAGGGACGAGAGAGAGAGGCGAGAGAGAGAGAGGGTGATAGAGAGGGGGTGAGAGAGAGGCGGGAGGTTTAGAGAGAGAGGGGGCAAGAGAGACGGGGGCGAGAGAGAGAGAGAAGGCGAGAGAGAGAGAGAGAAAGGGACGAGAGAGAGAGGGCAAGAGAGAGGGGACGAGAAAGAGGGGGGAGGGCGAGAGAGGGAGAGAGTGCGGTGAGAGAGAGAGAGGTGAGAGAGAGAGGGCGAGAGAGAGGGAAGAGGGCGAGAGAGGAAGAGAGTGGAGTGAGAGAGAAAGAGGGTGGTGAGAGAGAGAGGGTCGCAAGAGAGAGAGGGTGAGAGAGAGGGAGGAGGGCGAGAGAGGGAGAGAGTGGGGTGATAGAGAGAGGGAAGAGAGAGAGAGGGGCGAGAGAGAGGGGGCGAGAGAGAGAGGGGGGCGAGAGAGGGGGGCAAGAGAGGGGGCGAGAGAGAGAGGGGGCGAGAGAGAGAGAGGGCGCGAGAGAGAGGGGGGGCGAGAGAGAGAGGGGTGTTAGAGAGAGAGGGGCGAGAGACAGAGGGGGCGAGAGAGAGATGGGGCGAGACAGAGAAAGGGAGGGGGCGAGAGAGGGGGGGCGAGAGAGGGGGGAATGATAGGTGGCGAAAGATAGAGGGGCGAGATAGAGAGGGTGCGAGAGAGGCAGAGTGGGCAAGAGAGAGAGGGGGCGAGAGAGAGAGGGGGGCCGAGAGAGAAGGGGAGCAAGAGAGAGAGAGGGGCGAGAGAGAGAAGGGGCGAGAGAGAGGGGGGCCGAGAGAGAGAGCGGGGGGAGCACGAGGGGGTGAGAGAGAGAGAGGGGACGAGAGAGAGAGGGAGCGAGAGAAAGAGGGGGCGAGAGAGAGGGGGCGAGAGAGTGAGATAGGGGGCGAGAGAAAGAGAGGGGGCGAGAGAGAGAGGGGGCGAGAGAGGGAGAGGGGACGAGAGAGAGAGGGGGCGAGATAGAGAGGGGGCAAGAGAGAGAGGGAGCGCGAGCGAGATATGGGACGAGAGAGGGGCAAAACAGACGGGCGAGAGAGAGAAGGGGCAAGAAAGAGGGGGGGGATGAGAGGGGGAGGGAGCAAGAGAGACAGAAGGAGCAAGGAGAGAGAAACAGGGTTTGAGAGAGCGAGGGAGACAAAAGAGAGATAGAGGGGGTGAGAGAGAGTGGTCGAAAGAGAGGGGGCGAGGGAGAGAGAAAAGGGATGAGAGAGAGAGAGATCGAGGGCAAGAAAGAGAGAGTGTAATGGGCAGCAAGATGGTTGGGAGAGAGCGAGAGTGGGTGAGTGAGAAAGAATGTGGAGGAAGAGTAAAGGAGCAGGGAGATAGAGAGAGGGGAGAGAGAAAGAGAGGAGGGCTAGAGAAAGAGAGAGGGGCGAGAGAGAGGTAAAGGGGCGAGAGAGAGAAAGCGGCGAGAGAGAGAGAAAAAATGAGAAAGGGAGAGAGAGAGGGGACGGGAAAGAGAAAGAAGGTCGAGAGCGAGAGGGAGCAAAAGAGAGAGAGAGGGTGAGAAAGAAAGGGGCGAGAGAGAGAAAGAGGGGCGAGAGAGAGAGAGGGGCGAGAGAGCGGGGGGCGAGAGAGAGAAAGAGGGGTGAGAGAGAGAAAGACGGGCGAGAGAGGGGGCGAGAGAGAGAGAGGGGCGAGAGAGGGGGGGAGCGATAGAGGGAGCGAGACAGAGAGGGGACGAGAGAGAGAGAGAAAGGGATGAGAGAGAGAGGCGAAAGAGAGAGTGGGCGAGAGAGAGGGAGCGAGAGAGTGGGGGAGGGCGAGAGAGGGAGAGAGTGGGGTGAGAGAGAGGTGGGTGAGAGAGAGTGGGGCGAGAGAGAGGGGGCGAGAGAGAGAGGGGGCGAGAGAGAGAAGGGGGGCAAGAGAGAGGGCGAGAGAGAGAGGGGGTGAGAGAGGGGGGTGAGAGAGGGGGCGAGAGAGAGAAAGAGAGGGGGCGAGAGAGAGAAGGAGGGCGAGAGAGGGAGAGGGGGACGACAGAGAGAGAGGGGGGTGAGAGAGAGGGGGCGAGACAGAGGGAGGGGCGAGAGAGAGAGGGGGCGGGAGAGGGGGCAAGAGAGGGGGCGAGAGAGAGAGGGGGTGAGAGAGAGGGGGGGCGAGAGAGGTGAGCATAATAGGCGGCGAGAGAAAGAGGGGTCCGAGAGAGGGGGGGGCAAGAGAGAGAGAGGGGACGAGAGAGAGAGAGAGGGGGAGAGAGAGACGGGGGGCGAGGAGAGACGGAGCGAGAGAGAGAAAGAGAGGGGGCGATAGAGAGAGAGCGGCGAGAGAGAGAGTTTGCGAGAGAGAGAGGGGCGAGGGAGAGAGAAGCGGCGAGACAGAGAGAGGGGCGCGAGAGAGGGGCGAGAGAGAGGTGGCGAGAGAGAGGGGGGCGAGATATAGAGAGGGGGCGAGTGATAGGGAGGGGGCATGAGAGAGAGGGGCGAGAGACAGAAGGGACGAGAGAGGGGGGTGAGAGAGAGAAGGGGCAAGATAGATTGAGGGGGGATGAGAGTGGGAGGGAACAAGAGAGACAGAAGGAGCAAGGAGAGAGAAACAGGGTTCGAGAGAGCGAGGGAGACAAAAGAGAGATAGAGGGGCGAGAGAGAGGGGGCGAAAGAGAATGGGGGCGAGAGAGAGAGAAAAGGGAGGAGAGAGAGAGATCGAGGGCAAGAAAGAGAGCGAGGGCAAGAAAGAGAGAGTGTGATGGGCAGCGGGAGAGAGACAAATGGTGAGAGAGACGAGAGACAGAGAGGAAGGCCAAGAAGGGAGAGGGTTCCGTGAGAGGGGGTTTGACAGAGAGGGGGCGGGAGAAAGAAAGGGTGACAGCGAGAGCGCGGGGCAAGAGAGGGCGAGACAGAAAGAGAGAGACACAGAGTGAGAGGGAGGGAGAAATGAAACGAGAGAGAGAATAAGGGGACAGATGAGAGTCGCCGAGAGCAAAATAGAGAGAGAGAGAGATAGGTGGGAGGGGGGGGGGGCGCAAGTGTGAAAGAGAGAGAGAGACAAGGAGAGAGAGGCAGGGCGAGTGAGAGAGAGAGATGGATAGATGGTGAGAGAGAGAGGAAAGAGAGGAAGGGTGAGAAGGAGAGAAGGGTGCTTGAGAGGGTTGTCGAGTGAGAGCGAGAGAGAGAGAGAGAGGACAAAGAGGGTGGCGTGAGAGAGAGAGGATGAGAGCGAGGGAGTGAAAGAGTGGGGCGAGAGAGACGGGGTGAGAGAGAGAGATAGCGAGAGAGACAGGTGAGGAGAGAGAGATAGACAGAGGGCGAGAAGGAGAGAGAGAGACACACACAGAGCGAGAGAAAGAGAGGAGCTGAGCAAAAGAGAGAGGGAGGAGAGAGGGATGGGGTCGAGAGAAGGAATGAGAGAGGGACAAGATGCGGAGGGTGATGGAGGCAATAAAGAGAGAGAGAAAGAGAGAGACGGGGGCGAGAACGAGAGAGAGAGAGAGAGAGGGAAGAGAAAGGGAGATGAGGCGACAGTGACTCGAGAGAGAGTGAGCAGGTGGGGGATGGGTCCTGGCAGAGGGAGACATACACATATAGATGGTGGGGAGAGTGCGATAGAGCGAGAGTGGGTGAGTGAGAAAGAATGTGGAGGAAGAGTATCGGAGCAGGGAGAGAGAGAGAGGGGCGAGAGAGAGAGGGGGAGAGAGAAATAGAGAGGGGCGAGAGAGAGGTAAAGGGGCGAGAGATAAAGCGATGAGAGACAAAAAGTGAGAAAGGGAGAGAGAGAGGGGCGGGAAAGAGAAAGAGGGGCCAGAGAGAGAGGGTGCAAAATAGAGAGAGAGGGCGAGAGAGAGGGCGAGAAAGAGAAAGAGGGGCGAGAGAGAGAGGGGCAAAAGAGAGAGAGGGGGCGAGAGAGAGAAAGACGGGCGAGAGAGAGGGGGCGAGAGAGAGGGGGACGAGAGGGAGAGGGGCGAGAGAGAGAGGGCCGAGAGAGAGAGGGCAAAAGAGAGAGAGAGAGGGCGAGAAAGAGAAAGAGGCGCGCGAGAGAGAGAGTGGGCAAAAGAGAGAGAGGGGGCGAGAGAGAGCAAGAGAGGGGGCGAGAGAGAGAAAGACGGGCGAGAGAGAGTGGGCGAGAGAGAGGTGCGAGAGAGAGAGAGAGAAGGGGCAAGAGATTGAGGGGGATTAGGGGGAGGGAGCAAGAGAGACAGAAGGAGCAAAGAAACAGGATTCGAGAGAGCGAGGGAGACAAAAGAGAGATAGAGGGGCGATAGAGCGGTGTCGAAAGAGAATGGGGGCGAGAGAGAGAGTGGACAAGAGAGAGGGGTGAGAGAAAGAGAGGGGGCGATAGAGAGAGGGGCGAGAGAGAGAGGGGGCGAGAGAGAGGAGCAAGAGAGAGAGGGGGGGCGAGAGAGAGAGGGGGCGAGATAGAGAGGGGGCGAGAGAGAGAGAGGGGTGAGTACGAGAGAGGAGACGAGAGAGAGAGGGGCGAGAGAGAGGAGCGAGAGAGAGAGAGGGGGCGAGAGAGAGAGAGGGGTGTGAGAGAGGGGGCAAGAGAGTGAGGGACGATAGGGAGAGGGGCGAGAGAGAGGGGCGAGAGAGAGAAAAAGTGAGAAAGGGAGAGAGAGAGGGGGCTGGAAAGAGAAAGAGGGGCGAGAGAAAGAGGGGGAAAAAGAGAGAGGGGGCGAGAGAGGGGGCGAGAGAGAGAAAGAGGAGCGAGAGAGAGAGGGGGGGGGCGAGAGAGAGGCGTACTACATGGAGAGGGGCGAGAGAGAGGGGCGAGAGAGAGAGGGGCGAGAGAGAGAGGGGTGAGAGAGAGAGGGAGCGAGAGAGAGGGGGGCCACATAGAGGGGCGAGAGAGAGAAAAGGGGCAAGAGAGATTGAGGGGGATGAGGGGGGAGGGATCAAGAGAGACAGAAGGAGCAAGGAGAGAGAAACAAGGTTCAAGAGAGCGAGGGAGGCAAAAGAGAGATAGAGGGGGTGAGAGAGAGGGGCCGAAAGAGAGGGGGCGAGGGAGAGAGAAAAGGGATGAGAGAGAGAGAGATCGAGGACAAGAAAGAGAGAGTGTGATGGGCAGCGAGTGAGAGACAAATGGTGAGAGAGACGAGAGACAGAGAGGAAGGCCAAGAAGGGAGAGGGTTCCATGAGAGGGGGTTTGACAGAGAGGGGGCGGGAGAAAGTGAGGGTGACAGCGAGATCGCAGGGGCAAGAGAGGGCGAGACAGAAAGAGAGAGACACAGAATGAGAGGGAGGGAGAAAAGAAACGAGAGAGAGAATAAGGGGACAGAAGAGAGTCGCCGAGAAAAAAAATAGAGAGCGAGAGATAGGTGGGGGGCGCGCGTGTGAAAGAAATAGACACGGAGAGAGAGGCAGGGCGAGTGAGAGAGTGAGATGGAGAGATGGTGAGAGAGAGAGGAAAGAGAGGAAGGGTGAGAAGGAGAGAAGGGTGCGTGAGGGGGTTGTCGAGAGAGAGAGAGAGAGAGGACAAAGGGGGTGGCGGGAGAGAGAGGATGAGAGCGAGGGAGTGAAAGAGTGGGGCGAGAGAGACGGGGTGAGAGAGAGAGAGATAGCGAGAAAGAAAGGCGAGGAGCGAGAGAGAGAGACAGAGGGCGAGTAGGGGAGAGAGAGAGAGAGAGAGAGAGAGAGACAGAGCGAGAGACAGAGCTGAGCAAAAGAGAGAGGGAGGAGAGTGGGATGGGGTCGAGAGAGGGAACGAGAGAGGGGCAAGACAAGGAGGGAGATGGAGGCAATAGAGAGAGAAAGAGACAGTGGACGAGAACGAGAGAGTGAGAGAGGGAAGAGAAAGGGAGATGAGGCGACAGTGACTCGAGAGAGAGTGAGCAAGTGCCGGATGGGTCCAGAGAGAGAGACATACACATATAGATGGTGGGGAGAGTGCGATAGAGCGAGAGTGGGTGAGTGAGAAAGAATGTGGAGGAAGAGTTAAGGAGCAGGGAGAGAGAGAGGGGGGCGAGGGAAAGAGAGGGGGGCGAGAGAAAGAGAGAGGGGCGAGAGAGAGGTAAAGGGGCGAGAGAGAGAGAAAAAAGAGAAAGGGAGAGAGAGGGGGCGGGAAAGAGAAAGAGGGGCGAGAGGGAGAGAGGGGAAAAAGAGAGAGGGGGCGAGAGAGAGAAAGAGGGGCGAGAGAGAGGCGAGAGAGAGCGAGGGGGCGAGAGAGAGGGGGCGGGAGAGAGAGAGGCCAAGTGAGAGAAGGGGGCGAGAGAGATAGAGGCGAGAGAGAGAAAGAGGGGGACGAGAGAGAGTGGGAGGGGGCGAGAGAGAAAGGTGGAGAGAGAGAGGGAGCTAGAGAAGGGGGGCGAGAGAGAAAGAAGGGGCGAGAGAGAGAGACGGGGCGAGAGAGAGCTGGGGCGAGAGTCAGAGAGAGAAAGGGGCGAGAGAGAGAGAAAGGGGCGAGCGAGAGAGGGGGCGAGAGAGAGGGGGTGAGAGAAAGAGAGAGAGGGAAGAGAAAGGGAGATGAGGAGACAATGACTCGAGAGAGAGTGTGCAAGTGGGGGAAGGGTCCAGAGAGAGACACATACACATATAGATGGGGCGAGAGAGATAGATGGGGCGAGAGAGAGGGGGGGCGAGACAGAGAGGGGGCGAGAGAGAGGGGGGTGTGAGAGTGAAAAGGAGCAAGAGGGAGAGAAAGCGAGACAGAGGGGGCGAGAGAGAGTGGGGAGGGCGAGAGAGAGGGGGGCGAGAGTGAGAGAGATTGCGAGAAAGAGAGAGGGAGGGCAAGAGAGACAGAAGGGGCGAGAGAGAGAAAGAAAGGGTTGAGAGAGAGAGGCGAGATAGAGAGGGCGAGAGAGGAAGAGAGTGGGGTGAGAGAGAGAGGCGAGAGAGAGAGAGATGGGGTGAGTGAGCGAGGTGGCGAGAGAGAGCGAGAAAGGGGCGAGAGAGAGAAAGAAAGGGGCGAGAGACAGAGCGCGAGAAACGGGCGAGAGAGAGAGAGAAAGGGGCGAGAGAGAGAAAGAAAGGAGCGAGAGAGAGAGAGGCGAGAGAGAGAGGGTGGCGAGAGAAAGAGAGAGGCGAGAGAGAGGGCGAGGGGCGAGAGAGAGGGCGGCGAGAGAGATAAGGGGTGCGAGAGAGAGATGGTGCGAGAGAGAGAGGGGGTGTGAGAGAGAGAGGGGCTGAGAGAGAGAGAGAAATGGGCAAGAGACAGCGAGGTGGTGAGAGAGAGGGGGGCGAGAGAGAGGGTGGCAAGAGAGAGAGGTGGGGTGAGAGAAAGAGGGGACGAGAAAGAGAGGGTGCGAGAGAGACGGGGCAAGAGAGAGAGAGAAAGCGAGAGAGAGAGAGAAAGGGATGAGGTAGAGAGGGTGAAAGGGAGGGGGCGAGAGAGAAGCGGGATTGTGAGAGAGAGAGAGGGGGCAAGAGAGACAGAGGGGACGAGAGAGAGAGAAAGGGGCGAGAGAGGGAACGAGAGAGAGAGAGGGGGCGAGAGAGAGGGGAGGGTGAGCGAGCGAGAGAGTGGGGCTAGAGAGAGGGGGGCGATAAAGAGAGAGGGGGGTGAGAGCGAGGGTGAGAGGGAGAGGGGGCGAGAGAGAGAGGGAGCGAGAGAGAGTGAGAAAGGGACGAGAGAGAGGCGAGAGAGAGAGAGGGCGAGAGAGTGGGCGCGAATGAGAGGGAGAGGGCGAGAGAGGGCGAGAGTGAGAGAGGAGGCAAGGGAGAGAGAGGAGGCGAAAGAGAGGGGCGAGAGAGAGAGAGAGAAAGGGGCGAGAGGTAGAGAGGAGAGAGAGAGGGGCGAGACAAGGAGAGGGCGATGAGAGAGAGAGGCAGCGAGAAAGAGGGGAAAGGGAGAGGGGGCGAGAGAGGGGGGCGAGAGAGAGAGAGTGGCACCAGAGAGAGGGGCGCGCGAGAGAGAGAGGGGCGCAAGAGAGAGAGGGGTGAGAGAGAGAGAGGGGCACGTGAGAGAGAGGGAGCGAGACAGAGAGGGGGTGAGAGAGAGAGGGGGGCGAGAGAGAGGGGGCGAGAGAGTGAACGGGTGAGAGAGAGAGAGAGGCGAGAGAGAGAGAGGGCGAGAGAGAAAGGGGTGAGAGAGGGTCGGTGAGAGAGGGGGCGAGAGAGAGACGGGACAGGAGAGAGAGGGGGGCGAGCGAGAGAGGGGGCGAGAGAGGGGCGAGAGAGAGAGAGGCGAGAGAGAGAGGGGGCGAGAGAGTGAACGGGTGAGAGAGAGAGAGAGGCGAGAGAAAGAGAGAGGGGGCGAGCGAGAAAGCGGGTGAGAGGGGGTGGTGAGAGAGGCGGCGAGAAAGAGAGGGGACAAGAGAGAAGGGGCGAGGAGAGAGGGTGCGCGAGAGAGAGGGGCGAGAGAAAGACAGAAAGGGATGAGAGAAAGGCGAGAGAGAGAGGGCGAGAGAGAGCGAGGGCGAGAGAGAGAGGTGGCGAGAGAGGGGGGGAGGGCGAGAGAGGAAGAGAGTGGGGTGAGAGAGAGAGGCGACTGAGAGAGAGATGGGGTGAGTGAGCGGGGGGCGAGAGAGGGAGAGAAAGGGGCGAGAGAGAGAAAGAAAGGGGCGAGAGACAGAGCACGAGAAACGGGCGAGAGAGAGAGAAAGGGGCGAGAGAGAGAAAGAAAGGGGCGAGAGAGAGAGAGGCGAGAGAGAGAGGGTGGCGAGAGAGAGAGAGGCGAGAGAGAGAGCGAGGGGCGAGAGAGAGGGTGGCGAGAGAGAGAAGGGGTGCGAGAGAGCGAGGGCGCGATAGAGAGAGGGGGTGAGAGAGAAAGAGAGGTGGTGAGAGAGAGGGTGGCAAGAGAGAGAGGTGGGGTGAGAGAGAGGGGGCGAGAGAGACGGGGCAAGAGAGAGAGAAAGAGAGAGAGAGACAGAAAGGCATGAGAGAAAGAGGGTGAGAGGGAGGGGGCGAGAGAGAGGTGGGAGGGTGAGAGAGAGAAGGACGAGAGAGAGAGAGGAGGCAAGAGAGACAGAGGGGACGAGAGAGAGAGAAAGGGGCGAGAGAGGGAGCGAGGGAGAGAGAGGGGCGAGAGAGAGGGGAGGGTGAGAGAGGGAGAGAGTGGGGTGAGAGAGAGAGGGGCGAGAAAGGGAGAGAGCGGGTGAGAGAGAGAGGGCGAGAGGCAGAGGGGGCGAGAGAGAGGGGGCAAGAGAGAGAGGGGGCGAGAGAGAGGGAGCGAGAGAGAGTGAGAAAGGGACGAGAGAGAGGCGAGAGAGAGAGGGGGCGAGAGAGAGGGGGCGAGAGAGAGAGAGAAAGGGGCGAGAGGTAGAGAGGAGAGAGAGAGGGGCGAGACAGGGAGAGGGCGATGAGAGAGAGGCAGCGAGAAAGAGGGGAAGGGAGAGGGGGCGAGAGAGGGGGGCGAGAGAGAGAGAGTGGCACCAGAGAGAGGGGCGCGCGAGAGAGAGAGGGGCGCAAGAGAGAGAGGGGTGAGAGAGAGAGAGGGGCGCGTGAGAGAGAGGGAGCGAGACAGAGAGGGGGTGAGAGAGAGGGGGGCGAGAGAGAGGGGGCGAGAGAGTGAACGGGTGAGAGAGAGAGGCGAGAGAGAGAGAGGGCGAGAGAGAAAGGGGTGAGAGAGGGTCGGTGAGAGAGGGGGCGAGAGAGAGACGGGACAGGAGAGAGACGGGGGCGAGCGAGAGAGGGGCGAGAGAGAGAGAGGCGAGAGAGAGAGGGGGCGAGAGAGTGAACGGGTGAGAGAGAGAGAGAGGCGAGAGAAAGAGAGAGGGGGCGAGCGAGAAAGCGGGTGAGAGGGGGTGGTGAGAGAGGCGGCAAGAAAGAGAGGGGACAAGAGAGAGGGTGCGAGAGAGAGAGGGCGCGCAAGAGAGAGGGGGCGAGAGAGAGGGGACAAGAGAGAAGGGGCGAGGAGAGAGGGCGCGCGAGAGAGAGGGGCGAGAGAAAGACAGAAAGGGATGAGAGAAAGGCGAGAGAGAGAGGGCGAGAGAGAGCGAGGGCGAGAGAGAGAGGTGGCGAGAGAGGGGGGGAAGGGCGAGAGAGGAAGAGAGTGGGGTGAGAGAGAGAGGCGAGCGAGAGAGAGATGGGGTGAGTGAGCGGGGGGCGAGAGAGGGAGAGAAAGGGGCGAGAGAGAGAAAGAAAGGGGCGAGAGAGAGAGAGGCGAGAGAGAGAGGGTGGCGAGAGAGAGAGAGGCGAGAGAGAGAGCGAGGGGCGAGAGAGAGGGTGGCGAGAGAGAGAAGGGGTGCGAGAGAGAGAGGGCGCGATAGGGAAAGGGGGTGAGAGAGAAAGAGAGGTGGTGAGAGAGAGGGTGGCAAGAGAGAGAGGTGGGGTGAGAGAGAGGGGGCGAGAGAGACGGGGCAAGAGAGAGAGAGAAAGAGAGAGAGAGAGAGAGAAAGGCATGAGAGAGAGAGGGTGAGAGGGAGGGGGCGAGAGAGAGGCGGGAGGGTGAGAGAGAGAAGGGCGAGAGAGAGAGAGGAGGCAAGAGAGACAGAGGGGACGAGAGAGAGAGAAAGGGGCGAGAGAGGGAGCGAGGGAGAGAGAGGGGCGAGAGAGAGGGGAGGGTGAGAGAGGGAGAGAGTGGGGTGAGAGAGAGAGGGGCGAGAAAGGGAGAGAGCGGGTGAGAGAGAGAGGGCGAGAGGCAGAGGGGGCGAGAGAGAGGGGGCAAGAGAGAGAGGGGGCGAGAGAGAGGGAGCGAGAGAGAGTGAGAAAGGGACGAGAGAGAGGCGAGAGAGAGCGGGGGTGAGAGAGAGGGGGCGAGAGAGAGGGAGAGGGCGAGAGAGGGCGAGAGCGGGGTGAGATAGGGAGAGGGCGAGAGAGGTCGAGAGAGGGGTGAGAGAGAGAGGGGTGAGAGAGAGGGCGAGAGCGAGAGAGGAGGCAAGAGAGAGAGATGAGGCAAAAGAGAGGGGGCGAGAGAGAGAGAAAGGGGCGAGAGATAGAGAGGAGAGAGAGGGGCGAGACAGGGAGAGGGCGATGAGAGAGAGAGGCAGCGAGAAAGAGAGGGGGGAGAGAGAGGGGCGAGAGAGAGGGGGCGAGAGAGAGAGGGGGGGCGAGAGAGAGAGGGGCACCAGAGAGAGGGGCGCGCGAGAGAGAGGGAGCGAGACAGAGAGGGGGTGAGAGAGAGAGGGGGTGAGAGAGAGGGGAGAGAGAGGGGAGAGAGAGTGGGGAGGGAGAGAGAGGGAGAGAGTGGGGCGAGAGAGAGAGGGGCGAGAAAGAGAGATAGGAGTGAGAGAGAGAGGGCGAAACGGAGAGGGGGCGAGAGAGGGGGGGCAAGAGAGAGAGGGGGCGAGAGAGAGAAGGAGCGAGAGAGTGGGGGAGGGCGAGAGAGGGAGAGAGCAGGGTGAGAGAGAGAGGGGTGAGAGAGAGGGCGAGAGCGAGAGAGGAGGCAAGAGAGACAGAGGGGACGAGAGAGAGAGAAAGGGGCGAGAGAGGGAGCGAGAGAGAGAGCGGGGCGAGAGAGAGGGGAGGGAGAGAGAGGGAGAGTGTGGGGCGAGAGAGAGAGGGGCGAGAAAGAGAGAGAGGAGTGTGAGAGAGAGAGGGCGAAACGGAGAGGGGGCGAGAGAGAGGGGGCAAGAGAGAGAGGGGGCGAGAGAGAGAGGGAGCGAGAGAGTGGGGAAGGCCAAAGAGGGAGAGAGCGGAGTGAGAGAGAGAGGGGTGAGAGAGAGGGCGAGAGCGAGAGAGGAGGCAAGAGAGAGAGAGGAGGCGAAAGAGAGGGGGCGAGAGGGAGAGAAAGGGGCGAGAGGTAGAGAGGAGAGAGAGAGGGGCGACACAGGAAGAGGGCGATGAGAGAGAGAGGCAGCGAGAAAGAGAGGGGGAAGAGAGAGGGGCGAGAGAGGGGGGCGAGAGAGAGAGAGGGGGCGAGAGAAAGAGGGGCACCAGAGAGAGGGGCGCGCGAGAGAGAGAGGGTCGCAAGAGAGAGAGGGGTGAGAGAGAGAAGGCCGCGTGAGAGAGAGGGAGCGAGACAGAGAGGGGGTGAGAGAGACAGGGGGTGAGAGAGAGGGGAGAGAGAGTGGGGGCGAGAGAGAGGGGGCGAGAAAGAGAGAGGAGGGTGAGAGGGTGAACGGGTGAGAGAAAGAAAGGCGAGAGAGAGAGAGGGGGCGAGAGGGAAAGCGGGTGAGATGGGGTGGTGAGAGAGGGGGCAAGAGAGTGAGGGGACAAGAGAGAGGGGGCGAGAGAGAGAGAGAAGGGGCAAGCGAGAGAGAGTCAGAGTGGGGTCAAGAGAGAGAGGGAGCGAGAGAGAGGTGGGTTGAGAGAGAGAGAGGGCGAGAGAGAGAGGGGGCGAGAGAGAGGTGGCAAGAGAGAGAGAAAGCGAGAGAGAGAGAGAAAGGGATGAGAGAGAGTGAGAGGGAGGGGGCGAGAGAGAGGCGGGAGGGTGAGAGAAGAGGGCGAGAGAGAGAGAGGAGGCAAGAGAGACAGAGGGGACGAGAGAGAGAGTAAGGGGCGAGAGAGAGAGAGGAGCGAGAGAGAGGGGAGGGAGAGAGAGGGAGAGAGTGGGGCGAGAGAGAGAGGGGCGAGAAAGAGAGAGAGGAGTGAGAGAGAGAGGGCGAAAGGGAGAGGGGGCGAGAGAGGGGGGCAAGAGAGAGAGGGGGCGAGAGAGAGAGGGAGCGAGAGAGAGGGGGAGGGCGAGAGAGGGAGAGAGCGGGGTGAGAGAGAGAGGGGTGAGAGAGAGGGCGAGAGCGAGAGAGGAGGCAAGAGAGAGAGAGGAGGCGAAAGAGAGGGGGCGAGAGGGAGAGAAAGGGGCGAGAGGTAGAGAGGAGAGAGAGAGAGGGGCGACACAGGAAGAGGGCGATGAGAGAGAGAGGCAGTGAGAAAGAGGGGGCAAGAGAGAGGGGGCGAGAGAGAGGGGGCAAGAGAGAGAGAGGGGCAACAGAGAGAGGGGCGCGCGAGGGAGAGGGGGTCGCAAGAGAGAGAGGGGTGAGAGAGAGAGAGGGGCGCGTGAGAGAGAGGGAGCGAGACAGAGAGGGGGCGAGAGAGAGAGGGGGCGAGAGAGAGGAGAGAGAGAGGGGGGAGAGAGAGAGAGGGGGCGTGAGAGTGAACGGGTGAGAGAGAGAAAGAGGCGAGAGAGAGAGAGGGGGCGAGAGAGAAAGGGGGTGAGAGAGGGGCGGTGAGAGAGGGGGCGAGAGAGAGAGGGGACAAGAGAGGGAGGGGGCGAGAGAGAGAGGGGCCGAGTGAGGGGGCGAGAGAGAGAGAGAGAGAGAGGGGCGAGAGAGAGAGAGGCGAGAGAGTGAACGGGTGAGAGAGAGAGAGGCGAGAGAGAGAGAGGGGGCGAGAGAGAAAGCGGGTGAGAGGGGGTGGTGTGTGAGGGGGCGAGAGAGAGAGGGGAAAAGAGAGAGGTTGCGAGAGAGAGAGGGCGCGCGAGAGATAGGGGCGAGAGAGAGAGAGAGAAGGTGCAAGCGAGAGAGGGAGAGGCAGAGTGGGGTCGAGAGGGGGGGCGAGAGAGAGGGGTGAGAGAGAGAGGGGGCGAGAGAGAGAGAGAATGGGACAAGAGACAGAGAGGTGGCGAGAGAGAGGGGACGAGAGAGAGGGTGGCGAGAGAGAGAGGTGGGTTGAGAGAGAGGGGGGTCGAGAGAGAGCGGGGCGCGAGAGAGGGGGCAATAGAGAGAGGGGGCGAGTGAGAGGGGGCAAGAAGGAGGAGCAACAGAGAGAGGAGGCGAGAGAGAGAGGGGCGAGAGAGAAGGGGACGAGAGAGAGAGGACACGCGAAAGAGGGAGGTGCAAGAGAGAGAGGTGCGAGAGAGAGAGAGAGGGGCGACAGGGAGAGGGGCGTGAGAGAGAGGGGCGAGAGAGTGAACGGGTGAGAGAGAGAGAGAGGCGAGGGAGAGAGAGGGGGCGAGAGAGAAAGGGGGTGAGAGAGGGGCGGTGAGAGAGAGGGCGAGAGAGAGGGGGACAAGAGAGAGAGGGGGCGAGAGAGAGGAGGCGAGAGAGGGGGACGAGAGAGGGGGGGCGAGAGAGAGGGGCGAGTGAAAGAGAGGGGTCGAGAGAGGGAGAGGGCGCGCAAGAGAGAGAGGCGAGAGAGAGAGAGGGGATGAGAAAGAGAGGAGGCGAGAGAGAGGGGCGAGAGCGAGAGAGGGGACGAGAGAGAGAGGGCAGGAGAAAGAGAGGGGGCGAGAGAGGGAGAGGAGATGAGAGAGAGAGAGTGGGGGCGAGAGAGAGGGGCGAGAGAGAGAGGGCGCGAGAGAGAGAGGGCGAGAGAGAGGGGTGAGAGCGTGGGGGACAAGAGAGAGATTGGGATGAGAGAGAGGGGGCCGAGAGAGAGAGAGGGGGGCGAGAGAGAGGGGGTGAGAGAGGGAGATGCTGGAGAGACAGGCGCGAGAAAGAGAGGGACAAGAGAGGGAGTGGCGTGAGAGAGAGTGGGGGAGAGAGAGAACCGAGAGAGAGAGGCGAGAGAGAGAGGGGTTCGAGAGAGTGGGTGCGGGTCAGGGCTAGTGAGGAAGGGGTTGGGGAGGGGAGATGTTCTGCAGGGTCGCTGGAGGGGGCGGTGTTGGATGGGGTTGGGGAGGGGGCGGTGTTGGACGGGGTTTGGGGAGAGTGCAGTGTTGGACGGATTTGGGGAGGGGGCGGTTTCGCACGGGGTTGCGGGAGGGGGCGGAGTTGGATGGGGTTGGCGGAGGGGGCAGTGTTGGACGGGCTTGGGGGAGGGGGTGGTTTCGGACGGGGTTGGGGGAGGTGGCAGTGTTGGACGGGGTTGGGGAGATGGCAGTGGTGGACGGGTTTGGGGGAGGGAGCGGTTTCAGACGGGGTTGGGGGAGGGGGCGGAGTTGGATGGGGTTGGGGAGATGGCAGTGTTGGACGGGTTTGGGGAGGGGGCGGTTTCTGACGGGGTTGGGGAGGTGGCAGTCTTGGACAGGGTTTGGGTTGGGGTCGGTTTCAGACGGGGTTGGGGGAGTGAGCGGAGTTGGATGGGGTTGGTAGAGGGGTCAGTGTTGGCCGGGTTGGGTGGAGGGGGCGGTTTTGGACTGGCTTGGGGAGCGGGCGATGTTGGACAGGGTTGGGTTGGCTCTGAGGGTCAGGCTGGGGATGATGTTGAATGGCGGTGAGTTTCAGGCTGGAGGCGGTGTGTGGGCAACGGTGAGGGTCAGGTTGGGGACAGTTTTGGAAGGTGGTGAGTGTCAGTCTGCGGGCCGTGTGTGAACAGCAGTGAGGGTCAGGCTGGGGGTGATGTTAAATGGCGGTGACGATAAGGCTGGGGCAGTGCGTGGATGGCAGCGAGGGTCAGGCTGGGTGCGGTGTGTGGACGGCGGTGAAGGTGAAGCTGAGAGCAGTGTTTGGGGGCTGTGTGGGTTGGGCTGGGGGCTGTGTGTAGGCAGTGGTAGGATCAGGCTGGGAGCGGTGTGTGGGCAGCAGTGAGTGTTAAGCTGGGGTGGTGCTTGTCAGTGGTGAGGGTCAGGCTGGGGGCTTTAAGTGGACGGCAGTGAGGGTCAGGCTGGGGCCAGTGTGTGGACGGCAGTGAGGGTCATGTTGGGGGCTGTGTGTGGACGGTGGTGAGGATCAGGCTGGGGCCGGTGTGTGGACGGCAGTGAGGGTCAAGCTGGGAACAATGTATGGGGGCAATGTGGGTCAGGCTGGGGGCAGTGTTGTATGGCGTAGAGGATAAGGCTGGGAGCAGTGTGTGGACGGCAGACAGGCTTGGGATGGGGTGTGGACAGCGGTGAGAGTCAGGCTGGGGGCTGTCTGTGGACGGCAGTGAGGTTCAGGCTGGGGGCAGTGTGTGGACGGCGGTGTGTGTCACGCTGGGGGCGGATTGTGGTTGGCAGTGGGTGTCAGATTGGGGATGGTGTTGACCTGCGGTGAAGGTCAGACTGAGGGTATGTATGGACGGCGGTGAGGGGCAGGTTGGGGACGGTGTGTGGATGGGGTGTGGGTCAGGCTGGGGGCGGTGTGTGGGCGGTGGTCTGTGGAGGGTGGTGAGGTTCAGGTTGGGGTGGTGTGTGAACGGCGGTGAGGGTCAGGCTGAGGGCATTGAGTTGACGGCAGTGAGGGTCAGGCTGGGGGCAGTGTGTGGACGGCAGTGAGGATCAGGCTGAGGGCATTGTGTGGACGGCAGTGAGGGTCAGGTTGGGGTGGTGTGTGGGCAGCAGTGAGGTTCAGGCTTGGGGTGCGATGAGGACGGCAGTGCGGATCAGGTTAGGTTCAGTATGAACGTCAGTGAGGGTCAGCCTGGGGGCGGTGTTGAATGGTGGTGAATATAAGGCTTGAGGCAGTGTGTGGACGGCAGAGAGGGGCAGAATAGGGGCGGTGTGTGGATGGCAGCGAATGTCAGGCTCGGGGCAGTGTGTGGATGGCAGTGAAGGTCAGGCTGAGGGCCGTTTTTGGACGGTGGTGAGTGTCAGGTTGGGATCGGTATTGGATGGTGTTGAGGGTCACGCTGGGGCCGGTGTGTGGATGGCAGCGAGGGTCAGGCTGGGGCCAGTGTGTGTGACCAGCAGTGAGGGTCAGGCTGGGGGTGATGTTTGGGCAGTGGTAGGTTCATGCTTGGGGCGCGATGTGGACGGTGGTGAGGGTCAGACTAGGAGCAGCGTGTGGGCAGCGGTGAGGGATAGGCTGAGGGCGGTTCTTGATGGTGGTGCGGTTCAGGGTGGGGTCATTGAGTGGACGGTGGTGATGTTCAGGCTGGGGTCATCGAGTGGACGGCAGTGATGTTCAGGCTGGGGTCATTGAGCGGGATGAGGTGAGGGTCAGTTTTAGGGCTGTGTGTGGTCAGCGGTGAGGGTCAGGCTGGTGTGGTGTGTGGACAGAAGTGAGGGTCAGGTTGGGGGTGGTGTGTGGACCAATGTGAGGGTCAGGCTGGGGCCAGTGTATTGATGGCAGTGAGGGTCTGGCTGGGAGCAATTTATGTGGGCAGTGTGTGTCAGGCTGGGGGTGGTGTTGTACAGCATAAAGGATAAGGCTGGGGAGAGTGTGTGGACGGCGGACAGGCTTGGGGTGGTGTGTGGACGGCGGTGTGTGTCAGACTGGGGGCGGATTGTGGTTGGCAGTGGGTGTCAGGCTGGGGGCGGTGTTGAATGGCGGTGAAGGTCAGACTGAGTGGAAGCATGGACGGCAGTGAGGGTCATGTTGGGGGCGGTGTTGAACGGCGGTGAGGATCAGGCTGCGGATGGTGTTTGGACAGCAGTGTGGGTTAGGCTGGGGTCAGTGTGTGAATGGCAGTGAAGGTCAGGCTTGGGGGCGGTGTGTGGATGGCAGTGAGGGTCAGGCTTAGGGTGATGTTGAACTGCAGTGTGGGTCAGGTTTGGGGCGCTCAGGTTTGGGGCGGTTCATGCTGGGGGCGGTGTGTGCACGGCAGTGAGGGTCTGGCTGGAAGCCGTGTGTGGATGGCGGTGAGAGTCAGGCTGGCAGCGATATGTGGGCAGTGGTGAGTTTCAGGTTGGGGATGGTGTGTGGATTGCAGTGAGGGTCAGGCTGGGGTCGGTGAGTGGACAGCAGTGAGGGTTAGGCTGGGGGTGATGTTGAATGTCGGTAAGGTTCAGGCTGGTGAGGGTTCAGACTGGGAGCGGTGAGTAGATGGTGGTGTGTGGACGGCGGTGAGCGTCATGCTGGGGTGGTGTGTGGATGGCGCTGAGGTTCAGGTTAGGGGTGGTGTGTGGAAGGCGCTGAGGTTCAGGTTAGGGGTGGTGTGTGGACGGCAGTAAGGGTCAGGTTGGGGGTGGTGTGTGGAAGGCGGTGAGGTTCAGGTTGGGGGCGGTGAGTGGACAGCAGTGAGGGTCAGGCTGGGGGCGATGTTGGATGGTGGTGAGGGCCAGGTTGGGGGCCGTGTGTGGACGGAAGTGAAGGTCAGGTTGGGGGTGGTGTGTGGAAGGCAGTGAGGATCAGGCTGGGGTCGATGAGTGGACAGCAGTGAGGGTCACGCTGGGGGCGATGTTGAATGGCGGTGAGGTTCAGGCTAGGGGCATTGTGTGGACGCTGGTGAGGGTCAGACTTGGGTCAGCGAGTGGACGGCAGTGAGGGTAATGCTGGGCGTGGTGTGTGGACAGCGTTGAGGTTCAGGTTGGTGGCGGTGTGTGGGCAGATGTGAGTGATAGGCTGGGGGCACTTCTCGACGGTGGTGAGGGTCAGGCTGGGTCGTTGTGTGGACGGCGGAGTGATTCAGGCTGTGGCCAGTGCGTGGATGGCAGCGAGGGTCAGGCTGGGGCTGGTGTGTGCACGGCAGTGAGGGTCAGGCTGGGGGCGGTGTGTGGACGGCAGTGAGGGTCAGGCAGGGGCCGGTGTGTGGACAGAAGTGAGGGTCAGGCTGGGAGCGGTTCTTGATAGTGGTGAGGTTCAGGCTGGGGTCATTGAGTGGACGGCGGTGAGAGTCAGGCAGTGCTGAATGGCGGTGCGGGTCAGTCTGGGGACGATGTGCGGGCAGCGCTGAGGGTTACACTGGGTGCAGTGTGTGAACGGCAGAGAGGGTCAGGCCGGGGGCATTGTGTGGACGGCAGTGAGGGTCAGGCTGGGGGCGGTGAGTGGACGGCAGTGAGGGTCAGGCTGGGGGCGGTGTGTGGATGGCAGTGAGGGTCAAGCTGAGGGCGGTATGTGGACAGCAGTGAGAGTCAGGGTGGGTGCAGTATGAACGGCAGTGAGGGTCAGGCTGGGGGAGTTGTTGAACGGCGGAGACTATAAGGCAGGAGGCAGTGTGTGCACGGCAGGCTGGCTCAGGATAGGGGCGGTGTGTGGACGGCAGTGAGGGTCAGGATAGGGGCGGTGTGTGGACGGCAGTGAGGGTCAGGCTTGGGGCAGTATGTGGACCGTGGTGAGGGTCAGGCTGTGGGCGGTGTGTGAAATGCACGAGGGTCAGGCTGGGGGCAGTGTGTGGACCGCGGTGTGGGTCAGGCTGTGGGAGGTGTGTGAAATGCACATGTGTCAGGCTGGGGGCAGGGTGTGGACTGCGATGAGGGTCAGGCTGTGGGCGGTATGTGAAATGCACGAGGGTCAGGCTGGGGGCAGTGTGTGGACCGCGGTGAGGGTAAGGCTGTGGACGGTGTGTGAAATGCACGAGAGTCAGGCTGGGGGCAGTGTGTGGACCGCGGTGAGGGTCAGGCTATGAGCGGTGTGTGAAATGCAAGAGGGTCAGGCTGGGGGCAGTGTGTGGACCGCGGTGAGGGTCAGGCTATGGGCAGTATGTGAAATGCACGAGGGTCAGGCTGGGGGCAGTGCGTGGACCGCGGTGAGGGTCAGGCTGTGGGCGGTTTGTGAAATGCACGAGGGTCAGGCTGGGGGCAGTGTGTGGACGGCAGTGAGGGTCACGATTGGGATGAAGTTGAACGGTAGTAAGGGTCAGGCTGGAGGTTGGTGTGTGGGCAGCGGCAAGGGCCAGGCTGGGGGCAGTGTGTGGATGGCAGTGAGGTTCAGGCTGTGGGCGATGTGTGGGTAGTGGTGAGGTCCAGGCCGTGGGCGGTGTTGAACGGCGGTGAGGGTCAGGTTGGGGGTAGTGTGTCGACGGTAGTGAGGGTCAGGCTGGGGATGGTGTGTGGTTGGCAGTGTGTGTCAGGCTGGGGTCCGTGTTGGACGCTGTTGAGGGTCACGCTGGGGCCGGTGTGTGGACGGCAGCGAGGCTCAG
This sequence comes from Chiloscyllium plagiosum, assembly GCF_037043375.1. Taxonomy (NCBI): domain Eukaryota; kingdom Metazoa; phylum Chordata; class Chondrichthyes; order Orectolobiformes; family Hemiscylliidae; genus Chiloscyllium; species Chiloscyllium plagiosum. The sequence continues at coordinate 34,746,137 of NW_028270186.1, read as the reverse complement.
GCTGGGAACAGTGTATGCAGGCAGTGTGGGTCAGGCTGGGGGCGGTGTTGTACAGCGTAAAGGATAAAGCTGGGGCAGTGTGTGGCTTGGGCTGGTGTGTGGATGGCGGTATGTGTCAGGCTGGGGGTGGATTGTGATCGGCAGTGGGTGTCAGGCTGGGGGCGATGTTGAACTGCAGTGAGGGTCAGGTTTGGGGCGGTGTGTGTGCAGCGGTGAGGTTCAGGCTGGGGGCAGTGAGTACACAGCAGTGAGGGTCCGGCTGGGGGCCAAGTGTGGACGGTGATGAGATAAAGGCTGGGAGCGGTGTGTGGACAGTGTTGGGGTTCAGGCTAGGGACGGTGTGTGGACGACAGTGAGGGTCAGGTTGGGGTCGGTGATTGGACAGCAGTGAGGGTCAGGCTGGGGCGGTGTGTGGACGGCAGTGATGGTCAGGCTGGGGTCGGTGATTGGACAGCAGTGAGGGTCAGTCTGGGGCGGTGTATGGACGGCAGTGAGGATCAGGCTGGGGTCGGTGATTGGACAGCAGTAAGGGTCAGGCTAGGGCGGTGTGTGGACAGCAGTGAGGATCCGGCTGGGGTCGGTGATTGGACAGCAGTGAGGGTCAGTCTGGGGCGGTGTTTGGACGGCAGTGAGGGTCAGGCTGGGGTCGGTGATTGGACAGCAGTGAGGATCAGGCTGTGGCGGTGTGTGCACGGCAGTGAGGCTCAGGCTGGGGTCGGTGATTGGACAACAGTGAGGGTCAGGCTGGGGCGGTGTATGGACGGCAGTGAGGATCAGGCTGGGGTCGGTGATTGGACAGCAGTAAGGGTCAGGCTGGGGCGGTGTGTGGACGGCAGTGAGGGTCCGGCTGGGGTCGGTGATTGGACAGCAGTGAGGGTCAGGCTGGGGCGGGGTTTGGACGCCAGTGAGGGTCAGGCTGGGGTCGGTGATTGGACAGCAGTGAGGGTCAGGCTGGGGCGGTGTTGAACAGCAGTGAGGGTCAGGATGGGGGCGGTGTGTGGACGGTGGTGAGGGTGAGGCTGGGGGCGGTGTGTGTACAGCAGTGAGGGTTAGGCTGGGGCCGGTGTTGGACGGTGGTGAGGGTCAGGGTGGGAGCGCTATGTGGGCACCGGTGAGGGTCAGGCTGGAGGTGATGAGTGGATGGTATTGAGGGTCAGGTGGGGGCGCTGTTTCGACGCAGTGAGGGTCAGGCTGGTGGCGTTGTCTGGACGGCAGTGAGGGTCAGGCTGAGTGCGGTGTGTGGATGGCGTTGAGGGTCAGGTGGGTACAGTGTATCGACGCGGTGAGGGTCAGGCTGGGGGCGGTTTGTGGATGGCAATATATGTCAGGCTGGGGGCGGTGTTGAATGGCGGTGAGAGTCAGGCTGGGGACGGTGTGTGGACGACGGTGAGGGTCAAATTGGAGGCGGTGTTGAACGGCGGAGGGGTTCAGGCTGGGGGCAGTGTGTGGACGGCAGTGAGGGTCAGACTGCGGGTGAATGTGAAGAGCAGTGATGGTCAGATTGGGGGATGTGTGTGGGCAGTAGCGAGGGTCAGGCTGGGTGAGGGTGTGTGTGGACAGCGGTGAGGGTCAGGCTGGGGACGGTGTGTGGATGGCAGTGAGGTTCAGGCTGTGGGCGGTGTGTGGACGACAATGAGGGTCAGGCTGGGGTCGGTGAGTGGACAGCAGTGAGGGTTAGGCTGGGCGCGGTGTGTGCGCAGTGGTGAGTGACCGGCTGGGGGCGGTGTGTGGATGGCAGTGAGGGATAGGCTGGGGGTGGTGTTGAATGGCAGAGTGGTTCAGGCTCAGGGCATCGTGTGGACAGGGGTGTGGGTCAGGCTGCGGGCGGTGTGTGGACGGCGGTGTGAGGAGGGTGGTGAGCGTCTGGCTGAGGGCGGTGTGTGGACGGCGGTGAGGGTCATGCTGGGGGTGGTGTGTGGACGGCGGTGAGATTCAAGTATGGGGGCGGTGTGTGGTCAGCAGAGGGGGCAGGCTGGGTCGGTGTGTGGACGGCATTGAGGGTCAGGCTTGGGGGAGGTGTGTAGGCAGCGGTGTGGTTCAGGCTGGGGGCGATGTGTCGATGGTGATGAGGGTCAGGCAGAGAGCAGATTGTGTACGGCAGTGTGTCAGACTGGGGTGGTGTTGAATGGTGGTGAGGGTCAGGCTGTGGGCAGTGTATGGACGTCGGTGAGTGTCAGACTGGGGTCGGTGTTGCACGATGTTGAGTATTACGCTGGGGCCAGTGTGTGGATGGCAGCGAGGGTCAGGCTGGGGGCAATGTTGAACGTCGGTAAGGTTCAGGCTGGGGACGGTGTGTGGACAGCAGTGAGAGCCAGGCGGGGTGCAGTATGACCGGCAGTGAGGGTCAGGCTGGGGGTGGTGTTGAACTGCGGTGAATATAACGCTGGAGGAAGTGTGTGGACGGCAGCGTGGGTCAGGATGGGGACAGTGTGTGGATGGCCGCGAGGGTCAGGCTCTGGGTGGTGTGTGGGCAGCAGTGAGGGTTAGGCTGGGGGCAGCGTGTGAACTGCGGGGAGGGTCAGTCTGGGTGCGGCGTGTGGACGATGGTGAGACTCAGGCTGTGGGCTGTGTGTGGATGGCGGTGAGAATCAGGCTGGGGGCCGTGTGTAGACGGCGGTGAGGGTCAGGCTGGGAGCGCTGTGTGGGCAGTGATGAGTGTCAGGCTGGGGTCAGTGTTGGACGGTGTTGAGGGGCACGTTGGGGCCAGTGTGTGGACGATGGTGAGTGTCAGACTGGGAGCAGATTGTGGACGGCAATGTGTCAGGCTGGGGGCGGTTTTGAACGGCGGTGAGGGTCAGGCTGGTGCGTTGAGTGAATGGCAGTGAGGGTCAAACTGAGGGTGGTGAGTGGATGGCGGTGAGGGTCAGGCTGGGGGCGGTGTGTGGACGGCAGTGAGGGTCAGGTTGGGGGCAGTGTGAGGGCAGCGGTGAGGTTCAGGCTGGGGACAGTGTGTGGATGGCGGTGAGAGTCAGGCTGGGGGCCGTGTGTGGACAGCGGTGAGAGTCAGGCTGGGAGCGGTGTGTGGACAGTGGTGAGGTTCAGGCAGTGGGCAGAGTGTGGACGGCGGTGAGTCTCAGGCTGGGGTCAGTGTTGCACGATGTTGAGTGTTACGATGGGGCCAGCGTGTGGATGGCAACGAGGATCAGGCTGGGGGTGATGTTGAACTTCGGTGAGGTTCAGGCTGGGGGCGTTGTGTGGGCAGCAGTGAGGGTTAGGCTGGGGCAGCGTGTGAACTGCGGGGAGGGTCAGTCTGGGTGCGGTGTGTGGACGGTGGTGATGTTCAGGCTGTGGGCCGTGTGTGGATGACGGTTAGTGCCTGGCTGGGGTCAGTGTTGGACGGTGTTGAGGGTCACGCTGGGGCCGGTGCGGGGAAGATGGTCAGGGTCAGGCTGGGTGCAGTATGAATGGCAGTGAGGGTCAGGCTGGGGTGGTGTGTGGACGGCAGTAAGGGTCAGCCTGGGAGCGCTGTGTGGGCAGTGGTGAGTTTCAGGCTGGGGCGGTGTGTGGATGACGGTTAGTGTCTGGCTGGGGTCAGTGTTGGACGGTGTTGAGGGTCACGCTGGGGCCGGTGTGGGGAAGATGGTCAGGCTGGGTTCAGTATGAACGGCAGTGAGGGTCAGGCTGGGGGCGGTGTTGAACGGCAATGTATTTAAGGCTGGTGATAGTGTGTGGACGGAGCGAGGGTCAGTTTCGGGGCAGTGTGTGGGCAGCGGTGACGGCGAGGCTGGGGGCAGCGTGTGAACTGCGGGGAGGGTCAGGCTGGGGGTGGTGTGTCGATGGCAATGTGGGTCAGGCTAGGGGCAGTATGTGGACGGTGGTGAGGGTCAGGCTGTGGGCTGTGTGTGCATGGCAGTGAGGGTAAGTTTGGGGGCGGTGTGTGGACGGTGGTGAGGTCAGGTTGTGGGCTGTGTATGGGCGGTGGTGAGGGTCAGGCTGTGGGCTGTGTTTGGACGGCAGTGAGGTTCAGGCTGGCGGCGGTGTGTGGACAGCAGTGAGGTTCAGGCTGGGGGCGGTGTTTGGACGGCAGTGAGGTTCAGGCTGGGGGCGGTGTGTGGAAGGCAGTGAGGGTCAAGAAGGGGGCGGTGTGTGGATGGCAGTGAGGTTCAGGTTGGGGAGTGGTGTGTGGGCAGTGGTGAGGGTCAGGCTGGGGGCGGTGTGTGGTCAATGGTGAGGGTCAGGCTGGGGGCGATGTGTGGATGGCAGTGAGGTTCAGGCTGGGGGCGGTGTGTGGATGGCAGGAAGGTTCAGTCTGTGGGCGGTGTGTGGGCAGCAGTGAGGTTCAGGCTGTGGGCGGTGTGTGGATGGCAGTGAGGTTCAGGCTGTGGGTGGTGTGTGAATGACAGGAAGGTTCATGCTGCGGGCGGTTTTGGACGGCGGTGATAGTTAGGCTGGGGTCGGTGTTGGGCGGTGGTGAGGATCAGGCTTGGGGGCGTTGAGTTGACGGCGGTGAGGGTCAGGCTGGGGGTTGTGTGTGAACGGCAGTGAGTGTTCAGGCTGGGGACGATGATTGGATGGCGGTGAGTGTCAGGTGGGGGTGGTGTATCAACAGCGGTGAGGGTCAGGCTGGGGGCGGTGTGTCAACGGTGGTGAGATCAGGCTGGGGTTGTTGAGTTGACGGCAGAGAGGGTGAGGCTGAGCGCGGTGTGTGGACAGCGGTCGTGGTCAGGCTGGGGGTGGTGTGTGGACGGCGGTGAGGGTCAGACTGCGGGTGGTGAGTGGACGGCGTTGAGGGAGGGGCTGGGGGCGATGAGTGTATGGCGGTGAGGGTCAGGTGGGGACGGTGTATCGACAGCGGTGAGGGTCAGGCTGCGGGTGGTGTGTGGATGGCGGTGAGGGTCAGGCTGTGGGCTGTGTGTGTACGGCAGAGAGGGTCAGACTGGGGGCGGTGTGTGGACGGCAGAGAGGGTCAGACTGGGGGCGGTGTGTGGACAGCAGTGAGGGTCAGGCTGTGGGCTGTGTGTGGACGGCAGAGAGGGTCAGACTATGGGTGGTGTGTGGACGGTGGTGAGGGTCAGGCTGTAGGCTGTATGTGGACGGTGGTGAGGGTCAGGCTGGGGGTGATGTTGAACGGCGATGAATTTAAGGCTGGAGATAGTGTGTGGACGGCAGGTTGGGTCAGGATGGTGCGGGGTGTGGACGGCAGCGAGGGTCAGATTTGGGGCAGTGGGTGGGCAGCGGTGAGGGTTAGGCTGGGGGCAGTTTGTGAACTACGGAGAAGGTCAGGCTGGGGGTGGTGTGTGGATGGCAGTGAGGGTCAAGCTGAGGGCGATGCTGAATGGCGGTGAGGGTCAGGCTGGGGGCGGTCTGTGGTTGATGGTGACGATCAGGCTGGGGGCGGTATGTGGATGGCAGTGAGGGTCAAGCTGAGGGTGGTGTGTGGACTGGGGTGAGGGTCGGGCTGGGGGCGGTGTATCGACGGCGGTGAGGGTCAGGCTGAGGGCAGTGCGTTGACGGTGGTGAGGGTCAAATTAGAGATGGTGTTGAACGGCGGTGTGGGTCAGACTGGGGGCGGTGTGTGGATGGCAGTGAGGTTCATGCCAGGGACGGTGTATGGATGGCAGGAATGTTAAGTCTGTGGGCGGTGTGTGGGCAGTGGTGAGGTCCAGGCCGAGGGCTGTGTGTAGATGTCGGTGAGGGTCAAGCTGGAGGCGATGAGTCGACGGCGATGTGGGTCAGGCTGGGAGCGAATTGTGGACGGCAGTGTGTCAGTCTGGGGGCAGTGTTGAATGGCGGTGAGGGTCAGGTTGGTGGTAATGTGTGGACGGCAGTGAGGGTCAGGTAGGGGGTGGTGTGTGGAAGGCAGTGAGGGACAGGAAGGTGGCGGTGTGTGGACGGCAGTGTGGGTCAGGCTGGGGACGGTGTGTGAACAGCAGTGAGGGTCAGGCTGTGGGCAGGATGTGGACGGCAGTGAGGGTCAGGCTGGGGGTGGTGTTGAACGGCGATGAATTTAAGGCTGGAGATAGTGTGTGGACAGCAGGTTGGGTCAGGTTGGGGCGGTGTGTGGGCGGCAGCGAGGGACAGATTTGGGGCAGTGGGTGGGCAGCGGTGAGTGTTAGTCTGGGGGCAGTTTGTGAACTACGGAGAAGGTCAGGCTGGGGGTGGTGTGTGGATGGCAGTGAGGGTCAAGCTGAGGGCGATGCTGAATGTTGGTGAGGGTCAGGCTGGGGACGGTGTGTGGTTGATGGTGACGGTCAGGCTGGGGGCAGTGTGTGGATGGCAGTGAGGGTCAAGCTGAGGGTGGTGTGTGGACTGGTGTGAGGGTCTGGCTGGGGGCGGTGTATCGGCGGCGGTGAGGGTCAGGCTGAGGGCAGTGCGTTGACGGTGGTGAGGGTCAAATTAGAGTTGGTGTTGAACGGCGGTGGGGGTCAGACTGGGGGCGGTGTGTGGACGGCAGTGAGGGCCAGGTTTGGGATGAAGTTGAATGGCAGTGAGGGTCAGGCTGGGGGCGGGGTGTGGATGGCAGTGAGGTTTAGGCCAGGGGCGGTGTATGGATGGCAGGAAGGTTCAGTCTGTGGGCGGTGTGTGGGCAGTGGTGAGGTACAGGCCGAGGGCTCTGTGTAGATGTCGGTGAGGGTCAAGCTGGGGGCGATGAGTCGACGGCGATGTGGGTCAGGCTGGGAGCGAATTGTGGACGGCAGTGTGTCAGTCTGGGGGCGGTGTTGAATTGCGGTGAGGGTCAGGTTGGTGGTGATGTGTGGACAGCAGTGAGGGTCAGGTTGGGGGTTGGGTGTGGAAGGCAGTGAGGAACAGGAAGGGGGCGGTGTGTGGACAGCAGGGAGGTTCAGGATGGGGGCAGTGTGTGGTCGACGGTGAGGGTCAGGCTGGGGGCGGTGTGTGGATGGCAGGAAGGTTCAGTCTGTGGGCGGTGTGTGGATGGCAGTGAGGTTCAGGCTGTGGGTGGTGTGTGAATGACAGGAAGGTTCATGCTGCGGGCGGTTTTGGACGGTGGTGAGAGTTAGGCTGGAGTCGGAGTTGGGTGGTGGTGAGGATCAGGCTTGGGGGCGTTGAGTTGACGGCGGTGAGGGTCAGGCTGAGGGCGATGATTGGATGGCGGTGAGTGTCAGGTGGGGGCGGTTTATCGACAGCGGTGAGGGTCAGGCTGGGGGCAGTGTGTGGATGGCATTGAGGGTTAGGCTCAGGGCGGTGTGTCGACGGTGGTGAGGATCAGGTTGGGGGTGTTGAGTTGACGGCGGTGAGGGTGAGGCTGAGGGTGGTGTGTGGACAGCGGTGGAGGTCAGGCTGGGTGTGGTGTGTGGACGGCAGTGAGGGTCAGGCTGAGGGCGGGTGTGTGACAGGTGGTGAGGGTAAGGCTGAGGGCAGTGTGTGGATGGTGGGGAGGCTGAGGCTGGGGGCGATGAGTGGATGGCGGTGAGGGTCAGGTGGGGGCGGTGTATCGACAGTGGAGGGTCAGGCTAGGGGCGGTGTGTGGATGGCAGTGAGGGTTAGGCTCAGGGCGGTGTGTCGACGGTGGTGACGATCAGGCTGGGGGTGTTGAGTTGACGGCGGTGAGGGTGAGGCTGAGGGCGGTGTGTGGACAGCGGTGGAGGTCAGGCTGGGGGTGGTGTGTGGACAGCAGTGAGGGTCAGGCTGGAGGTGGTGAGTGGACGGCGGTGAGGATGAGGCTGGAGGCGATGAGTGGATGGCGGTGAGGGTCAGATGGGGACGGTGTATCGACAGCGGTGAGGGTCAGGCTGGGGGTGGTGTGTGTATGGCGGTGAGGGTCAGGCTCAGGGTGGTGTGTGGACGGCAGTGAGGGTCAGGCTGAGCGCGGGTGTGTGAACGGTGGTGAGGGTAAGGCTGAGGGCAGTGTGTGGATGGTGGTGAGGGTGAGGCCGGGGGCGATGAGTGGATGGCGGTGAGGGTCTGGTGGGGGCGGTGTATCGATGGCCGTGAGGGTCAGGCTCGGGGCGATGTGTGGACGGCAGTGAGGGTCAGGCTGTTTGCGCTGTGTGGGCAGTAGTGAGGTTCAGGATGGGGGTGGTGTGTGGACGGCAGTAAGCATCAGGCAGGGGGGCTGTGTGTGGTCAGCTGTGAGGGTCAGGCTGGGGGCGGTGTGTGGATGGCGGTGAGGGTCAGGATGGCGGTGTATCGACAGTTGTGAGGGTCAGGCTGGGGTCGGTGCGTGGATGGTGGTAAGGGCCAGGCTCAGGGCAGTGTGTGGACAGCGGTGAGCGTCAGGCTGAGGGCAGTGTGTGGACGGCGGTGAGGGTCAGGCTGTGCGTGTTGTGTGGCCGGCAGTGAGGATCAGGCTGCGGGCGGTGTGTGAATGACAGGAAGGTTCAGGCTGTGGGCGGTGTGTGGATGGCAGTGAGAGTCAGGCTGGGTTCGGTGTTGGACGGCGATGAGGGTCAGGCTGGGGGCAGTGTTCGATGGTGGAGAAGGTCAGGCTGAGGATGGAGTGTGGACGGCGGTGAGGGCCAGGCTGCGGGCGGTGTGTGGACGGCGGTGATGGTCACGCTGCGGGCGGTGTGTGGATGGCGGTGAGGGTTAGGCTGGGGCGATGATTGGATGGCGGTGAGTGTCATGTGGGGGCGGTGTATCGACAGTGGTGAGGCTCAAGCTGGGGTCTTGAGTGGACGGCAGTGAGCGTCACGCTGGGGGTGGTGTGTGGACAGAATTGAGGGTCAGGCTGAGGGCAGTGTGTGGATGACAGTGAGGGTCAGGCTGGGGCTGACATTCAACGCCGGTAAAGATCAGGCTCGGGGCGGTGTGTGGATAGTGGTGTGTGGTAGTATGGGGCAGTGTGTGGACGGCAGTGAGGGTTAGGCTGGGGGCGGTGTTTGAGAGCAGTGAGGGTCAGTCTGAGGGTGGTGTGTCAGCAGCGGTAAGGTTCAGGCTGGGGGCTGTGGGTGGACGGCGGTCAAGTTCAGGCTGGGAGCAGTGTGTGGGCACTGGTGAGAGTTAGGCTGGGCGGTGTTCGACGGCGGTGAGGGTCAGGCTGGGGGCACATGAGTGGACGCCAGTGAGGGTCAGGCTGGGGGCATTGAGTGGACGGCGGCGGGGGACAGGCTGAGGGCGGTGTGTGGGTGATGGTGTGAGTTCGGCTGGGGGCGGTGTGTGGACGGCAGTGAGGGTCAGGCTGGTGGCGAAGATTGGGGCGGTGTGTGGGCAGCAGTGAGAGTCAGGCTGGAAGTGGTTTGTGGGCAGCGGTGAGAGTTAGGCTGGGGGCGGTGTGTGGTCTGCGGTGATAGTCCGGCTGGGGGCAGTGTGTGGATGGCATTCAGGGTCAGGGTGGGGGCAGTGTGTGGACAGCGGTGAGGTTCAGGTAGGGGCGATGTGTGGATGGCAGTGAGTGTCAGCCTGAGGGCAGTGTGTGGACAGTGACGAGGGTGAGGCTATGGGGTGTGTGGACGGCAGTGAGGGTCAGGCTGGGGCGATGAGTGGATGGCGGTGAGGGTCAGGATGGCGGTGTATCGACAGTCGTGAGGGTCAGGCTGGGGTCGGTGCGTGGATGGTGGAAAGGGCCAGGCTCAGGGCAGTGTGTGGACAGCGGTGAGCGTCAGGCTGAGGGCAGTGTGTGGACGGCGGTGAGGGTCAGGCTGTGCGTGTTGTGTGGCCGGCAGTGAGGATCAGGATTCGGGTGGTGTGTGAATGACAGGAAGGTTCAGGCTGTGGGCGGTGTGTGGATGGCAGTGAGGGTCAGGCTGCGGGCAGTGTTGGATAGCGGTTAGGGTCAGTCTGGGGGCGGTGTTGGACGGCAGTGAGAGTCAGGCTGGGTTCGGTGTTGGACGGCGATGAGGGTCAGGCTGGGGGCAGTGTTCGATGGTGGAGAAGGTCAGGCTGAGGATGGAGTGTGGACGGCGGTGAGGGCCAGGCTGCGGGCGGTGTGTGGAAGGTGGTGATGGTCACGCTGCGGGCGGTATGTGGACGGCGGTGAGGGTTAGGCTGGGGCGATGATTGGATGGCGGTGAGGGTCAGGTGGGGGCGGTGTATCGACAGCGGTGAGGCTCAAGCTGGGGGCGATGAGTGGATGGCAGTGAGCGTCACGCTGGGGGTGGTGTGTGGACAGAATTGAGGGTCAGGCTGAGGGCAGTGTGTGGATGACAGTGAGGGTCAGGCTGGGGGTGACATTCAACGCCGGTAAAGATCAGGCTGGGGTCGGTGTGTGGATAGTGGTGTGTGGTAGTATGGGGCAGTGTGTGGACGGCAGTGAGTGTTAGGCTGGGGGCGGCGTTTGAGAGCAGTGAGGGTCAGTCTGAGGGTGGTGTGTCAGCAGCGGTGAGGTTCAGGCTGGGGGCTGTGGGTGGACGGCGGTCAGGGTCAGGCTGGGAGCGGTGTGTGGGCACTGGTGAGAGTTAGGCTGGGCGGTGTTCGACGGCGGTGAGGGTCAGGCTGGTGGCACTGAGTGGACGGCAGTGAGGGTCAGGCTGGGGGCATTGAGTGAACGGCGGTGGGGGACAGGCTGAGGGAGGTGTGTGGGTGATGGTGTGTGTTCGGCTGGGGGCGGTGTGTGGACATCGGTGAAGGTCAGGCTGGGGGCGGTGTGTGGATGGCAGTGAGGTTTAGGCTGCTGGCGGTGTTTGACAGCAGTGAGGGTCAGACTGCAGGCGGTGTGTCAGCAGCAGTGAGGTTCAGGCAGCGGGCTGTGTTTGGACGGTGGTGAAGATCAGGCTGGTGGTGGTGTGATGACTGTAGTGAGGGTCAGGCAGTGGGCGGTTTGTGGACTGTGGTGAGGGTCAGGTTGGTGGCGGTGTGTGGACTGTAGTGAGGGTCAGGCTGGGTGCGGTTTGTGGGCAGCGGTGACGGTGAGACTGGGCTAGTGTTTCACAGCGGTGAGGGTCAGGCTGGGGGCACTGAGTGGACAGCGGTGAGGCTCAGGCTGAGGACGGTGTGAGGATGATGGTGTGTGTTCGACTGGGGGCGGTATGTGAACGGCAGTGAGGGTCAGGCTGGTGGCGAAGTTGAACGGCAGTGAGGGTCAGGTTTGTGGCGGTGTGAGGGCAGCAGTGAGAGTCAGGCTGGAAGTAGTTTGTGGGCAGCGGTGAGAGTTAGGCTGGGGGCTGTGTGTGATCTGCGGTGATGGTCCGGCTGGGGGCAGTGTGTGGATGACAGTCAGGGTCAGGATGGGGCAGTGTGTGGACAGCGGTGAGGGTCAGGCTGGTGGCGAAGATTGGGGCGGTGTGTGGGCAGCAGTGAGAGTCAGGCTGGAAGTGGTTTGTGGGCAGCGGTGAGAGTTATGCTGGGGGCGGTGTGTGGACTGCGGTGATAGTCCGGCTGGGGGCAGTGTGTGGATGACAGTCAGGGTCAGGTTGGGGGCAGTGTGTGGACAGCGGTGAGGGTCAGGTAGGGGCGGTGTGTGGACGGCAGTGAGGGTCAGGTGGGGGCGATGAGTGGACGGCAGTGAGTGTCAGCCTGAGGGCAGTGTGTGGACAGTGACGAGGGTCAGGCTATGGGGTGTGGGGACAGCAGTGAGGGTCAGGATGGCGGTGTATCGACAGTCGTGAGGGTCAGGCTGGGGTCGGTGCGTGGATGGTGGTAAGGGCCAGGCTCAGGGCAGTGTGTGGACAGCGGTGAGTGTCAGGCTGAGGGCAGTGTGTGGACCGCGGTGAGGGTCAGGCTGTGCGTGTTGTGTGGCCGGCAGTGAGGATCAGGCTGCGGGCGGTGTGTGAATGACAGGAAGGTTCAGGCTGTGGGCGGTGTGTGGATGGCAGTGAGGGTCAGTCTGCGGGCAGTGTTGGCCAGCGGTTAGGGTCAGTCTGGGGACGGTGTTGGACGGCAGTGAGAGTCAGGCTGGGTTCGGTGTTGGACGGCGATGAGGGTCAGGCTGGGGGCAGTGTTCGATGGTGGAGAAGGTCAGGCTGAGGATGGAGTGTGGACGGCGGTGAGGGCCAGGCTGCGGGCGGTGTGTGGACGGTGGTGATGGTCACGCTGCGGGCGGTGTGTGGACGGCGGTGAGGGTTAGGCTGGGGCGATGATTGGATGGCGGTGAGGGTCAGGTGGGGGCGGTGTATCGACAGCGGTGAGGCTCAAGCTGGGGGCGATAAGTGGATGGCAGTGAGCGTCACGCTGGGGGTGGTGTGTGGACAGAATTGAGGGTCAGGCTGAGGGCAGTGTGTGGATGACAGTGAGGGTCAGGCTGGGGGTGACATTCAACGCCGGTAAAGATCAGGCTGGGGTCGGTGTGTGGATAGTGGTGTGTGGTAGTATGGGGCAGTGTGTGGACGGCAGTGAGGGTTAGGCTGGGGGCGGCGTTTGAGAGCAGTGAGGGTCAGTCTGAGGGTGGTGTGTCAGCAGCGGTGAGGTTCAGGCTGGGAGCGGTGTGTGGGCACTGGTGAGAGTTAGGCTGGGCGGTGTTCGACGGCGGTGAGGGTCAGGCTGGTGGCACTGAGTGGACGGCAGTGAGGGTCAGGCTGGGGGCATTGAGTGGATGGCGGTGGGGGACAGGCTGAGGGCGGTGTGTGGGTGATGGTGTGTGTTCGGCTGGGGGCGGTGTGTGGACGGCAATGAGGGTCATGCTGGTGGCGAAGTTTGGGGCGGTGTGTGGGCAGCAGTGAGAGTCAGGCTGGAAGTGGTTTGTGGGCAGCGGTGAGAGTTAGGCTGGGGGCGGTGTGTGGACTGCGGTGATAGTACGGCTGGGGGCAGTGTGTGGATGGCAGTCAGGGTCAGGGTGGGGGCAGTGTGTGGACAGCGGTGAGGGTCAGGTAGGGGCGGTGTGTGGACGGCAGTGAGGGTCAGGTGGGGGCGATGTGTGGACGGCAGTGAGTGTCAGCCTGAGGGCAGTGTGTGGACAGTGACGAGGGTCAGGCTATGGGCTGTGTGGACGGCAGTGAGGGTCAGGCTGGGGCGATGAGTGGATGGCGGGTCAGGATGGCGGTGTATCGACAGTCGTGAGGGTCAGGCTGGGATCGGTGCGTGGATGGTGGTAAGGGCCAGGCTCAGGGCAGTGTGTGGACAGCGGTGAGCGTCAGGCTGAGGGCAGTGTGTGGACGGCGGTGAGGGTCAGGCTGTGCATGTTGTGTGGCCGGCAGTGACGAACAGGCTGCGGACGGTGTGTGAATGACAGGAAGGTTCAGGCTCTGGGAGGTGTGTGGATGGCAGTGAGGGTCAGGCTGCGGGCAGTGTTGGACAGCGGTTAGGGTCAGTCTGGGGGCGGTGTTGGTCGGCAGTGAGAGTCAGGCTGGGTTCGGTGTTGGACGGCGATGAGGGTCAGGCTGGGGGCAGTGTTCGATGGTGGAGAAGGTCAGGCTGAGGATGGAGTGTGGACGGCGGTGAGGGCCAGGCTGCGGGCGGTGTGTGGACGGCGGTGATGGTCACGCTGCGGGCGGTGTGTGGACGGCGGTGAGGGTTAGGCTGGGGCGATGATTGGATGGCGGTGAGGGTCAGGTGGGGGCGATGTGTGGACGGCAGTGTGTGTCAGGCTGTGGGTGGTGTGCGGATGACGGTGAGGGTCAAGCTGGGGGTGACGTTGAACATCGGTGAAGGTCAGGCTGGGGGCAGTGTATAGATGGCGGTGAGGTTTAGGCTGCGGGTGGTGTTTGACAGCAGTGAGGGTCAGACTGGGGGCGGTGTGTCAGCAGCAGTGAGGTTCCGGCTGGGTGCTGTGGTTGGACGGTGGTGAGGATCAGGCTGGGAGCGGTTTGTGGGCAGCGGTGATGGTTAGGCTGGGGTAGTGTTTCACAGCGGTGAGGGTCAGTCTGGTGGCGGTGTGTGGACTGCAGTGAGGTTCAGGCTGGGGGGGCCGTGTATGGACTGTGGTGAGGGTCAGGTTGGTGTTGGTGTGATGACTGTAGTGAGGGTCAGTCTGGGGGTGACGTTGAACATCGGTGAAGGTCAGGCTGAGGGCGGTGTGTGGATTGCGCTTTGTGGTGGGCTGGGGGCAGTGGGTGGATGGCAATGAGGTTTAGGCTGCGGGCGGTTTTTGACAGCAGTGAGGGTCAGTCTGGGGGCAATATGTCAGCAGCGGTGAGGTTCTGGCTGGGGGTTGTGGATGGACGGTGGTGAGGATCAGGCTGGGAGCAGTGTGTGGGCACCGGTGAGAGTTAGGCTGGGTACGGTGTTCGACGGCGGTGAGGGTCAGGCTGGGGGCACTGATCGAACGGCAGTGAGGGTCAGGCTGGGGGGCCGTGTGTGAACAGTGGTGATGGTCAGGCTGGTGGTGGTGTGTGGACTGCAGTGAGGTCCAGGCTGGGGGGCCGTGTGAGGATTGTAGTGGGGGTCAGGCTGGGAGCGATTTAGGGGCAGCAGTCACGGTTAGGCTGGGATGGTGTTTCACAGCAGTGAGGGTCAGGCTTTGGGTGATGTGTAGGCAGCGGGGAGGTTCAGGCTACGGGCGGTGTTCGATGGTGGTGTGGGTCAGGCTGGAGGCGTTGTGTGGACGGCGGTCGGGGTCAAACTGGGGGCAGTGTGTGGATGACAGTGAGGGTCAGGCTGGTGGTGACATTGAACTCCGGTGAAGGTCAGGCTGGGGGCGGTGTGTGGATAGTGGTGTGTGGTAGTATGGGGCGGTGTATGAACGGCAGTGAGGGTTAGGCTGGGGGCGGTGTTTGAGAGCAGTGAGGGTCAGACTGGGGGTGCTGTGTCAGCAGCAGTGAGGTTCAGGCTGGGGGCTGTGGGTGGACGGCAGTCAGGGTCAGGCTGGGAGCGGTGTGTGGGCACTGGTGAGAGTTAGGCTGGGCGGTGTTCGACGGCGGTGAGGGTCAGGTAGGGGGCACTGAGTGGACGGCAGTGAGGGTCAGGCTGGGGGCATTGAGTGGACGGCGGTGGGGGACAGGCTGAGGGAGGTGTGTGGATGACGGTGAGGCTCAGGCTGGGGGTGACGTTGAACATCGGTGAAGGTCAGGCTGGGGGCGGTGTGTGGATGGCAGTAAGGTTTAGGCTGCTGGCGGTGTTTGACAGCAGTGAGGGTCAGACTGCAGGCGGTGTGTCAGCAGCAGTGAGGTTCAGGCAGCGGGCTGTGTTTGGACGGTGGTGAGGATCAGGCTGGTGGTGGGGTGATGACTGTAGTGAGGGTCAGGCAGTGGGCGGTTTGTGGACTGTGGTGAGGGTCAGGTTGGTGGCGGTGTGTGGACTGTAGTGAGGGTCAGGCTGGGTGCGGTTTGTGGGCAGCGGTGACGGTGAGACTGGGGTAGTGTTTCACAGCGGTGAGGGTCAGGCTGGGGGCACTGAGTGGACAGCGGTGAGGCTCAGGCTGAGGACGGTGTGAGGATGATGGTGTGTGTTCGACTGGGGGCGGTATGTGAACGGCAGTGAGGGTCAGGCTGGTGGCGAAGTTGAACGGCAGTGAGGGTCAGGTTTGTGGCGGTGTGTGGGCAGCAGTGAGAGTCAGGCTGGAAGTAATTTGTGGGCAGCGATGAGAGTTAGGCTGTGGGCAGTGTGTGGTCTGCAGTGATGGTCCGGCTGGGGGCAGTGTGTGGACGGCATTCAGGGTCAGGGAGGGGCCAGTGTGTGGGCAGCGGTGAGGTTCAGGCTAGTGGCGGAGTTCGATGGTGGTGAGGGTCAGGCTTGGCGCATTGAGTGGACGGTGGTGTGGGTCAGGCTGGAGGTGGTGTGTGGATGGCGGTCGGGGTGAAGCTGGTGGCAGTGTGTGGTTGACAGTGAGGGTCAGGCTGGGGGTGACATTGAACGCCGGTGAAGGTCAGGCTGGGGGCGGTGTTTGGATGGCGGTGTGTGGTAGTATGGATGCGGTGTGTGGACGGCAGTGAGGTTTAGGCTTGGGGCGGTGTTTGACAGCAGTGAGGGTCAGTCTGGGGGCGGTGTGTGGATGGCGGTGTGTGGCAGTATGGGGGCGGTGTGTGGACGGCAGTGAGGGTTAGGCTGGGGGCGGTGTTTGAGAGCAGTGAGGGTCAATCTGGGGGCGGTGTGTCGGCAGCGGTGAGGTTCAGGCTGGTGGCTGTGGGTGGACAGCGGTCAGGGTCAGGCTGGGAGCAGTGTATGGGCACCGGTGAGAGTAAGGCTGGGGGCGCTGTTCGGCGGTGAGGGTCAGGCTAGGGGCACTGAGTGGACGGCGCTGGGGCTCAGGCTGAGGACGGTGTGAGGATGATGGTGAGTGTTCGGCTGGGGGCGGTATGTGAACGGCAGTGTGGGTCAGGTTTGTGGCGGTGTGTGGGCAGCAGTGAGAATCAGGCTGGAAGTAGTGTGTGGTCTGCGGTGATGGTCCGGCTGGGGGCAGTGTGTGGACGGCATTCAGGGTCAGGGTGGGGCCAGTGTGTGGACAACGGTGAGGGTCAGGTGGGGCCGGTGTGTGGACGGCAGTGTGTGTCAAGATGGGGGCGGTATGTGGACGGCGGTGAGGGTCAGGTGGGTGAGGTGAGCGTCAGGCTGTGGGTGGTGTGTGTATGGCAGTGGGGGTGAGCCTGGGGGCGGTGTTGGGGGGCGGTGAGAGTCAGTCTGGGGCAGTGAGGGTCAGGCTGTGGGTGGTGTGTGGACGGCAGTGAGGGTGAGGCTGCGGGCGGTGTTGGAGGGCGGTAAGGGTCAGGCTAGGAGCGGTGTGCACACGGCGGTGAGGATCAGGCTGAGGGTGGTGTGCAGATGGCGGTGAGGATCCAGCAGGGGGTGCTGGGCGGACGGCGGTGAGGGTCAGGCTTAGGGCGGTGTGTGGATGGCGGTGAGAGTCAGGCTGTGAACAGTGCATGGGGGCAGTGTGTCAGGCTGGGGGTGGTATTGAACCGCGGTGAGGGTGTGGTGAGTGTCAGGCTCAGGCCAGTTTGTGGATGGCAGACAGGCGTTTGGTGGTGTGTGGACGGCAGTGATGATCAGGCTGGGCGCAGTCTTGGATGGCGCTGAGGTTCAGGCTGGTGGCGGTGTGTTGACGGCAATGAGGTTCAGGCTCGGGGGCGGTGCGTGGACTGTGGTGAGGGTCAGGCTGGTGGTGGTGTATGGACTGCAGTGAGGGTCAGGCTGGGGGCGGTTTGTGGGCTGTGGTGAGGGTCAGGCTTGTGGCAGTGTGTGGACTGTGGTGAGGGTCACGCTGGGAGCGGTTTGTGGGCAGCGGTGACGGTAAGGCTGGGGCGGTGTTTGACAGCGGTGAGGGTCAGGCTGTGCGTGGTATGTGGGCAGCGGTGAGGTTCAGGCTGGAGCGGTGTTCGACGGTGGTGAGGGTCAGGCTGCGGACGTGTTGGATGGTGTTTAGGGTCAGGATGGGGGCGGTGTGTGGACGGCATTCAGGGTCAGGGTGGGCCAGTGTGTGGACAACAGTGAGGGTCAGGCGGTGCCGGTATGTGGACGGCAGTGTGTGTCAGGATGGGGGCGGTATGTGGACGGCAGTGAGGGTCTGGTGGGTGAGGTGAGCGTCAGGCTGTGGGTGGTGTGTGTATAGCAGTGAGGGTGAGGCTGAGGGCGTTGTTGGGGGGCGGTGAGAGTCAGTCTGGGGGCAGTGAGGGTCAGGCTGAGGGTGGTGTGTGGACAGCAGTGAGGGTGAGGCTGCGGGCGGTGTTGGAGGGCGGTAAGGATCAGGCAAGGAGTGGTGTGCGGACGGCGGTGAGAATTAGGCTGAGGGTGGTGTACAGATGGCGGTGAGGGTCCAGCAGGGGGTGCTGGGCGGACGGCAGTGAGGGTCAGGCTTAGGGCGGTGTGTGGATGGCGGTGAGGGTCAGGCTGTGAACAGTGCATGGGGGCAGTGTGTGTCAGGCTGGGGGTGGTACTGAACCGCGGTGAGGGTTAGGCTGGGGGCGGTTTGTGGGCTGTGGTGAGTGTCAGGCTCAGGGCAGTTTGTGGATGGCAGACAGGCGTTTGGTGGTGTGTGGACGGCAGTGATGATCAGGCTGGGCACAGTCTTGGATGGCGCTGAGGTTCACGCTCGGGGGCGGTGCGTGGACTGTGGTGAGGGTCAGGCTGGTGGTGGTGCATGGACTGCAGTGAGGGTCAGGCTGGGGGCGGTTTGTGGACTGTGGTGAGGGTCAGGCTGGTGGTGGTTGGAGGACTGTGGTGAGGGTCAGGCTGGGAGCGGTTTGAGGGCAGCGGTGACGGTAAGGCTGGGGCAGTGTTTGACAGTGGTGAGGGTCAGGCTGTGGGTGGTATGTGGGCAGCGGTGAGGTTCAGGCTGTGGCGGTGTTCGACGGTGGTGAAGGTCAGGCTGGGGGCATTGAGTGGACGGTGGTGTGGATGAGGCTGGAGGCGGTGTGTGGACAGCAGTGTGTGTCAGGACGGGGGCGGTATGTGGACGGCGGTGAGGGTCAGTTTGGGATGATGTGTTGAGGACAGTGTGTGTCAGGCTGGGGGTGGTATGTGGACGGCGGAGAGGGTCAGGCTGGGAGCAGAGTGTCGACGGTGGTGAGCATCAGGCTTGGGGTGAAGTTGAACAGCAGTGAGGGTCAGGCTGCGGGATAGTGTTTGTGGACGGTGGTGAGGTTCAGGGTGGGGGCGATGTTGAACAGCATTGAGGGTCAGGTTGGGGGCTGTGTTAATGGCAATGAGTTTCTGGCTCGGGACCGTGTGTGGATGGCAGTGAGGTTCAGGCTGAGGCTGGTGTTTGGACGGCGGTGAGGGTCAGGCTGTGGGCAATGTGAACGGTGGTGAGGGTCAGGCTGCGGGCGTGTTGGATGGCGGTTAGGGTCAGGCAGGGGGCGGTGTGTGGACGGCAGTGAGAGTCAGGCTGGGGTCAATGTGTGGACGGCAGTGAGGTTCAGGCTGGGTGCGTTGTTGGACGGCGGTGTGTGTCAGGCCGGGGGCAGTAATGGAAGGCATTGAGGGTCAGGCTGTAGGCAGTGTGTTGATAACGGTGAGGGTCAGGCTGGAGGTGGTGTGTGTACGGCGGTGAGGGTTAGGTGGAGGTGGTGTGTGGATATTGGTGAGGGTCAGGCTGAGGGCAGTGTGTGTGAACGGTGGTTTGGGTCAGGCTGAGGAAGGTGTTGGATGGCGATGAAGGTCAGGCTGGGGGCAAGGTGTGGACGGCCGTGCGGGTCAGGCTAGGGGCGGTGTTGGACAGCGGAGGGTGTCAGGTTGCGGCGGTGTGTGGACGGCAGTGTGGGTCAGGATGGGGGCGGGATGTGGTCAGCAGTGTGGGTCAGGCAGGGGGCGGTGTTGAATGGATGTGCGAGTCAGGCTGGGGGTGGTATATGTATGGCGAAGAGGGTCAGGATGGGGACGGTGTGTGGATGGCAGAGAGGGTCAGGCTTGGGGCAATGTGTCGACGGTGGTGAGGGTCAGGCTGGGGGCGGGTTGTGGATGGCAGAATGTGTCAGGCTGGGGGCAGTGTTGAACGACAGTGAGGGTGATGTTGGGGACAGTGTGTTGGCAGCGGTGAGGTTCAGGTTGGGGATGGTGTGTTGATGGCGGAGAGGGTCAGGCTAGTGGCGAAGTTTGGGGCGGTGTGTGGGCAGTAGTGAGAGTCAGGCTTGAAGTGGTTTGTGGGCAGCGGTGAGAGTTAGGCTGGGGCGGTCTGTGCACTGCGGTGAGGGTCAGGTAGGGGCGGTGTGTGGACGGCAGTGAGGTTCAGGTGGGGGCGGTGTTTGGATGGCAGTGTATGTCAGGCTGTGGGTGGTATGTGGATGACGGTGAGGGTCAGGCTGTTGATGTGACGTTGAACATCGGTGAAGGTCAGGCTGTGGGGGGGTGTGTGGATGGCAGTGAGGTTTAGGCTGCTGGCGATGTTTGACAGCAGTGAGGGTCAGTCTGGTGGTGGTGTGTCAGCAGCAGTGTGGTACAGGCTGGGGGCTGTGGTTGGATGGAGGTGAGGATCAGGATGGGAGCGGTGTGTGGGCACTGGTGAGAGTTAGGCTGGGTACGGTGTTCAACGGCGGTGAGGGTAAGACTGGGGGCACTGAGTGGACGGCATTCAGGGTCAGGTTGGGGGCAGTGTTGGACGTCGCTGAGGGTCAGTCTGGTTGCGGTGTGTGGACTGCAGTGAGGTTCAGGCTGTGGGGGCCGTGTGTGGACTGTGGTGAGGGTCAGGTTGGTGGTGGTGTGAGGACTGTAGTGAGGGTCAGGCTGGGGGCGGTTTGTGGACTGTGGTAAGGGTCAGGTTGGTGGTGGTGTGTGGACTGTAGTGAGGGTCAGGCTTGGTGCGGTTTGTGGGCAGCGGTGACGGTTAGGCTGGGGTAGTGTTTCACAGCAGTGAGGGTCAGTCTGGTGGCGGTGTGTGGACTGCAGTGAGGTTCAGGCTGGCGGGGGCCGTGTGTGGACTGTGGTGAGGGTCAGGCTCGTGGTAGTGTAAGGACTGTAGTGAGGGTCAGGCTGGGGGCGGTTTGTGGACTGTGGTGAGGGTCAGGTTGGTTGTGGTGTGTGGACTGTAGTGAGGGTCAGGCTGGGTACGGCTTGTGGGCGGCGCTGACGGTTAGGCTGGGATAGTGTTTCACAGCGGTGAAGGTCAGGCTGTGGGCGGTGTGTGGGCAGCCATGCGGTTCAGGCTCGTGGCGGTGTTCGATGGTGGTGAGGGTCAGGCTGGAGGCATTGAGTGGACGGTGCTGTGGGTCAGGTTGGAGGTGGTGTGTGGATGGCAGTCGGGGTGAAGCTGGGGGCAGTGTGTCGTTGACAGTGAGGGTCAGGCTGGGGGTGACATTGAACGCCGGTGAAGGTCAGGCTGGGGGCGGTGTGTGGATGGCGGTGTGTGGTAGTATGGAGGCGGTGTGTGGACGGCAGTGAGGGTTAGGCTTGGGGCGGTGTTTGAGAGCAGTGAGGGTCAGTCTGGGGGCGGTGTGTCAGCAGCGGTGAGGTTCAGGCTGGGGGCTGTGGGTGGACAGCAGTCAGGGTCAGGCTGGGAGCGGTGTGTGGGCACCGGTGAGAGTAAGGCTGGGGGCACTGAGTGGACGGAGGTGGGAGTCAGGCTGAGGGCGGTGTGTGGACGACAGTGAGGGTCAGGCTGGGGGCACTGAGTGGACGGCGGTGGGGCTCAGGCTGAGGGTCGGTGTGTGGATGATGGTGTGTGTTCGGCTGGGGGCGGTGTGTGAACGGCAGTGAGGGTCAGGCTGCTGGCGAAGTTGAACGGCAGTGAGGGTCAGGTTTCGGGCGGTGTGTGGGCAGCAGTAAGAGTCAGGCTGGAAGTAGTTTGTGGGCAGCGGTGAGAGTTAGGACGGGGGCGTTGTGTGGTCTGCGGTGATGGTCCGGCAGGGGGCAGTGTGTGGGCGGCAGTCAGGGTCAGGGTGGGGCCAGTGTGTGGACAACGGTGAGGGTCAGGTGGGGCCGGTGTTTGGACGGCAGTGTGTGTCAGGATGGGGGCAGTATGTGGACGGCGGTGAGGGTCAGGTGGGGCCGGTGTTTGGACGGCAGTGTGTGTCACGATGGGGGCGGTATGTGGATGGCAGTGAGGGTCAGGTGGGTGAGGTGAGGGTCAGGCTGTGGGTGGTGTGTGTATGGCAGTGAGGGTGAGGCTGCGGGCGGTGTTGGAGGGCGGTAAGGGTCAGGCTAGGAGCGGTGTGCACACGGCGGTGAGGATCAGGCTGAGGGTGGTGTGCAGATGGCGGTGAGGATCCAGCAGGGGGTGCTGGGCGGACGGCGGTGAGGGTCAGGCTTAGGGCGGTGTGTGGATGGTGGCGAGGGTCAGGCTGGAAAGAGTGCATGGGGGCAGTGTGAGTCAGGCTGGGGGAGGTATTGAACCGCGGTGAGGGTTAGGCTCGGGGCGATTTGTGGGCTGTGGTGAGTGTCAGGCTTAGGGCGGTGTGTGGATGGTGGTGAGGGTCAGGCTGGGAAGAGTGCATGGGGGCAGTGTGAGTCAGGCTGGGGGTGGTATTGAACCGCGGTGAGGGTTAGGCTGGGGGCGGTTTGTGGGCTGTGGTGAGTGTCAGGCTCGGGGCAGTGTGTGGATCGCAGACAGGCAGTGCGTGGACGACAGTGACGGTCAGGCTGGGGGCAGTCTTGGATGGCGCTGAGGTTCAGGCTGGTGGCGGTGTGTTGACTGCAATGATGTTCAGGCTGGGGAGCGGTGCGTGGACTGTGGTGAGGGTCAGGCTGGTGGTGGTGTATGGACTGTAGTGAGGGTCAGGCTAGGGGCGGTTTGTGGACTGTGGTGGGGGCCAGGCTGGTTGCGGTGTGTGGACTGTGGTGAGTGTCAGGCTGGGAGCGGTTTGTGGGCAGCGGTGACGGTAAGACTGGGGCGGTGTTTGACAGCGGTGGGGGTCAGGCTGTGGATGGTGTGTGGGCAGCGGTGAGGTTCAGGCTGGGGCGGTGTTCGACGGTGGTGAGGGTCAGGCTGGGGCCATTGAGTGGACGGTGGTGTGGATCAGGCTGGAGGCGGTGTGTGGACGGCACTGTGTGTCAGGACGGGGGTGGTATGTGGACGGCGGTGAGGTTCAGTTGGGGGTGATGTGTTGAGGACAGTGTGTGTCAGGCTGGGGGTGGTATGTGGACGGCGGAGAGGGTCAGGCTGGGAGCAGTGTGTCGATTGTGGTGAGCATCAGGCTTGGGGTGAAGTTGAACAACAGTGAGGGTCACGCTGCGGGATGGTGTTTGTGGACGGCGGTGAGGTTCAGGGTGGCGGCAATTTTGAACAGCAGTGAGGGTCAGGTTGGGGGCAGTGTTGAATGGCAATGAGTTTCTGGCTCGGGACCATGTGTGGATGGCAGTGAGGTTCAGGCTGAGGCTGGTGTTTGGACGGCGGTGAGGGTCAGGCTGTGGGCAATTTGAACGGTGGTGAGGGTCAGGCTGCGGGCGTGTTGGATGGCGGTTAGGGTCAGGCGGGGGCGGTGTGTGGACGGCAGTGAGAGTCAGGCTGGGGGCGGTGTTGGACGGTGGTGAGAGTCAGGCCGGGTGCAGTAATGGAAGGCATTGAGGGTCAGGCTGGGGGCAGTGTTCGATGGTGGAGAAGGTCAGGCTGAGGATGGAGTGTGGACGGCCGTGAGGGCCAGGCTGCGGGCGGTGTGTGGACGGCGGTGATGGTCACGCTGCGGGCGGTGTGTGGACGGCGGTGAGGGTTAGGCTGGGGCGATGATTGGATGGCGGTGAGGGTCAGGTGGGGGCGGTGTATCGACAGCGGTGAGGCTCAAGCTGGGGGCGATGAGTGGATGGCAGTGAGCGTCACGCTGGGGGTCGTGTGTGGACAGAATTGAGGGTCAGGCTGAGGGCAGTGTGTGGATGACAGTGATGGTCAGGCTGGGGTCGGTGTGTGGATAGTGGTGTGTGGTAGTATGGGGCAGTGTGTGGACGGCAGTGAGGGTTAGGCTGGCGGCGGCGTTTGAGAGCAGTGAGGGTCAGTCTGAGGGTGGTGTGTCAGCAGCGGTGAGGTTCAGGCTGGGGGCTGTGGGTGGACGGCGGTCAGGTTCAGGCTGGGAGCGGTGTGTGGGCACTGGTGAGAGTTAGGCTGGGCAGTGTTCGACGGCGGTGAGGGTCAGGCTGGGGGTACTCAGTGGACGGCAGTGAGGGTCAGGCTGGGGGCATTGAGTGGACGGCGGTGGGGGACAGGCTGAGGGCGGTGTGTGGGTGATGGTGTGTGTTCGGCTGGGGGCGGTGTGTGGACGGCAGTGAGGGTCAGGCTGGTGGCGAAGTTTGGGGCGGTGTGTGGGCAGCAGTGAGAGTCAGGCTGGAAGTGGTTTGTGGGCAGCGGTGAGAGTTAGGCTGGGGGCGGTGTGTGGACTGCGGTGATAGTCCGGCTGGGGGCAGTGTGTGGATGGCAGTCAGGGTCAGGGTGGGGGCAGTGTGTGCACAGCGGTGAGGGTCAGGTGGGGGCGATGTGTGGACGGCAGTGAGTGTCAGCCTGAGGGCAGTGTGTGGACAGTGACGAGGGTCAGGCTATGGGCTGTGTGGACGGCAGTGAGGGTCAGGCTGGGGCGATGAGTGGATGGCGGTGAGGGTCAGGATGGCGGTGTATCGACAGTCGTGAGGGTCAGGATGGGGTCGGAGCATGGATGGTGGTAAGGGCCAGGCTCAGGGCAGTGTGTGGACAGCGGTGAGTGTCAGGCTGAGGGCAGTGTGTGGACGGCGGTGAGGGTCAGGCTGTGCGTGTTGTGTGGCCGGCAGTGAGGATCAGGCTGCGGGCGGTGTGTGAATGACAGGAAGGTTCAGGCTGTGGGCGGTGTGTGAATGGCAGTGAGGGTCAGACTGCGGGCAGTGTTGGACAGCGGTTAGGGTCAGTCTAGGGGTGGTGCTGGACGGCAGTGAGAGTCAGGCTGGGTTCGGTGTTGGACGGCGATGAGGGTCAGGCTGGGGGCAGTGTTCGATGGTGGAGAAAGTCAGGCTGAGGATGGAGTGTGGACGGCGGTGAGGGCCAGGCTGCGGGCGGTGTGTGGACGGCGGTGACGGTCACGCTGCGGGCGGTGTGTGGATGGCGGTGAGGGTTAGGCTGGGACGATGATTGGATGGCGGTGAGGGTCAGGTGGGTGCGGTGTATCGACAGCGGTGAGGCTCAAGCTGGGGGCTGTGAGTGGACGGCAGTGAGCGTCACGCTGGGGGTGGTGTGTGGACAGACTTGAGGGTCAGGCTGAGGGCAGTGTGTGGATGACAGTGAGGGTCAGGTGGGGGTGACATTCAACGCCGGTAAAGATCAGGCTGGGGGTGGTGTGTGGATAGTGGTGTGTGGTAGTATGCGGCAGTGTGTGGACGGCAGTGAGGGTTAGGCTGGCGGCGGCGTTTGAGAGCAGTGAGGGTCAGTCTGAGGGTGGTGTGTCAGCAGCGGTGAGGTTCAGGCTGGGGGCTGTGGGTGGACGGCGGTCAGGTCCAGACTGGGAGCGGTGTGTGGGCACTGGTGAGAGTTAGGCTGGGCGGTGTTCGACGGCGGTGAGGGTCAGGCTGGTGGCACTGAGTGGACGCCAGTGAGGGTCAGGCTGGGGGCATTGAGTGGACGGCGGTGGGGAACAGGCTGAGGGCGGTGTGTGGGTGATGGTGTGTGTTCGGCTGGGGGCGGTGTGTGGACGGCAGTGAGGGTCAGGCTGGTGGCGAAGTTTGGGGCGGTGTGTGGGCAGCAGTGAGAGTCAGGCTGGAAGTGGTTTGTGGGCAGCGGTGAGAGTTAGGCTGGGGGCGGTGTGTGGACTGCGGGGATAGTACGGCTGGGGGCAGTGTGTGGATGGCAGTCAGGGTCAAGGTGGGGGCAGTGTGTGGACAGCGGTGAGGGTCAGGTAGGGGCGGTGTGTGGACGGCAGTGAGGGTCAGGTGTGGGCGATGTGTGGACGGCAGTGAGTGTCAGGATGGCGGTGTATCGACAGTCGTGAGGGTCAGGATGGGGTCGGTGCGTGGATGGTGGTAAGGGCCAGGCTCAGGGCAGTGTGTGGTTAGCGGTGAGCGTCAGGCTGAGGGCAGTGTGTGGACAGCGGTGAGGGTCAGGCTGTGCATGTTGTGTGGCCGGCAGTGAGGATCAGGCTGCGGGCGGTGTGTAAATGACAGGAAGGTTCAGGCTGTGGGCGGTGTGTGGATGGCAGTGAGGGTCAGGCTGCGGGCAGTGTTGGTCAGCGGTTAGGGTCAGTCTGGGGGCGGTGTTGGTCGGCAGTGAGAGTCAGGCTGGGTTCGGTGTTGGACGGCGATGAGGGTCAGGCTGGGGGCAGTGTTCGATGGTGGAGAAGGTCAGGCTGAGGATGGAGTGTGGACGGCGGTGAGGGCCAGGCTGCGGGCGGTGTGTGGACGGCGGTGATGGTCACGCTGCGGGCGGTGTGTGGACGGCGGTGAGGGTTTGGCTGGGGCGATGATTGAATGGCGGTGAGGGTCAGGTGGGGGCAATGTGTGGACGGCAGTGTGTGTCAGGCTGTGGGTGGTGTGCGGATGACGGTGAGGGTCAAGCTGGGGTTGACGTTGAACATCGGTGAAGGTCAGGCTGGGGGCGATGTGTGGATGGCAGTGAGGTTTAGGCTGCGGGTGGTGTTTGACAGCAGTGAGGGTCAGACTGGGGGCGGTGTGTCAGCACCGTGACACACTGCCATGAGGTTCCGGCTGGGTGCTGTGGTTGGACGGTGATGAGGATCAGGCTGGGAGCGGTTTGTGGGCAGCGGTGATGGTTAGGCTGGGGTAGTGTTTCACAGCGGTGAGGGTCAGTCTGGTGGCGGTGTGTGGACTGCAGTGAGGTTCAGGCTGGGGGGGCCGTGTGTGGACTGTGGTGAGGGTCAGGCTGGTGTTGGTGTGATGACTGTAGTGAGGGTCAGTCTGGGGGTGACGTTGAACATCGGTGAAGGTCAGGCTGAGGGCGGTGTGTGGATTGCGCTTTGTGGTGGGCTGGGGGCAGTGGGTGGATGGCAATGAGGTTTAGGCTGCGGGCGGTTTTTGACAGCAGTGAGGGTCAGTCTGGGGGCAATATGTCAGCAGCGGTGAGGTTCTGGCTGGGGGCTGTGGATGGACGGTGGTGAGGATCAGGCTGGGAGCAGTGTGTGGGCACCGGTGAGAGTTAGGCTGGGTACGGTGTTCGACGGCGGTGAGGGTCAGGCTGGGGGCACTGATCGAACGGCAGTGAGGGTCAGGCTGGGGGGCCGTGTGTGGACTGTGGTGATGGTCAGGCTGGTGGTGGTGTGTGGACTGCAGTGAGGTCCAGGCTGGGGGGCCGTGTGAGGATTGTAGTGAGGGTCAGGCTGGGAACGATTTAGGGGCAGCAGTCACGGTTAGGCTGGGGTGGTGTTTCACAGCAGTGAGGGTCAGGCTTTGGGCGATGTGTGGGCAGCGGGGAGGTTCAGGCTACGGGCGGTGTTCGATGGTGGTGTGGGTCAGGCTGGAGGCGTTGTGTGGACGGCGGTCGGGGTCAAGTTGGGGGCAGTGTGTGGATGACAGTGAGGGTCAGGCTGGTGGTGACATTGAACGCCGGTGAAGGTCAGGCTGGGGGCGGTGTGTGGATAGTGGTGTGTGGTAGTATGGGGCGGTGTATGAACGGCAGTGAGGGTTAGGCTGGGGGCGGTGTTTGAGAGCAGTGAGGGTCAGACTGGGGGTGCTGTGTCAGCAGCGGTGAGGTTCAGGCTGGGGGCTGTGGGTGGACGGCGGTCAGGGTCAGGCTGGGAGCGGTGTGTGGGCACTGGTGAGAGTTAGGCTGGGCGGTGTTCGACGGCGGTGAGGGTCAGGTAGGGGGCACTGAGTGGACGGCAGTGAGGGTCAGGCTGGGGGCATTGAGTGGACGGCGGTGGGGGACAGGCTGAGGGAGGTGTGTGGATGACGGTGAGGCTCAGGCTGGGGGTGACGTTGAACATCGGTGAAGGTCAGGCTGGGGGCGGTGTGTGGATGGCAGTGAGGTTTAGGCTGCTGGCGGTGTTTGACAGCAGTGAGGGTCAGACTGCAGGCGGTGTGTCAGCAGCAGTGAGGTTCAGGCAGCGGGCTGTGTTTGGACGGTGGTGAGGATCAGGCTGGTGGTGGTATGAGGACTGTATTGAGGGTCAGGCAGTGGGCGGTTTGTGGACTGTGGTGAGGGTCAGGTTGGTGGCGGTGTGTAGACTGTAGTGAGGGTCAGGCTGGGTGCGGTTTGTGGACAGCGGTGACGGTGAGACTGGGGTAGTGTTTCACAGCGGTGAGGGTCAGGCTGGGGGCACTGAGTGGACAGCGGTGAGGCTCAGGCTGAGGACGGTGTGAGGATGATGGTGTGTGTTCGACTGGGGGCGGTATGTGAACGGCAGTGAGGGTCAGGCTGGTGGCGAAGTTGAACGGCAGTGAGGGTCAGGTTTGTGGCGGTGTGTGGGCAGCAGTGAGAGTCAGGCTGGAAGTAGTTTGTGGGCAGCGGTGAGAGTTAGGCTGGGGGCAGTGTGTAGTCTGCGGTGATGGTCCGGCTGGGGGCAGTGTGTGGACGGCATTCAGGGTCAGGGAGGGGCCAGTGTGTGGGCAGCGGTGAGGTTCAGGCTAGTGGCGGAGTTCGATGGTGGTGAGGGTCAGGCTGGGCGCATTGAGTGGACGGTGGTGTGGGTCAGGCTGGAGGTGGTGTGTGGACGGCGGTCGGGGTGAAGCTGGTGGCAGTGTGTGGTTGACAGTGAGGGTCAGGCTGGGGGTGACATTGAACGCCGGTGAAGGTCAGGCTGGGGGCGGTGTTTGGATGGCGGTGTGTGGTAGTGTGGAGGCGGTGTGTGGACGGCAGTGAGGTTTAGGCTTGGGGCGGTGTTTGACAGCAGTGAGGGTCAGTCTGGGGGCGGTGTGTGGATGGCGATGTGTGGCAGTATGGGGGCGGTGTGTGGACGGCAGTGAGGGTTAGGCTGGGGGCGGTGTTTGAGAGCAGTGAGGGTCAATCTGGGGGCGGTGTGTCGGCAGCGGTGAGGTTCAGGCTGGTGGCTGTGGGTGGACAGCGGTCAGGGTCAGGCTGGGAGCAGTGTATGGGCACCGGTGAGAGTAAGGCTGGGGGCGCTGTTCGGCGGTGAGGGTCAGGCTAGGGGCACTGAGTGGACGGCGCTGGGGCTCAGGCTGAGGACGGTGTGAGGATGATGGTGAGTGTTCGGCTGGGGGCGGTATGTGAACGGCAGTGAGGGTCAGGTTTGTGGCGGTGTGTGGGCAGCAGTGAGAGTCAGGCTGGAAGTAGTGTGTGGTCTGCGGTGATGGTCCGGCTGGGGGCAGTGTGTGGACGGCATTCAGGGTCAGGTTGGGGCCAGTGTGTGGACAACGGTGAGGGTCAGGTGGGGCCGGTGTGTGGACGGCAGTGTGTGTCAGGATGGGGGCGGTATGTGGACGGCGGTGAGGGTCAGGTGGGTAAGGTGAGCGTCAGGCTGTGGGTGGTGTGTGTATGGCAGTGGGGGTGAGGCTGGGGGCGGTGTTGGGGGGCGGTGAGAGTCAGTCTGGGGGCAGTGAGTGTCAGGCTGTGGGTGGTGTGTGGACGGCAGTGAGGGTGAGGCTGCGGGCGGTGTTGGAGGGCGGTAAGGGTCAGGCTAGGAGCGGTGTGCACACGGCGGTGAGGATCAGGCTGAGGGTGGTGTGCAGATGGCGGTGAGGATCCAGCAGGGGGTGCTGGGTGGACGGCGGTGAGGGTCAGGCTTAGGGCGGTGTGTGGATGGCGGTGAGAGTCAGGCTGTGAAGAGTGCATGGCGGCAGTGTGTCAGGCTGGGGGTGGTATTGAACCGCGGTGAGAGTGTGGTGAGTGTCAGGCTCAGGGCAGTTTGTGGATGGCAGACAGGCGTTTGGTGGTGTGTGGACGGCAGTGATGATCAGGCTGGGCGCAGTCTTGGATGGCGCTGAGGTTCAGGCTGGTGGCGGTGTGTTGACGGCAATGAGGTTCAGGCTCGGGGGCGGTGCGTGGACTGTGGTGAGGGTCAGGCTGGTGGTGGTGTATGGACTGCAGTGAGGGTCAGGCTGGGGGCGGTTTGTGGGCTGTGGTGAGGGTCAGGCTTGTGGCAGTGTGTGGACTGTGGTGAGGGTCAGGCTGGGAGCGGTTTGTGGGCAGCGGTGACGGTAAGGCTGGGGCGGTGTTTGACAGCGGTGAGGGTCAGGCTGTGCGTGGTATGTGGGCAGCGGTGAGGTTCAGGCTGGGGCGGTGTTTGACGGTGGTGAGGGTCAGGCTGGGGGGCATTGAGTGGACGGTGGTGTGGATGAGGATGGAGGCGGTGTGTGGACAGCAATGTGTGTCAGGACGGGGCGGTATGTGGACGGCGGTGAGAGTCAGTTGGGGGTGATGTGTTGAGGACAGTTTGTGTCAGGCTGGGGGTGGTATGTGGACAGCGGAGAGGGTCAGGCTGGGAGCAATGTGTCGACGGTGGTGAGCATCAGGCTTGGGGTGAAGTTGAACAGCAGTGAGGGTCACGCTGCGGAATGGTGTTTGTGGACGGCGGTGAGGTTCAGGGTAGGGGCAATGTTGAACAGCAGTGAGGGTCAGGTTGGGGGCTGTGTTGAATTGCAATGAGTTTCTGGCTCGGGTCCGTGTGTGGATGGCAGTGAGGTTCAGGCTGAGGCTGGTATTTGGACGGCGGTGAGGGTCAGGCTGTGGGCAATGTGAACGGTGGTGAGGGTCAGGCTGCGGGTGTGTTGGATGGCGGTTAGGGTCAGGCAGGGTGCGGTGTGTGGACGGCGCTGAGAGTCAGGCCGGGGGCAGTAATGGAAGGCATTGAGGGTCAGGCTGTAGGCAGTGTGTTGATAACGGTGAGGGTCAGGCTGGAGGTGGTGTGTGGACGGCGGTGAGGGTCAGGTGGAGGTGATGGGTGGATAGTGGTGAGGGTCAGGCTGAGGGCAGTGTGTGTGAACGGTGGTTTGGGTCAGGCTGAGGAAGGTGTTGGATGGCGATGAGCGTCAGGCTGGGGGCAAGGTGTGGACGGCCGTGAGGGTCAGGCTAGAGGCGGTATTGGACAGCGGAGGGTTAAGGCTGGTGGCGGTGTGTTGACGGCAATGATGTTCAGGCTGGGGAGCGGTGCGTGGACTGTAGTGAGGGTCAGGCTGGTGGTGGTGTATGGACTGTAGTGAGGGTCAGGCTGGGGGCGGTTTGTGGACTGTGGTGGGGTCAGGCTGGTTGCGGTGTGTTAACTGTGGTGAGTGTCAGGCTGGGAGCGGTTTTTGGGCAGCGGTGACGGTAAGGCTGGGGCGGTGTTTGACAGCGGTGAGGGTCAGGCTGTGGGTAGTGTGTGGGCAGAGGTGAGGTTCAGGCTGAGGCGGTGTTCGACGGTGGTGAGGGTCAGGCTGGGGGCATTGAGTTGACGGTGGTGTGGATCAGGCTGGAGGCGGTGTGTGGACGGCAGTCTGTGTCAGGACGGGGGTGGTATGTGGACGGCGGTGAGAGTCAGTAGGGGGTGATGTGTTGACGACAGTGTGTGTCAGGCTGGGGGTGGTATGTTGACGGCGGAGAGGGTCAGGCTGGGAGCAGTGTGTCGACGGTGGTGAGCATCAGGCTTGGGGTGAAGTTGAACAGCAGTGAGGGTCAGGCTGCGGGATGGTGTTTGTGGACGGCGGTGAGGTTCAGGGTGGGGGCGATTTTGAACAGCAGTGAGGGATAGGTTGGGGGCGGTGTTGAATGGCAACGAGTTTCTGGCTCGGGAAAGTGTGTGGATGGCAGTGAGGTTCAGGCTGATGCTGGTGTTTGGACGGCGGTGAGGGTCAGGCTGTGGTCAATGTGAACGGAGGTGAGGGTCAGGCTGCGGACGTGTTGGATGGTGTTTAGGGTCAGGATGGGGGCGGTGTGTGGACGGCATTCAGGGTCAGGGTGGGCCAGTGTGTGGACAACAGTGAGGGTCAGGCGGTGCCGGTATGTGGACGGCAGTGTGTGTCAGGATGGGGGCGGTATGTGGACGGCGGTGAGGGTCTGGTGGGTGAGGTGAGCGTCAGGCTGTGGGTGGTGTGTGTATAGCAGTGAGGGTGAGGCTGAGGGCGTTGTTGGGGGGCGGTGAGAGTCAGTCTGGGGGCAGTGAGGGTCAGGCTGAGGGTGGTGTGTGGACGGCAGTGAGGGTGAGGCTGCGGGCAGTGTTGGAGGGCGGTAAGGATCAGGCAAGGAGTGGTGTGCGGACGGCGGTGAGGAGTAGGCTGAGGGTGGTGTACAGATGGCGGTGAGGGTCCAGCAGGGGGTGCTGGGCGGACGGCAGTGAGGGTCAGGCTTAGGGCGGTGTGTGGATGGCGGTGAGGGTCAGGCTGTGAACAGTGCATGGGGGCAGTGTGTGTCAGGCTGGGGGTGGTATTGAACCGCGGTGAGGGTTAGGCTGGGGGCGGTTTGTGGGCTGTGGTGAGTGTCAGGCTCAGGGCAGTTTGTGGATGGCAGACAGGCGTTTGGTGGTGTGTGGACGGCAGTGATGATCAGGCTGGGCGCAGTCTTGGATGGCGCTGAGGTTCAGGCTCGGGGGCGGTGCGTGGACTGTGGTGAGGGTCAGGCTGGTGATGGTGTATGGACTGCAGTGAGGGTCAGGCTGGGGGCGGTTTGAGGACTGTGGTGAGGGTCAGGCTCGGAGCGGCTTGAGGGCAGCGGTGACGGTAAGGCTGGGGCGGTGTTTGACAGTGGTGAGGGTCAGGCAGTGGGTGGTATGTGGGCAGCGGTGAGGTTCAGGCTGTGGCGGTGTTCGACGGTGGTGAGGGTCAGGCTGGGGGCATTGAGTGGACGGTGGTGTGGATGAGGCTGGAGGCGGTGTGTGGACAGCAGTGTGTGTCAGGACGGGGGCGGTATGTGGACGGCGGTGAGGGTCAGTTTGGGATGATGTGTTGAGGACAGTGTGTGTCAAGCTGGGGGTGGTATGTGGACGGCGGAGAGGGTCAGGCTGGGAGCAGAGTGTTGACGGTGGTGAGCATCAGGCTTGGGGTGAAGTTGAACAGCAGTGAGGGTCAGGCTGCGGGATAGTGTTTGTGGACGGTGGTGAGGTTCAGGGTGGGGGCGATGTTGAATGGCAATGAGTTTCTGGCTCGGGACCGTGTGTGGATGGCAGTGAGGTTCAGGCTGAGGCTGGTGTTTGGACGGCGGTGAGGGTCAGGCTGTGGGCAATGTGAACGGTGGTGAGGGTCAGGCTGCGGGCGTTTTGGATGGCGGTTAGGGTCAGGCAGGGGGCGGTGTGTGGACGGCAGTGAGAGTCAGGCTGGGGTCAATGTGTGGACGGCAGTGAGGTTCAGGCTGGGTGCGGTGTTGGACGGCGGTGAGTGTCAGGCCGGGGGCAGTAATGGAAGGCATTGAGGGTCAGGCTGTAGGCAGTGTGTTGATAACGGTGAGGGTCAGGCTGGAGGTGGTGTGTGGACGGCGGTGAGGGTCAGGTGGAGGTGGTGTGTGGATAGTGGTGAGGGTCAGGCTGAGGGCAGTGTGTGTGAACGGTGGTTTGGGTCAGGCTGAGGAAGGTGTTGGATGGCGATGAAGGTCAGGCTGGGGGCAAGGTGTGGACGGCCGTGAGGGTCAGGCTAGGGGCGGTGTTGGACAGCGGAGGGTGTCAGGTTGCGGCGGTGTGTGGACGGCAGTGTGGGTCAGGATGGGGGCGGGATGTGGTCAGCAGTGTGGGTCAGGCAGGGGGCGGTGTTGAACGGAGGTGCGAGTCAGGCTGGGGGTGGTGTATGTATGGCGAAGAGGGTCAGGATGGGGACGGTGTGTGGATGGCAGAGAGGGTCAGGCTTGGGGCAATGTGTCGACGGTGGTGAGGGTCAGGCTGGGGGCGGGTTGTGGATGGCAGAATGTGTCAGGCTGGGGGCAGTGTTGAACGACAGTGAGGGTGATGTTGGGGACGGTGTGTGGGCAGCGGTGAGGTTCAGGTTGGGGATGGTGTGTTGATGGCGGAGAGGGTCATGCTAGTGGCGAAGTTTGGCGCGGTGTGTGGGCAGTAGTGAGATTCAGGCTTGAAGTGGTTTGTGGGCAGCGGTGAGAGTTAGGCTGGGGCGGTCTGTGCACTGCGGTGAGGGTCAGGTAGGGGCGGTGTGTGGACGGCAGTGAGGGTCAGGTGGGGGCGGTGTTTGAATGGCAGTGTATGTTAGGCTGTGGGTGGTATGTGGATGACGGTGAGCGTCAGGCTGGGGGTGACGTTGAACATCGGTGAAGGTCAGGCTTTGGGGGTGTGTGTGGATGGCAGTGAGGTTTAGGCTGCTGGCGATGTTTGACAGCAGTGAGGGTCAGTCTGGTGGTGGTGTGTCAGCAGCAGTGTGGTACAGGCTGGGGGCTGTGGTTGGATGGAGGTGAGGATCAGGATGGGAGCGGTGTGTGGGCACTGGTGAGAGTTAGGCTGGGTACGGTGTTCAACGGCGGTGAGGGTCAGACTGGGGGCACTGAGTGGACGGCATTCAGGGTCAGGCTGGGGGCAGTGTTGGACGTCGCTGAGGGTCAGTCTGGTTGTGGTGTGTGGACTGCAGTGAGGTTCAGGCTGTGGGGGCCGTGTGTGGACTGTGGTGAGGGTCAGGTTGGTGGTGGTGTGAGGACTGTAGTGAGGGTCAGGCTGGGGGCGGTTTGTGGACTGTGGTGAGGGTCAGGTTGGTGGTGGTGTGTGGACTGTAGTGAGGGTCAGGCTTGGTGCGGTTTGTGGGCAGCGGTGACGGTTAGGCTGGGGTAGTGTTTCACAGCAGTGAGGGTCAGTCTGGTGGCGGTGTGTGGACTGCAGTGAGGTTCAGGCTGGCGGGGGCCGTGTGTGGACTGTGGTGAGGGTCAGGCTGGTGGTGGTGTAAGGACTGTAGTGAGGGTCAGGCTGGGGGCGGTTTGTGGACTGTGGTGAGGGTCAGGTTGGTTGCGGTGTGTGGACTGTAGTGAGGGTCAGGCTGGGTACGGCTTGTGGGCGGCGCTGACGGTTAGGCTGGGATAGTGTTTCACAGCGGTGAAGGTCAGGCTGTGGGCGGTGTGTGGGCAGCCATGAGGTTCAGGCTAGTGGCGGTGTTCGATGGTGGTGAGGGTCAGGCTGGAGGCATTGAGTGGACGGTGGTGTGGGTCAGGTTGGAGGTGGTGTGTGGATGGCGGTCGGGGTGAAGCTTGGGGCAGTGTGTCGTTGACAGTGAGGGTCAGGCTGGGGGTGACATTGAACGCCGGTGAAGGTCAGGCTGGGGGCGGTGGGTGGATGGCGGTGTGTGGTAGTATGGAGGCGGTGTGTGGACGGCAGTGAGGGTTAGGCTTGGGGCAGTGTTTGAGAGCAGTGAGGGTCAGTCTGGGGGCGGTGTGTCAGCAGCGGTGAGGTTCAGGCTGGGGGCTGTGGGTGGACAGCAGTCAGGGTCAGGCTGGGAGCGGTGTGTGGGCACCGGTGAGAGTAAGGCTGGGGGCACTGAGTGGACGGCGGTGGGAGTCAGGCTGAGGGCGGTGTGTGGACGACAGTGAGGGTCAGGCTGGGGGCACTGAGTGGACGGCGGTGGGGCTCAGGCTGAGGGCGGTGTGTGGATGATGGTGTGTGTTCGGCTGGGGGCGGTGTGTGAACGGCAGTGAGGGTCAGGCTGCTGGCGAAGTTGAACGGCAGTGAGGGTCAGGTTTCGGGCGGTGTGTGGGCAGCAGTAAGAGTCAGGCTGGAAGTAGTTTGTGGGCAGCGGTGAGAGTTAGGACGGGGGCGTTGTGTGGTCTGCGGTGATGGTCCGGCAGGGGGCAGTGTGTGGGCGGCAGTCAGGGTCAGGGTGGGGCCAGTGTGTGGACAACGGTGAGGGTCAGGTGGGGCCGGTGTTTGGACGGCAGTGTGTGTCAGGATGGGGGCAGTATGTGGACGGCGGTGAGGGTCAGGTGGGGCCGGTGTTTGGACGGCAGTGTGTGTCACGATGGGGGCTGGATGTGGATGGCAGTGAGGGCCAGGTGGGTGAGATGAGGGTCAGGCTGTGGGTGGTGTGTGTATGGCAGTGAGGGTGAGGCTGGGAGCGGTGTTGGAGGGCGGTGAGAGTCAGTCTGCGCGCAGTGAGGGTCAGGCTGTGGGTGGTGTGTGGACGGCAGTGGGGGTGAGGCTGCGGGCGGTGTTGAAGGGCGGTAAGGGTCAGGCTAGGAGCGGTGTGCACACGGCGGTGAGGATCAGGCTGAAGGTGGTGTGCAGATGGCGGTGAGGATCCAGCAGGGGGTGCTGGGCGGACGGCGGTGAGGGTCAGGCTTAGGGCGGTGTGTGGATGGTGGTGAGGGTCAGGCTGGGAAGAGTGCATGGGGGCAGTGTGAGTCAGGCTGGGGGTGGTATTGAACCGCGGTGAGGGTTAGGCTGGGGGCAGTTTGTGGGCTGTGGTGAGTGTCAGGCTCAGGGCAGTGTGTGGATGGCAGACAGGCGTTTGGTGGTGCGTGGACGACAGTGACGGTCAGGCTGGGGGCAGTCTTGGATGGCGCTGAGGTTCAGGCTGGTGGCGGTGTGTTGACTGCAATGATGTTCAGGCCGGGGAGCGGTGCGTAGACTGTGGTGAGTGTCAGGCTGGTGGTGGTGTATGGACTGTAGTGAGGGTCAGGCTAGGGGCGGTTTGTGGACTGTGGTGGGGGTCAGGCTGGTTGCGGTGTGTGGACTGTGGTGAGTGTCAGGCTGGGAGCGGCTTGTGGGCAGTGGTGACGGTAAGACTGGGGCGGTGTTTGACAGCGGTGAGGGTCAGGCTGTGGATGGTGTGTGGGCAGCGGTGAGGTTCAGGCTGGGGCGGTGTTCGACGGTGGTGAGAGTCAGGCTGGGGGCATTGAGTGGACGGTGGTGTGGATCAGGCTGGAGGCGGTGTGTGGACGGCAGTGTGTGTCAGGACGGGGGTGGTATGTGGACGGCGGTGAGGGTCAGTTGGGGGTGATGTGTTGAGGACAGTGTGTGTCAGGCTGGGGGTGGTATGTGGACGGCGGAGAGGGTCAGGCTGGGAGCAGTGTGTCGATTGTGGTGAGCATCAGGCTTGGGGTGAAGTTGAACAACAGTGAGGGTCACGCTGCGGGATGGTGCTTGTGGACGGCGGTGAGGTTCAGGGTGGCGGCAATTTTGAACAGCAGTGAGGGTCAGGTTGGGGGCAGTGTTGAATGGCAATGAGTTTCTGGCTCGGGACCGTGTGTGGATGGCAGTGAGGTTCAGGCTGAGGCTGGTGTTTGGACGGCGGTGAGGGTCAGGCTGTTGGCAATGTGAACGGTGGTGAGGGTCAGGGTGCGGGCGTGTTGGATGGCGGTTAGGGTCAGGCAGGGGGCGGTGTGTGGACGGCAGTGAGAGTCAGGCTGGGGTCAATGTGTGGACGGCAGTGAGGTTCAGGCTGGGGGCGGTGTTGGACGGTGGTGTCAGTCAGGCCGGGTGCAGTAATGGAAGGCATTGAGGGTCAGGCTATAGGCAGTGTGTTGATAACGGTGTGGGTCAGGCTGGAGGTGGTGTGTGGACGGCGGTGAGGGTCAGCTGGAGGTGGTGTGTGGATAGTGGTGAGCGTCAGGCTGAGGGCAGTCTGTGTGAACGGTGTTTTGGGTCAGGCTGAGGAAGGTGTTGGATGGCGATGAGGGTCAATCTGGGGGCAAGGTGTGGACGGCAGTGAGGGTCAGGCTAGGGGCGGTGTTGGACAGCGGAGTGTGTCAGGTTGCGACGGTGTGTGGACGGCAGTGTGGGTCAGGATGGGGCGGGATGTGGTCAGCAGTGTGGGTCAGGCTGGGGCAGTTTGTGGACGGCGGTGAAGGTCAGGCTGGGGCGGTGTGTGGATGGCGGAGAGGGTCAGGCTTGCGGTGGTTTGTGGACAGCAGTATGTATCAGGCAGGAGGCGGTGTTGGACGGAGGTGAGAGTCAGGCTGGGGGCGGTGTATGTATGGCGAAGAGTGTCAGGTTGGGGATGGTGTGTGGATGGCAGAGAGGGTCAGGCTGGGGGAAATGTGTCGACTGTGGTTACGGTCATGCTGGGAGCGGATTGTGGATGGCAGTATGTGTCATGCTGGGGCAGTGTTGAACGACAGTTGGGGTGAGGTTGGGTGCGGTGTGTGGATGGCAGAGAGTGTCAGGCTGCGGACGGTGTGTGGCTGGCGGTGAGGGTCAGGCTGGAGGTGGTGTGTGGATGGCGGTGAGAATCAGGCTGGGAACATTGCATGGGGGCAGTTTGGGTCAGGCTGGAGATGGTGTTGAACCACTGTGAGGGTCAGTCTGGGGGTGGTGTGCGGACGGCGGTGAGGGTCAGGCTGGGGATGGTGTGCGGATGATGGTGAGTGTCAGGCTGAGACCATGTTCGACAGCAGTGAGGGTCAGGCTGTGGGCGGTCTGTGGGCAGTGTTGATGTTCAGACTGGGGGCATTGAGTGGACGGCGGTATGGTTTATGCTGGGCGCGGTGTATGGATGGCAGTGAGGGTCAGGCTGGGGTAGATGTGTGGACGGCACTGAGGGTTAGGCTGGGGTGCGGTGTCCTATGGCGGTGTGGGTCAGGCCAGGGGTGGTGTGTGGCCACCGGTGAGAATCAGACTTGGGGCACTGAGTGGACGGCGTTGGGGTCAGGCAATGGGCAGTGTGTGGAAGGCAGTGAGGGAATGGCTGGTGGCGAGTTTGAATGGCAGAGAGGGTCAGTTTTGTGGCGGTGTGTGGGCAGCAGTGAGAGTTAGGCTGGGGTGGTGTGTGGACTGTGGTGAGGGTCTGGCTGTGGGCAGTGTGTGGATGGCAGTCAGGCTCAGGCTGGGGATGGTGTGTGGGCAGTGGTGAGGTTCAGGAAGAGGGCAGTGTGTGGACGGCAGTGAGGGTTAGGCTGGGGTCAGTGAGTGGACGGCAGTGAGTGTCAGGCTGCGGTCGATGTTGAATGGCGGTGAGTGTCTGGCTGGGGGCAGTGTGTGGACAGAAGAGAGGGTCAGGCTGGGGGTGGTGTGTGCTCAGCAGTGAGGTTTAGGTTGGGGGCAGTGTGTGGACGGCAGTGAGGGTCAGGTTTTGGGCAGTGTGCGGACGCCAGTGAGGGTCAGGCTGTGGGGGCGGTTTGTGGATGGCATTGAGGGTCAAGCTGTAGATGGTGTGTGGATGGCGGTGAGGGTCAGGCTGGGGGTGGTGTGTGGACATTGGTGAAGGTCAGGAAGGTGGTGGTGTGTGGATGGCAGTGAGGGTCAGGCGGCGGGCGGTGTGTGGATTGCGGTGAGGGTCAGACAGGGGCGGTTTGTGGAGCGGGTGAAGGTCATGCTGGTGGTGGTGTCTGTACGGCAGTGAGGGTCAAACTGGGGGTGATCCTGAACGGCGGTGAGTGTCAGCCTGGGACCGGTGTCTGGACGTCAGTCAGGGTGATACTGAGGTGGTGTGTAGACGGGGGTGAGGTTACGGTTGTGGGCGGTAATGGAAGGCAGTGACGGTCAGGCTTGTGGCAGTGTGTGGATGCCGGTGAGGGCGAGGTTGGGGGCAGTGTGTGGCTGCTGGTGAGGGTCAGGCTGGGTGCGGTGCGTGGATGGTGGTGAGTATCAGGCTGGGAGCGGTGTGTGGGGGCAGTGAGAGTCAGGCTGTGGGCGGTGTGTGGATGGCGGTGAGCTTCAGGCTGGGGATGGTGTGTGGACAGCAGTGAGGGTCAGGCGTGGGCAGAGTGTGGAGGGCAGTGAGCATCAGGCTTAGAGCAATGTGGGGATGGCGGTGTGCCTCTGACTGGGGGCGGTGTGTGGACGACGGTGTGGGACAGGTTGGGGGCAGTGTGTGGCCGGCGTGAGGATCAGGCTGTGGACAATGTGTGGACGGTGGTGAGAGTCACGTTGGGGGTTGTGTGTGGAAGCCAGTGAGGGTCAGGCTGGCGGCGGTGTGTGGACGGCAGTGAGGTTCAAACTTGGGGTGAAGTTGAACGGCAATGAGGGTCAGGCTGGGAGCGGGGTATGGATACAGGTGAGGGTCAGGCTTGGAGTGGTGTGTGGAGGGCAGTGAGGGTCATGCTGTGGATGGTGTGTAGATGGCGGTGAGGGTCAAGCTGTGGGCGGTGTGTAGATGGCGGTGAGGGACAGGAAGGGGTGGTGTGTGGACGGCAGTGAGGGTCAGGCGG
Source organism: Chiloscyllium plagiosum (assembly GCF_037043375.1). Lineage (NCBI taxonomy): Eukaryota > Metazoa > Chordata > Chondrichthyes > Orectolobiformes > Hemiscylliidae > Chiloscyllium > Chiloscyllium plagiosum. The sequence goes on along the minus strand of NW_028270186.1, from coordinate 34,707,175 downwards.
CGGACGGTGTGTGGAGGGCGGTGAGGGTCAGATAGGGGTGGTGTGTGCATAGCCGTATGAGTCAGACTGTCGGCGGTGTGTGAACCGGGGTGAAGGTCAGGCTGGTGCTGGTAGTTGTACAGTGGTGAGGGTCAGGCTGCGGGGTGATGTTGAACGACAGTCAAGGTCATTCTGGGTGGTGTGTGTGTGTGGATGGCGGCAAGGGTCATGCTGGGGACGGTGAGGGTCAGGCTGGGGGCGGTGTATGGACGGCGGTGAAGGTCAAATTGAATGGTGTGAAAGGTCGATTAGGGTCAGGTTGGGGGCTGTGCTGAACGGTGCTGGGTTCAGGCTGGGGGTGTTTTGTGGGCAGCGGTGAGGTCCAGGCTGGGGGCGGTTTTTGGACGGTGGTGAGGGTCAGGCTGGGGCTGGTGTGTGGACTGTGGTGAGGGTTTGGCTGGGGACGATATTGAACGGCGGTGAGGGTCAGACTGGGACAGTGTGTGGACGGCAGTGAGGGTGATGCTGGAGGCGGTGTGTGGGCAGCGATGTGGTTAAGGCTGTGGGCGATAATAGAAGGCAGTGAGTGTCAGGCTGGTGGCAGTGTGTGGATGCCGGTGAGGGTCAGGATGGGGGCGGTGTGTGGAGGGCAGTGAGATCAGGCTGTGGTTGGTAAGTGGATGGCAGTGAGGTTCAGGCTGTGGTCGGTATGTGGATGGCGGTGAGGGTCAGGCGGCGGGCAGTGTGTGGAGGGTGGTGAGGGTCAGACTAGGTCGGTATGGGTCAGACTGAGGGCAGCATGTGGACGGCGGTGAGGGTGATGCTGGAGGCGATGTGTGGGCGGCGGTGAGGTTAAGGCTGTGGGCGACAATGGAAGGCAGTGAATGTCAGGCTGGAGGCGGTGTGTGGATGATGGTGAGGATCAGGATGGGGGCGGTGTGTGGATGGGGGTGAGGGTCAGGCCGGGGGCAGTGTGTGGAGGGCGGTGTGGGTCTGATGAGTGGAGTGGCTAATGTTGCACCTTTGTCTGTGAAGGGATATAAGTAGAAGCCTGGGAAAGGCAGGCCTGTGAGTCTGACTTCAGTGATGAGCAAGTTGCTGCAGGTGATTCTGAAGGATAGGATTTACATGTACTTGGAGAGATATGGAATGATTATTGATAATCAGCATTGAAACAGTAGGCGAGAGAGTAATAGTGGAGGGTTGTTTTTCAGACTGAAGGCCTGTGACCAGCGATGTTCCCCAGGGATCAAATCTGGGTTGTTTGCCATTCATATGAATGATTTCGATGAGAATATGGAAAGATTGGATTGTAAGTTTGCAGGTGACACTAAAAATGATGTTAAAGTAGACCGCAACAAAGTTTATGTACGATTCCAAAGAGATCTTGATCAATTGGGTGGATGTCTGAAGAGTGGCAGATGGAGTTTAATCTGAATAAATGCAAGATATTACATTTTCATAAAATAAACAAGGGCAGGACTTACATTCATTAAAAGTCAGGCCTTGAGAAGTGATATAGAACAAAGAGACCTAAGGGTTCAGGTCTTTGAAGTTCGTTTCACATGTACACAGGGTGGTTAAGAAGGTGTTTAACATATTTGCCTTCATTGCTCAGACCTTTGAGTGCAGGAGTTGGGACGTTATGTTGAAGCTGTACAGGGTGTTGGGGAGGCCTATTGGGCGGCACGGTGGCACAGTGGTTAGCACTGCTGCCTCACAGCGCCAGAGACCCGGGTTCAATTCCCGCCTCAGGCGACTGACTGTGTGGAGTTTGCACATTCTCCCCGTGTCTGCGTGGGTTTCCTCCTGATGCTCCGGTTTCCTCCCACAGCCCAATGATGTGCAGGTCAGGTGAATTGGCCATGCTAAATTGCCCGTGATGTTAGGTAAGGGTAAATGTAGGAGTATGGGTGGGTTGCGCTTCGGCGGGGCGGTGTGGACTTGTTGGGCCGAAGGGCCTGTTTCCACACTGTAGGAAATCTAATAATCTAATATTCTGCAATACTGTCCTCAGGTCTGGTTGTGCTGTTATAGGAAGGATATCATTAAATTGGAGCGGGTTCAGAAGAGATTTCCCAGAATGGTGATGGTAATGGATGGTTTCAGTTATAAGGAGAGGCTGGGACTTATTTTCACTGGCGTGTATGAGGTTGAGGGGTGACCTTATTAGAGGTTTATAAAATCATGAGTCGTCTAGGGTAATGTGAATAGCAGGTGCCCTTTCTAGAAGGAGGTGTGATTCAAGAATGGGCTGCATAATTTTACAGGTGAGGGGAGAAATGGCTTTAAAAAGACATTAGAGATTTTAAAATTAATTTTTACACCCAGTTAGTGCATGTGTTGACTGAACCTCCAGCGGAGTGATAGCGATAAATTCAAAGGCTAGGCAGCACGGTGGCTCAGTGGTTAGCACTGCCGCCTCATGGCACCAGGGATTTGGGTTCAATTCCAGCCTCGAGCGACTGTCTGTGTGGACTTTGCACATTCTCCCCGTGTCTGTGTGGGTTTCCTCCCACTAGTAAACTGGCTATGTTAAATTGCCCATACTGTTAAGGGATGTGTATGTTGGGTGCATTAGTGAGGGGTAAATATAGGGGAATGGGTCCAGGTGGATTGTTGGGCAAATGGTCTGTTTCCGCCCAGCAGTGATTCTACGAGAAAGTCATTTGGACTGGTACCTAATAGGGAATGTTTGGATGCATGTGGACCAAGGGGAGGCAGGTGAGATTAACTCGGTTTGGAACTATGGCTGACCCGGATTGATTAGACCACAGCGTCTGTTTCCGTGCTATCTAACATTATGACTCTAATTCTTGCTATCTCTAAATTCCTCCCTCTTCACAACTCTCCCTATCACTGTCACCTCATCCAGCCTCACAACTCTTCCTTATCTCTAATAATTCCTCGACAGCCTCAGAACCCTCCCTAACTCTAATCCCCTCCAGTCTCTCAATGCTCTGCTGTATATGCCTTTCTTTATTTCCAGCCATGTGGATTTCCCATTTTTATTTCTCATTTGATGACGGCCCTTTCAGATTCCTGCACCGAGCTCCAGAATTTCCTCCTAAACCTCTCCGTCTCATGTTCCTCTCAAACACATTGACCAATCATGTGTCATCTATTTTAATAACACCTTTTCTGACCTGGTTTCAAATGTGTCCTGTCATATCCCTATATTATGTACCTCGAGGTTTACAGCACTGAAAAAGGCTCTGTGGGCCATTGAGTCTGTGCCAGTAAAGAAAACTACCACCAAACTATCCTAATCCATTTTCCAATGCACGGTCCATCGCGTTATCTGTCTTGGTATCACAAGCGTGCACATAAATATGTCTTAAATGCTATTGGGATTTCTGTGTTTCCTACCCTTACAGACAGTGAGGTTTAGTGCAACTGTTGCTCGGTGATGACATCACCCACAGGAACACCAAGCAGCTGGGTCTGTGCAAACCAGAGATCGCCCACACATTGGGAAGGATGGCAGGGTCCATGAGAGGGGGCACAGGAGATTTACCAGGATGGTTCAAGGAATGGGAGATTTTAGTAGTGTGTTTTGGATTTTTTTTACGCTATTCATTTTTATGATATTGGTGTTGCAGATACATAGAGAATATCGATCTACAACAGATGGACTCTCCTTCTCTCCCTCTCCCGTTGCCTGGGTTGTGGTAACTTGCAGGTTAAACCACCACCAGCCATCTCTCCCAAATGAGAGAGCATCCCTATGGTCTGGTAGGACAATGCTGTCTTTACCTTTTACACAGTGATGCCACTGTGTCTCTGGGATGGGGAGAGGGAATGCTGAAGGTAGTGGATGGGGCACCACTCAGGCACAGTGCTTTATCCTGGAGGATGTTCACGTTCTTTAACATTGCTGGGAGCTGCACCACTGCAGGCAAGTGGGCACTGTTCCAACACAATCCTGATGTGTCCCTTATAGAGAGCAAACAGACATTGGGGAATCAGGTGTTTGGGGATGGTGATGAGAGCGGAGGAGCTTCTCGTCAAAAGAAAGAAGGCAGCTTACGTAAGGTGGAGGAAGCAAGGGTCTTGCTCAGCTCTAGAGGATTACAGGCAGGCGAGGAAGGAGCTCAAAAATGTCCTGAGGAGAGGCAGGAGGGGGGCACGAAAAAGGCTTGTGTATAGAGTCTGAGGAGGTAGGGGAAGACCTAAATGAGTTTTTTGCTTCTGTCTTTACCTTGTAGTGAATGAAACCATTGAGGAGCAGGTAACGGATCGGATAGAGATTGAGGAAGCTGAGGTGCTAAACATTTTGACAAACATTAAGATTGACAAGTCGTGGATCCAAGATGGCGGCGACCCAGTAAGACTGAGTCTATAGTGCTCCTCCCAAGACTTGGGTACAGTGGGTCACGTACCCCCTACCAAGCTCACCAAATCATTTATAAATCATTTATAATAGTTTAGTAACTCAATTAGTTGTGTAATATTACATTTAAGCAACTTTATCCTAAGTTAAAATGACTAAAGGGAAGGGAGCCCGCAGCTCTCAGCAAGCAGGAACCCCTCCCCCACACTCTCCAGCTGCAGCAGAGGCGTCCACAGCCGCCCGGGGGACTTACCTACAGGAGCAAGTCTTGCAGAAATGCTTTCCAAGCTTGACTCGAAGATCGATGCCTTTATCGTCGAATCCAGAAATCGTTGGGAGTCGCTCTCGGCCGCGCTGCAGAAGCACGACCGTGAAATTGAAGAAATTCAACGCCTAGTCGGAGGGGCGGAGCTAAAGGCCGCGACCTCGGAGACAACCGCTCAATCGGCCGTGGATCAGGTCCGGACTCTCGAGCAGCGAGTCCGGACCTTGGAAAATCATATTGACGACCTCGATAATCGAGGTCGTCGAAAAAATATTCGTTTGCTGGGCCTTCCCGAACAGGAAGAGGAAGGCCAGCTTACAGCATTCCTGGAGCAGTGGCTGCCACAACTTTTAAATCTGCAAGTTGGATCAGGCCAGGTAAGGGTGGAATGGGCCTACCGGGTAGCAATACGCGGGCCCGGCTCGAACCAGCGCCCACGCCCGGTCCTGTTCCGGCTGCAGAGCTACAGGGAGAGGCAGATACTCCTAGAAGCCTCTAGAAATCTCGGAAAAGACCCCCAAGCTATGATCTACAAAGGATCCAAGATCATGCTATTTCAGGACTTTTCCCCGGCTCTGGTTTGAAAGAGGAAGGCATTCGACGAGGCGAAGAAGCGTTTAAGGGACTTAAATTTTCAGTACTCCTTACGCTACCCAGCGATGTTACACTTTCACCATGAAGTCTCAGTAGCACATCGATGCTTTTATATTCCAACCCCACTTGAGATAAATGACAACATTTCATTCGCTTTCTTAATCACGGACTCAACCTCTTACCTTTAGAAGAGTCCTCGACTAGCACTCGCAGATCCCTTTGCACTTTAGCTTTATGAATTTTCTCACCGTTTAGAAAGTAGTCCATGCTTGTATTATTTTTTTCCAAAGTGGAAGACCTCGCATTTGCTCACATTGAATTCCATCTGCCATTTCCAGGACCACTCTCCCAAACTATCCAGATCCTTCTGCAGCCTCCCTACTTCCTCAGTACTACCTGCCTGTCCACCTAACTTTGTATCATCGGCAAACTTCGCCAGAATGCCCCCAGTCCCTTCATCCAGATCATTAATATATAACGTGAACAGCTGTGGCCCCAACACTGAACCCTGCGGGATACCGCTTGTCACCGGCTGCCATTCCGAAGAAGAACCTTTTATCCCAACTCTCTGCCTTCTGTCAGACAGCCAATCCTCAATCCATACCAGTAGCTCACCCCGAAGACCATGGGCCCTCACCTTACTCAGCAGCATCCCGTGTGGCACCCTATCAAAGGCATTTTGGAAGTCTAGATAGTCCATGTCCATTGGGTTTCCCTAGTCTAACCTAATTGTCACAAAGAATTCTAACAGGTTTGTCAGGCACAACCTCCCCTTACTAAATCCATGTTGACTTGTTCTAATCCGACCCTGCTCTTCCAAAAATTTAGAAACCTCATCCTTAATGATGGATTCTAGAATTTTACCAACAACCGAGGTTAGGCTAATTGGCCTATAAATTTCCATCTTTTGTCTTGATCCTTTCTTGAACAAGGAGGGTACAACAGCGATCTTCCAATCATCCGGGACTTTCCCTTACTCCAGTGACTTTTGAAAGATCTCAACCAACTCCTCTGCTGTATCCTCAGCCACTTCCCTCAGAACTCTAGGGTGGAGCCCATCAGGGCCAGAAGATTTATCAATTTTAAGACCTTTTTAGCATTTCTAGCACTTTCTCTTTTGTAATGGCAACCATACTCAACTCAGCCCCCTGACTCCCTTTAATATTTGGAATATCATTCATGTTTTCCATTGTGAAGACTGATGCAAAGTACTTATTAATTTCTCCAGCTATTTCCTTAACTCCTATCACTAGGCTTCCAGCAGCAGTTTGAAGTGGCCCAATGTTTAATTTTGCCTGTTGTTTGCTTCTTATGTATTCAAAGAAACTTTTACTATCATTTCTAATATAACTGGCTAGCCTACCTTCATATTTGATCCTCTCCTTCCTTATTTCTCTCTTTGTTATCCTCTGTTTGTTTTTGTAGCCTTCCCAATCTTCTGATTTCCCAGTGCTCTTGGCCACTTTGTAGGCTCTCTCTTTCACTTTGATACATTTCCGGACTTTCTTTGTCAGCCATGGCTGTCTAATCCCTACTCGGATAATATTCCTTTTCTTGGGGATGAACCTCTGTACAGTGTCCTCAATAATACCTACAAACTCCAGCCATTTTCTGGAGCTCTACTGTCTCCCCCACGAGGCTCTGCTTCCAGTCTATTTTCGTCAGTTCCTCTCTCATGCCCTCATAATTACCTTTATTTAACTGTAACACCATTACATCTGATTTTCCCTTCTCTCTGTCAAACTGCAGACTGAACTCTACCATATTATGATCGCAGCTTCCTAAGTGTTCCCTTACTTTAAGATTTTTTATAAAGTCTGGTTCATTACATAGCACTAGGTCCAAAATAGCCTGCTCCCTTTTGGGCTCCATGACAAGCTGTTCCAAAAAGCCATCCTGTAAGCATTCCATGAATTCCCTTTCTTTGGATCAACTGGCAATATTATTTACCCAGTCCACCTGCAAATTGATGTCCCCCATGATCACTGTGACCTTGCCTTTCTGACATGCCTTCTCTATTTTCCGGCACATGTTGTGCCCCTGGTCCTGACCACTGTTAGGAGGTCTGTACATAACTCCCATTATGGTTTTATTGGCTTTGTGGTTCCTCAATTCCATCCACACAGACTCCACATCATCCGACCCTATCTCATTCGGTGCCATAGATTTAATTTTGTTCTTAACTAACAAGGCAAACCCGCTCCATCTGCCCACCTCCCTGTCTTTTAGATAAGTTGTAAATCCTTGGATGTTTAACTGCCAGTCCTGAAACCCCTGCAACCATGTCTCTGTGATGCCTACCACATCGTAATCTTTCACGATGATCTGTGCCGTTAGTTCATCTACTTTGTTATGAATGCTACGAGCATTCGGGTAAAGTGCCTTAATGCTAACTTTCTTATCATGAGAGATATTGGAAGTCATAAGATGTCCTAAGTTATCCTTCATTTTTGCTGCATTCCTAGTCTGCCTCAAGCTTAAATCCACTTGCACACACACTATCCTGCTGCTTATCTTTCCATTTAACTCCATACTCCCGGTCGCTTTCACTTTCCGGTCGCTTTCACTTTCCCTTCCCCCCCAACCCAGAAGTTTAAAGTCCTACTGACCACCCTGTTTATCCTCTTCACTAGAACATTGGTACCAGATCGGTTCAGGTGAAGGCAAGCCCAACGGTACAGATTATGAAGGAGGACATGCTGACCATATTGAAAAATCACGGAGATAGATAATCTCCTCAGCCAGAAAGGATATAACTAAGATTGTTATGTGAAACGAGGGAAGGGATTACTGTGTTTTGGCGAAAATCTTTGTATCCTCACTGTCCACTTGAGTCATACCAGATGATTGGAGAGTGGCAAACGTTATTCCCTTATTCAAGAAAGGCAATCAAGATAATCCTATGAATCATTGATGAGTCAGATTTATATCAGTTATGAGTAAATTATTGGAGAGGATTCAGAGAGACACGATTTATGATTATTTGGAAAAGCATAGATTGATTAGAGATGGTCAGCACGGCTTTGTGAGCGTCAGATTATGCCTCACAAACCTTACTGCATTATTTGAGGATGTGACAAACACATTGGTGAGGACAGAGCAGCGGAAGTGGTGTATATGGATTTTAGCAATGTGTTTAATAAGGTTCCACATGGTAGTCTTATTCAGAAAGTAATGAGGCATGGGATACAGGGTTATCCTGATATAATTCAATGTTGAGACATTTGTGTCAGAGGCTGCAAGGGGGAGAGTGAGAGAGAAATATTTTTTTTTAAAAGCAGAAAGGAACTGGTGAGCAGAGGAGCTGCAACTAGTTTCTCATTCTGCCAGCATCGTATTGGGTGAGCTGGAACACAGACTGCTCAAGCAACGGCCTTACATAGTCATACGCGCAGAATCATACCTTACAATGTCCCAGACACCACCATCACCATCCCTGTATGTCCTGTCCCACCAGCAGGACATGGATGTAATTAAAATGCTGGAACATGCAGGGCTATGGACTAAGTTCTGCAGAATGGGATCAATGTGATTTATTTGACGTCTCTCCAGAATATTAAACTCCAGTCCAATTTGAAAATTTTTTAACATCATCAAACTTGAACTCCAAATGTCGGAAAAAATTATCAGAGATTTGCAGCACATTTCGAGGTCACTTGGCCCATCCTGTATGTGTTTCTTGTAATTTTACTACTTAGTCATTACAACGTTCTGTACTCACCGATGAGAGCAACTATTTCAGACTGTATACTCCGCCCTCTATGTTGTTATAATATACTTTTTCAATGTATTTCTTTGACAGCTGCACACCTTGTTTACTGGTAACTTTCCCAGCTCGAACTCCGTTCCCCGTGGCCTTGAGGGATGACCATTTCTGCTGTTTAATCTCTCCTGCCTTCCCCTGTGTGACAGGCTGTCTTTTTGTACTTGTCTCACCCCCACCTTGCTCACATCATGTTACATTTCTGGTGGTTCCCAGACCTCTGTGACTTCACTGCGCCCCTTGGGTCAGTGGCATGAGTTTTGAATTCTCTTCCTCCAGAGATAATTGGAAATCTTTCTGGCTGCAGTTTCCCCCAGATTTTATTTTGAAAAGCAGAGCATTTGTGTAAGAGTCAAGTATTTGTGAGCCTTCATCCGCAATTCCGAGCATTTAGATGTAATCTGTGAATCGCCCACAAATGTGCAGCTTTACTAGATTGACCATGTTAACATGGCCTCAGGTGTGCAGGTTCGGCGAGTTGGGTTAGCCATGATAAATGTGGGGTTATAGGGGTAGGGTGGGAGAGCAGGTAATTGCAGACTCGATGGGTCAAATAGCCTCTTTCTGCACCAATGGGATTCTGTGTATCTAACTAGTTGTGATTGTCATCACGTTTTCCTCATGCCAGGTTCATTCAACTCAGGTACACATGCTGCCTTGATGTTTCTGTGCGTGCTCACTCACTCCTTTCCTTCTGTTGTACAGCAATTTCACACTGTATATGAAGGTGAGAATGAATTTGTAAATACAAAATCTCCAACCAAAACCCCTCACAGGTCAGGACCTGTTTCTGCTGCTGGTGTTGCTCACAGGGAACAGGAAAATAAGATTCAGTCATGCATCTCACAAGGGCGGCACGGTGGCACAGTGGTTAGCACTGCTGCCTCACAGCACCAGAGCCCCGGGTTCAATTCCCGCCTCAGGCGACTGTGTGGAGTTTGCACGTTCTCTCCGTGTCTGCGTGGGTTTCCTCCGGGTGCTCCGGTTTCCTCCCACAGTCCAAAGATGTGCAGGCCATGTGAATTGGCCATGCTAAATTGCCCGTAGTGCTAGGTTAGGGGTATGGGTGGGTTGCGCTTCGGCGGGGTGGTGCGACTTGTTGGGCCGAAGGGCCTGTTTCCACACTGTAAGTAATCTAATCTAAAAAACGGACACAGAGGTTACAATCACCATGAATGGCTAAACAGCTTAAATCTCTTTTCTCAATAAAAGTGGGAGGCTGAGAGGCACCTGGTACAAGCATGAAGCTTTGTGCCCATGTTTTCAGAGAGTTGAGGTTGAAATCATTGGGCTGGAAGCATGTTTCATTGTCCCAGTATATCAAAGGTGCTATCTAAATGTGCATATTGATTTATGTCTATCTGTCTGTGATAACAATCAGATGGACAGATCAGTGCCCGAGTGTTTTCCCACATCCCTGATTGTGAAGTGAGGCAGATTCAATCTCAGGTGCCTCACCACTCACTCAGTGATTTATCCTGCCTGCTGATACACCAGCGGGTTCACATTGGGTAGGAGCTGTTTCCCTCTCTGTGTGACAAGGGATTTGCTGAATCTTCAACATGACTGAGAGCCCAGTGAGTAGTCACAGGGAAGTGATCACCCACCTGCTCCGTGTGGGGTAGAGTTCACACATCACTGCAGGACTCTGATTCTGGAGTTACTGTCCATCAGAGTCAGGACTGGACCTTGTCCATGATGACACTGTTGGAGTATTGATGTTGTTGTTGTTAATCACATTAACTGGGCTGGAGTTGACTGAATTTATATTGCCACTTTCTGAACCTCAGAGTGTCTCTCTGGGCACAAGGCTCCTCAAAAAGCCATGTGACAACGAGCAGGGATCGTCTGTTTTAATTTAAATTGTGATTGTACCATGGCTGCTTCACAGCATCAGTTACAAGGTTGGAGTCCAGCCTTGGTCAACGGCCAGTGTGTAGTTCTCTCATTCTCCCCATGATAGTGTGGGTCCCCTCCAGGTGCTCTGGTTTCCTCCCACAATCCAAAGATGTGCAGATTAGGTGGATCAGTCGTGCTAAATTGCCCACAGTGTCCAGGAATGTACAGACTAGGTAGATCAGCCATGATAAATGCAGTATTGCAGGGATGGAGTGCACTGGCTGACATGTTCTTCAGGTCGTCGGTGGGATTTGATGGGCCAATGGTCTCCTTCCACACTGTTGGGATTCTATTCTATGATTGAGAATAAAGTAGGCTGTCCTTGGAGAAGGAGCATGTGGTGTGTATCAATACTTTCGATGCCTTTAGATAGAGGTGGGCACCACAGGGGATACAGTGCTTTATCTCCACCGCTTCCCCCTCCCCCCTTCAAATCTACTTTGATTTATTTCCTTCCCAGTCTGTCACTTGTAATGGTTTGCTTTGCCCATGATTGGCTTTGTTTATAAATATTCAATTGGTTGCACAAATGGTTTATTGCTGGTGATTATATGTTAACAAAAAGAAAAATGATGTAATGATGATTTTTGATGGTGGGAAGGTTGCTCAGCTGTGTGTGATAACACTTCTGGGTAGGAGAAATGGGGAATAAATAAAGTCTCACAGCTCACAGAATGAGAACTGAAAAGCAGTTAAATCAAACCAAAGGTTCAGACAGGGAGGGAATATTTCCCTGGAGTTTGAGTAACTGGAAAGTGATGGTGTCCGGGGGAAGACAGGATTTTGTTTTACAAAAGATTAAAAGTTTTAAAACTGTTATATTCTGACAGATCAATTTATTTTCTTTAATTTTATTTGCTGTGCAAAAAAAACTTTTACAACATTTTAAAACCAAAATTTACATACCATCCCTCACTGAAAACTGTTGTGGAAGTGCAATCTCCTGGAGAATCCCTGCCCACTTCTTCCTACCCGGGCTCCATGACTATATACATACCTGGGAGATAGCAGCAGGAGGAGACCATTCAGCCTTTCAATCCTGCGCCACCATTCAATGGGAAACAGCTGACCATCCAGCTCAGTCTCCTGTTCCTGCTGTGTTCCAATCCCCTTTCATGGCTTTACCTCGAAGAACTATAACTAAGTCCTCCTTTGGTTTCACTGCCTTTTGTTCCAGTGACGTTGCTGTGTTACTGTGTGGGTGTACGCAGGAGTAATGTGATGGTGCTGCCTCCTGGAGGATGCACTCAGCATCCCTCTTCATCCTGCAGTAACATCAACTGGGTTTCAGCAACTAGAGATAGAACCCATTTCCAGGATATGGGCATCACTGACTCAGCCAGCACTTATTCCCCATCTCTAGTTACCCTTGAGAAGGTGGTAGTAGGCTGCTGTCTTGTACCATTCACAGTCCATTTGGTGCAGATAGACCGACAATGCTGGGAGGGAGAGTGTTGCAGGATTTTGGCCGAGTGATTCTCTATCTTTGGTTCTTCAAATGTTGGTTAACTTTATCACGATCTGCACACGACTTTGAGATTTCAGTCTGCAAATCTTCACCATCTAGCACCCTGCATAAAGAAATATGCACATATTATAAATTCAGAATAGACTGTTTCTCTACTTTCTCTGGAATATCTTTTTTCTTTTCTTCCCTCAAAGCTGTAACCCTCCAGCCCACTTACTCTCTCCCACCATTCTGACTCTGCTACCCCCAAATGTACACCCTCCACATTCTCATGGAGTTGCTGATAAACAGATCTATGCCACCACTTCCCGTCCCTGGTTAGACTCTGCACCCTTTCTGGGTTCACTTCCTTTCCCTTCAGTTGCTGCAAGTCAGTAATGTAACAGCAGAATGAAACAAAAGGAAACAGAAAGGGAGGTGGCAAATCCTGGACAGAAGAGGAACCTTCAGTCTGGGAGAATGGGTCACATCCTTCTTAGTTCCCTATTAGTTGATTCCTAGCATTACAATGAATTGGGGATGGAGGGTGGTCCTACATTGGTGTGGTGGCACTTTGACACTCCAACTGATCAATACTATAAGCAGATGCATTCCTCCTCCAGCCAATCACAGTGTGAAAAACTTTCCGCAAATTATACTAACCCAAAGCACATCTCCAATACCCGCCCACAATCTGTACATGCACAATGCTGGGTTTCCCCGCACATGTGTGGTCCTTGCCTCAGGGATTGTGGGAGTTGTAGTCCCCATGAAGCCACTGGAGCCCTGTCTCTGGAAAGTGAATGAAAAGTGTGGACTGGAGGGTGTTGTGTGTAGGATCCCCATTCAGACACACAGAACATATGGACTGTCACTGAGTTTTACTGAGACATCTGCTTCCACAACCTGATTTTCTGATGTAAGGAATATAGTTTCAGCCAACTGGGGCGTGGGATGGTTAATAGGAGGAGCAGGTTTTAAGCAGAGGTGGCTCAATTGTTAGCATTGCTGACTCACAGCGTCAGGGACCTGGATTTGATTCCAGCCTTAGGCGACTGTGTGGAGTTCACACGTTCTCCCGATGTCTGTGCGGGTTTCCTCTGGGTGCTCCAGTTTCATCCCACAGTCCAAAGATGTGCCGGTTAGGTGGATTGGCTATGCTACATTCCCACAGTGTCCATGCGTGTGCAGGTTAAGCCATTAACCATGGGAAATACAGGGAATGGGTGAGTCTGAATAGGATGGTCATTTTTGGGTTGGTGTGGACCACTATAGGGATTCTATTCTATTCTCATGAAGAAGAATGTACTTACCTCAACGTGCTGTGAATCTGTGGGAATTCCCTATTCAAAATGCGGTGGACGCCAGGATAATGAGCAAATTTAATGCAGAGATACAGATGTTTAATTTGCAATGAGTTGAAGGGTGAGAGAGAGCAGGCGGGAAAATCCAGCTGACACCGAGGTGAGCTTAATAATCATGGTATTAAATGGTGGAGCTGGTTCAAAGGGCTGTATTGCTTCTCCTGTGCCCAATGCTTATCTTCTTTCAGTAATAACTGGAAAGCTGAATCCAAAACTCACCACCTTCAACAAAGAAGATTTTCGGAAAATGCAGGATAGTCAGGTGGATTAGCGTTCCAAACTTAGTGCGGAAGCATGTAGGAGATAATAATTTTGCAATTTTAAACTGAAGGGAGTTAAAAATCACACAACAGGTTATAGTCCAACAGGTTTAATTGGATCATGATGAAGGAGCAACGCTCCGAAAGATAGTGTGTTTCCAATTAAACCTGAAGGACTATAACCTGGTGTTGAGATTTTTAAATTTATACACTCCAGTCCAACACCGGCATCTCCAAATCATGTAAACTGAGGGGAGACAGTGATGTATGGTTTTAGACTGTGTCGTACTATTCACACCGTCCAGAATACTTTGTTGAGAATATCTATCCCGTACTTTATGACAAAGCCAAGGTCTCTGACAATGAAAACCAAAACACCGAGGTAACATAGCCTCACCTTGTAATCTGATGAAAAGACTTGTGATAAGTCTGGTTGAATTTAGAATATAGTTGGAAAGCGGGAAGATTAAATCCAATCCCAAGATCCTGTGCTTAAACAAAGGAGACTACAATAGGATGAGGCAGGAGTTGGCTAATGTAGACTGGAAGCAGAGTTTAGGGTGGGACAGTTGACAGACAGTGGAGGAATATCAAAGAATTTTTCAAACTGTTCAGCAAAAGTATATATCAGTGAAAAGGGAGGACTGTCGGAAATGGTGTAATCTGCCATGGGTGGCTAAGGAAATAAGGGAGTCTATCAAATTGAAATTGAAAGCATACAAATTGGCAAAGACCAAGGAGAAACTAGGAGATTAGAAAAACTTTAAAGATCAACAGAAAGCTAGATGGGATTGGGGGAGAAAAGTGATCAGTAGCTATCCCCAGGGCCAGAATAGCAGTTTACACTGCGAGAGGGGAACCTATTGTGTGGGGAACATATGGCCTCTGTAATTGTTGAAGCACTTAACTGTTACCATAGAGATAATCCTGATCAAGTTAAAAATCACAGCACACTCCAAAAGCTTGTACTTCCAAATAATCCTGTTGGACTATAACCTGGTGATGTGTGGTTTTTAACTTTACCCACCCCGCTCCAACACCTGCTCTTCCACATCAGAATCCTGACAGACAGCCCCACTGAAACTGAAGTGCCTGTCAGATAACTGACTGAGCCACAGGGGCGTGGGGGAGGGTATGTGGTTTAACCACAAAGTGCTGAGCTGAACTCTACTTTTTAACTGCCATTGCCATAGAGCTAATACTGAGAGACAGCGTCCATTCAAAACCACAAACCACAAAGGTATAAGAATGGGAGCGGCACATCGGACAGGCGGGGAGTTACCTGATGCTGCCTGGAGGTGTTCTGCATGTACACTATCCAGGTAACTGCCATGTCTCATCAATAAAAGACTCAAAGAAGACCTCTCAGAGTTCTGTACCTAGTTATTCCTATTCAGCAGGATTTAGGAATATGAGTACACAGCAGTCAGTCTTCACAGTGGTGGATACGAAGAACATGCCAGTAATTGTCAAGGAGACTGAGGAAGGTGAGGACCTAGAAATAACTGTTATCACGAGAGAGTTAGAGCTGGGCAAGCTAATGGATCTGAAGGTGGACAAGTCTCTTTGCTCTGATGGAATACATCCCAGGGTACTACCAGAGATAGCGGGAGAAATAGTAAATATACTTGGAGTCAGAGTCCTACAGCAGATACAGGCCCTTTGGCCCAAACTGGCCCATGCCGATCAGAATGTCTATCCACGCTAACCCCATTTCCCTGCACTTGGCCCATCTGCTTCTGACCCTTTGCTATCCATGTATTTGTCCAAATATCTTTTACAAGTTGTTAATGTATTCACCTCAATCATTTCCACTGGCAGCTCAGTCCATATACATACCACCCTCTGTGTAAAACAGTTGCCCCTCAGGTTCCCTTTCTTAATTTATCCTCTAACCATAAACTGATGCCCTCCAGTCCTTAATTTCCTGAAAAAAAGACTGAGTGCATTCACCTTACCCAAGCCACTCATGATCTTATACACTTCCAGGAAACATCCCCCCTCTGTTTCCACTGCTCTAAACAAAAAAAAAACTTCACTTGTCCAACCTCTCCCTCTAACACAGACCCTTGAGACCTGGCATCATCCTTGTAAATTTCTTCTGCAAATTTTTACAGTTTAATAACTGAAACCTACCCTGCATTCATCACATTTCCAGTGTTTCCCCACGGCATTGGAACTGACGTGACAACGCCAATGGATTACAAGCCATGATCGATAATTAACTCCTTTACAACAATCCCGTTTTCCTAGTATTTTCAATGCTGCAGGTATCCTTGTGTCTTTCTGGTTGCATAATTAATTTACAACTTGTCCTCATACAAAACAAATCTGTAGCTTAATTGTTCCTGGGAAATGTGCCATGTTTTTCAGATTTTTAAAAGCAAATGAAATCTCTCTCCACAGTCACCACACTAACATGGACTTGGCTGTGTCTCAGTAATTTTTACAGACACACTGACATTTGAAATATTCGCCCACGGACAGAATACACACCTTTCCTTCCACATGAAAAGGTCAATGATATTCAGATCGGCACTGATCAAGTAACCATGAAAACGGAAAAGAAAGTTCAATTTGAATTTCTCATCCACAAATCCACCCTTTCAGAACCCTACAATAGAGAAAACAGGTCACCACCGCTAACACAAGAATGGAAATTCATAAGACAATTATAGTATTAAATTGTAGTTTCTTTGTTTTCCCCCAAGCTTTAAATCTCAGTCTCACAATTGCTCTCTTCTATGAACTGAAATCCAAACCAATCTCCTCACTCCTTCCCTTCACACCCAGTTCTAACACTCTCTCCTCTCTTTTAATTCAGTTTCCTCGCTCCTGTCTGCAGACTAAGAACCAATAAAAAGGGCAGCACGATGGCACAGTAGTTAGCACTGCTGCTTCACAGCACGAGGGTCCCAGATTCGATTCCAGCCTTGGGCTCATTCTCTCCGTGTCTGCGTGGGTTTCCTCCGGACGCTCCGGTATCCTCCCACAATCCGAAGAGTGACAGTGCAGGTCAGGTGAATTAGCCACGGTAAATTACCCATAGTGTTAGGTGCTTTAGTCAGAGGGAAATGGGTCTGGGTGGGTTGCTCTTTGGAGGGTCAGTGTGGACTGGTTGGGCCAAAGGGCCTGTTTCCACACTGTAGGAAATCTAATCAAATCAATGAGTCTGACTCAGAGCCTCCCGGGTGTTGGTGAATCCTCCCCCCACCTCCCAGGGTGTCCTTCCTGGTCAGACCCACATTGATTTTTCCCCCCAATCTGGAACCTCTTACTCATTTCCCCCACTCCGAACTCTGATGAGAACCATCCTGCACACACTGGCCAAATCATATCTGGTTGAACTAAAATGAAACAGATTAGAACTCTAATTACAGGCCGACCCCTGTCCCTCTCCATAACATTCCTGAATCTTCACAAGAGTTCTGATAACTTTCTGCAAAATGCTTCCCCATTGATACTTTGACCATTCGTCAGGATACCAGGGGAGGGGCCATTCCCCTGGGTCCTGCTTTCAGAGGGAGGAAACTGCCAATGACAGATTAACCCCACACACCCACAGCCTCCCTCCTGGCACTGACCCGCCCTGCACATACGCCAACAATTGGCCAGCACCACGCCCGTGCACTTGTCTCCCCTTCTACAGCACATGCTCCAGATCACACAGGAGCCTGGGAGACTGACAGCAGCTGCTGCCCAATAGGGTGGAGGGGGCAGGGCTGGAGATTGTCAACAATGAATGAATGTGGAGGACACTGGGGGATGGACAGGTCAGTGAGGGACAGGAGCAGTGCAGCAGCAGGAGTGGATCCTGGACAAACTGAGCAATGGGAGAGTCTGACAGGAGAGAAACTACAGGAAGGTTCTAGTTAGAGGTTCAGGCAGGGACAGCTGGGAGACCGTATGGCCTGGTGGCTTGGGCACGTTTTCTAATCTGCCTCTTCAAAGCCGCTGTTACCAAACCCTGAACCCGATCCTCTTGGTCCACAGGTAAGGACACTACCACCATTTCTTGATGGGGTAATGGAAAGAAGGAAAGATGTTCTCAATCTCACTCACATGGAAACTCCATGAGCTCCTCCCACTTACTGTCTATGGTGGGGATGGAGGAGACAGAGCAGGTGGGAGGGGGTTAGGGACATAGGGACTGCCTTTCAAAAGGAACTCACCGGCATTAGTGTTATTAACAAGACTCAACACAGTCACTAACACAAAGCTGGTGGACGTGAACTTTATCCAGAACATTAACACCCATAACTGGGTGACACAGACCCCAATGGACAGAGTTAAGTCCTGGATATTAATAACGGCTTTGTGTGTGAGAAATCACGTCTCATGAACTTGGGTCAATTTTTTTGAAGTAACAACAAAGAGGATTGATGAGGGCAAAGGAGTGGAAATGATCTACATGGTTGTCAGTAAGGTGTTCAACAAGGTTCCCCATGGGAGACTGGTTAGCAAGGTTAGATCTCATGAAATACAGAGAGAAGTAGCCATTTGGATACAAAACTTGTTTAAAGGTAGAAGACAGAGTGTGGTGATGGAAGGTTGCTATTCAGATTGGAGACCTGTGACCAGTGGGGTGTCACAAAGGATCGGCGCAGGATTCACTAATTTTCATAACTTATATAAATGATTTGGATTTGAATATAGGAATTAATGTTAGTAAGATGACACCAAAATTGGAGGTGTAGTGGACAGTGAAGAGGATTACCTCAGATTACAACAGGATCTTGATCAGATGGTTGAATGTGCTGAGGACTAGCAGATGGAGTTTAATTTAGATAAATGTGAGGTGCTGCATTTTGGAAAAGCAAATATTAGCAGGGTGTATACCCTTAATGGTAAGGCCCTCGGGAGTGCTGCTGAACAAAGAGACCTTGGAGTGCAGGATCATAGCTCCTTGAAAGCAGAATCGCAGGTAGATAGGATAATGAAGAGGGTGTTTAGTGAGCTTCCCTTTATTGGCCAGAGCCCTGAGTATAGGAGTTGGGAGGTCATATTGCGGCTGTACAGGACATTAGTTAGGCCACGCTTGGAATACTGCGTGCAATTCTGGTCTCCTTCCTATCAAAACAATATTGTGAAACTTGAAACGGTTCAGAAAAGAATTACAAGCATGTTGCCAGGGTGGGGGATTTGAGCTACAGGGAGAGGATGAATACACTTTTTTTCCTGCAGCATTAGATGCTGATGGGTGACCTTATAGAGGTTTATAAAATCAGTAGGAGCATGGGTAGGGTAAATACACAAGGTCTTTTCCCTGCGGTGGGGGAGGAGGCACGATGGGTGATGGGAGACAGGGGGGGGGAGACCGAGGGTGGAGGGTGACGGTTAGTTTGTAGATCTACAACACAACCCTTTTCCTGTTTTCTCCTCATCCACTTCAATCCCTCTGAAGGGCTCAGAACAAGTCTACAGTCCCTGGAAAGTCGCGTTTCACGGTGATCAAGTACTGAAGGTTGCATTTGGGAGGCGGACCTTTATTGGTCTGTGCACTTATCAATAAATGGACCTGGGTTCAATGCCACTGTCCTGGGTTCATGTCTGTGGCCACAGACGCGCCTGTCTCTGACACTGACTAGTGGATACCCTGTCACGATAGCTCTGCCGTTCTCCATCCTCCCATTCTGTGCAGCGGAGCTATCTGTAATGTCATGAATCTGGCTGTTGATTTCCCCTGAGAGGCCACCCCACCCCTCCCCCCCCCCCCCCCCCCCCCGATAGAATCCCAAGCGGTGTACAGTATCTGTTTGAGAAGGGGAATGATCATTGTGGAGTCCTGCACTTCCTTCCTGAGCGTTTTACTGGATCTGATGGTCACCCATTCCCTTTCTGCCTGTGTCACCCTCACCTGCAGTGTGACTAACTCACTAACCATGCTGTCCATAACATTCTCAGTATTGCTCCACAGTGAGTCCACTCTCAGCTCCATGTCTGAAAAACAGTTTCCCAGTAACTACAGATGGGCAAACTGCCTGCACACATAACCGTCACGGACAATGGAAGCGTCCCTTATGTCCCACATTGTGCAAGAGGAGCATACCACGGGTCGGAGGTCTCCTGTAACAACATTTCACTACATTCATCTAGTTACTCCCATTAAGAGAATTTAAATGAGTGAGCAACCTTCCTTCACTTCAAACATGCCCATTATAATAAAAAAATTTACTTAAGCTGATATGTCGTACTTTTAAAAACTTACATACTCCGCAGTTATCACTGACAAATTGACTATTCCCATTGGGACTGTGAATTTCTGAATAGCCTGAAGTAAAACGGAGTTTCAGCTTCATCTTCTCCCTGTCTCACCTCACTCTGTTTACATCCAACTCCAAAACACTCTCATTGACCCAAGCAGCCCTCACAGTGCAGCCCTGTCAATTTCATTGTCTGCTCACATATACACTGCCCTCAGCCTCCTGTACCGTTCCAATGCATCTCAATGGGAGCTCAGGAACAGCATCTCATCTTTCAATTCAGTACTTTGTAACCCCAGAGTCAAAATGGACTTCAGCAGTTTCTGAATGAGCAGACAGATGTCAGAATCTGTAACGTTCCACCTGAAATGGTGCTGGAATGAGTCCACAAGGAATTTCAATGAGAAATTTGCAGGGAATTGGAAGTAGGGAGTTTACAGGTTAACATCATGAAGTGGATGATTGGGACTAAATCTGACAGTTCCTGCAAAGAGACGAGGCGTAATATGGATAAATTTGTGCTCTCTCTCAGGCCAATACCTCCTTCCACAGCTACAGGGCCAAGAATTAAACACATACCCAAAGGGTGATGCAACCATAAACTTAAACATCGTTCTGCTCTTTGCTTGACAAAAATATTGAAAATATTTTCCCACAGAACAGACAAATCTTTCTCCTTTCACAGTTAAATGCCAATGATATTCAGATCGTGATGACTCTGTGGACTGTAGAAACTTGCTTTTGAGATCCCAGTCTCAATTATTCTCAATTAAGATCCTATAAAATGAATTCACAAAACAAAGCTCATAGTCAGTGCAGGATGAATAGTGAAGGCAAACACTTCTTTTGGTATGTGTTGGTTGCTCCTCTTGAAATCACACCGCCCCCACCCTGGAACAAGACACGTGCATGCTCCTTGCTGTACCTTGGCCCCAGATAAAGATGGCAGCCATAACCCAGCACCTCTCACTGCCTGAAGCCCAAGCCATCTTCCACTTTGCTGCAAACGTGGGACCAGGAGTTTCTAATTCAGACTAACGACCTGCACAGAGTGTAATTCAACTCTCCCAGTCTACACTGATACATTTCATCCAGTTTCTGTTGCCACTCTCCTCTTTCCCATTTCCGCCTCCTACACACACCAAGGGTCATCACGAGTCCAGTGACCCTTCCTCAGAACCGATGGCAGCTGGGAAAATTAGAATCCCCACAGGAAACAGGCCCTTCGGCCCAACAATTCCACACCCACCCAGACCCATTCCCCTACCCTATTACTCAACATTTCCTCGGACTAATGTACATCCCTGAACACTACGGGAAATTTAGCTGGGCCAATTCTCCTAAACTGCACATCTTTGGACTAACGGAGATAAGGGTTAAATAGGTGCGGACAGAGGCCAAAGAGAGACTGGAACATTTGGAAAGACAAAAGAGTGGATAACGATCCGGCTGGGAGGGCAGAAAGCTGTTAATGGAGGAGACAGGAACCTGGTAGCATCTCAGTAGCGGTGGTGGAAATGGCGGCTGATGATCTACGTTCTGATGCAAAAAAGACCCGGAGCATCCAGTTGCCCCCCACTTTAACACACAAGGCTGTTCCCAGGCCAACATCTCTGTCTCATGCTTACTGCAGTGTTCCAGTGAAGCTTGATGCAAGCTGGCAGAACACTTCAGAACATACCAAATGGCCTCCGATTTCAAGGACTGCAATTTCCCCTCCCGTGAATCTCCTCCACGTCCCACACCACTGCCCTTCGCACCCACACCTCCAACTGCAACAAGGATGGAATCCCCCTAGTCCTCACCTTCCACCCAGATACAATGCATCATCGTCTGCCATTTCCACCAACTACAATCAGACCTCACCACCAGAGATATATTTCCCTCCCCACCCCTCCCACATCCAACCGAGATTTTCCTGCACATCCAAACACCTCACCTTTTGTGTCCTTTGCTCTCGATGCGGTCTCCTCTACAGTGGGGAGTCAGGATGCCAACTTGTGGAACATTTCAGGGAACATGCACCAACCAAACCCACCGCCCTGTGGCCAACCACTTAAGCTACCCCCCTCTGCCGCCACGCTGCCAAGGACATGCAATTCCTGGGTGTCATCCACCCCCAAACCCGAGCCACCAGACGCCTGGAGGAAAAACACCTCATCTTGCACCTTGGGACCTTTCAACCACACGGCATCAAGGTTTCCTCATCTCCTCTCCCCCACCTCATCACAGATTCAACCCTCCAACTCGGCACTGGCCTCTTGAATTTTCCCACCTGTCCATCATCCTTCCCAATTATCCATTCCACCCTCTCACCACTACCCCATCTACTGGATTAGTGGTGCTGGAAGAGCACAGCAGTTCAGGTAGCATCCAAGGATCTTTGGAATCGACGTTTCGGGCAAAAGACCTTCATCAGGAAGGGCTTTTGCCCGAAACGCCGATTTCAAAGCACCTTGGATGCTGCCTGAACTGCTGTGCTCTTCCAGCACCACTAATCCAGAATCTGGTTTCCAGCATCTGCAGTCATTGTTTTACTACCCCATCTACATCTACCTAGTCTCTTCCTAGCTCCATTCCTCCCAACCCCACACACCTCCCTATTTATCTCTCAGCCCGCTTTCCCCCACTCCCACATTTCTGATGAAGTGCTTATATGCCCAATATGTCGATTCTCCTGTTCTTTGGATGCTGCCCGAATTGCTGTGTTTTTCCAGCGCCACACTTTAACACAAGCTGGAAGAACAACACCTTATCTCCCACTCGGGGACCCTGCAATCCTCTGGCTTCAACATCGAATTCAATCATTTTAGGTCCTGAACTCTCCCACGTTCTAGTTTCTTTGCCCCCTACCTCACATACCAGGCCTTGGTATTACAAGGCCTGCTATTACACACTACCTATGGATAACCACTAACAGTTTCCATAAACAGCTATTCACCCTCCCCCCCAGCCAAATCGTTATCCACTCCTTTGTCCAACTGCTCCAATCTCTCTCTCTTTGGACTCTATCCCCACCTATCATTTACTCCTTAAACCCTACCTTCTGCATATAAACCAATAGTTTTTTCTCAGTAATATCAGTACCTGAGGAAGCGTCACCAGATCCAAAATGCGAACCGATTTCTCTTCACAGATGCTGTCAGATCTGCTGAGCTTTTCCAGTACCTTCTGGTTGTTGTGTGTGATTTACAGCATCCACAGTTCTTTTGGTTTTAATTTACCCCGAGTATTTTTTTCAGGTCTAGCAGACTGAAACAGTGTTTATCACCCCTCCCAGTCCACACTAACTCCATCTCCCTCCCAGTCGCTTCACACTCACCGAGACCCCTCCCCCCTCACAGTGACACTGCGCTTGCAAAGCTCATGGTCAGGTGTTGGCCCGCTGGACCCATCCCGCATTCACTCCCATTGGCTGGAATATCACTCCAACTGTCCTACTCGTCTGAATCTGTGTCAATCAGCCAGGCTCCATTGTGACATAAGTGGTGGGATCCTCCCAGATGCATCAGAGGCTGAGGGATAACCTCAAATGTTTATTAAATCATGAGGGGCATGGGTAGGATAAATAGACAAGGTCTCTTCCCTGGGATGGAGCAGTCCAGAGCGAGAGGGCATAGGTTTATGATGAGAAGCGAAAGATTTAAAATGGATCTGAGGGGCAATTTCCTTCACACTAGAGTTGGTGCGTGGATGGAATCTTCTCTCGGGAAGTGGGGGAGGTTGGTACAATTATACCATTTGGCATCTGGATGGGTATATGAATAGTAAGGGAGTAGAGGGATATGTGCCAAGTGTTGGCAAATGGGACTAGATTAGGTTGGGATATCTGATCGGCATAGACCAGTTTAACCAAAGAGTGTGTTTTCATGCTGTACATGTCTATGGCTCTGCCCTGTGATGAGCTTCATAATTCACAGTGAATGGGACAGTATCTCAGAGCACAGGGGCTGGGGGCTATTCAGCCCAATGGGGCTGTACACTCTCCCTCTGGAGATGGTGCCAGTCAGTCCCAACTCACCTTCCATTTGGACATAGCCCTCCAAATCCTTCCTTTAAAAAGGAAAATTGCAAATTTGTTTTGACAATAACTACTGAATCTGCATCCAGCTGTCAATCAAACTGTTCCAGATGCTCAGAACTTACTGAGTAAAATATTCTTCACATTTTTACCCTGCATTATTTGCCAGTTACCTGAAAGTAGTTCATAAAAATTGTGATAATGTTAATAATTTCTCATGCTGTCTCTCTGTAAATTAAATTTCCTGCAAACAATTCTGCTCCTCGTTGAAATCACTGCTTAACCCTCTCAGCTCCAAGGAGAATTTTCTGACCTTCTGCTAACTCTCCATAAAAGAGAAACCGATCTTAATTTTAAATTTTTAGTGTCATAGAAATGTACAGCACAGAAACAGACGACTTGGTCCAACTTGTCCATGCCCACCAGATATACTAAATTAATCTCATCCCATTTGCCAGGACTTGGCTCATATCCTTCTCCAACTTGCCTGATCACATATCCAATCAGATGCCTTTTAAATGTTGCAATTGTACCAGCCTCCACACTTTCTCTGGCAGCTCATTCCATACACATACCATGTTCAGCTTGAAAACATTGCCCCTCACATCCCTTTTAAATCTTTTCCCTCACACCTTAAGCCTGTGCTCTCTGGTTTTGGACACACCTAACATGGGAAAAAGACCCTGGCTGTTCACCCTAACCATGTCCCTCACGAGTGTATCAACCACTGAGGTCACCTCTCAGCATTCGATGCCCCTGGGAAAACAGCCACAGCCAATTCAGCCTCTCCCTATAACTCAAACTCTCAAACCTGGCAACATTTTTGTGCATCTTTTCTGAATCCTTTCAAGTTTCACAACATCATTCCTATAGCGGGGAGACCAGGACTGAAAGCGGAATTCGAGAAGTAGCTGAATCAATGCCCTGTACAGCTCCAAAATGCTCCTATACTGAATACAAAACACCTTCTTCACTAGCCTACCTAAGATTCCACTTTCAAGGAAGTGTGAACCTGCATTCCAAGGTCTCTTTGTTCATCAACACTCCCCAGGAACTCCTCATTAAGTGTGCAAGTCCTGCTCTGATTTGCTTTTCCAAAATGCAGAACCTCATTTATCTAAATTAAACCCATCTGCCCCTCCTTAGCCCATTTAATTGAAGTCCCATTGTACTGCGGTAACCTTCTTCACTGCCCATTACACCTCCAATTTTGGTGTCTAGTGTAAACCTACTAACCATACCTCATATATTCACATAAAAATCATTGATATAAATGACAAAAAGCAGTGGACCCAGCACCCATCCTGACAGCATATTTCTCAGTTGTTGGGTTGGGTAAGTTGTTGGCATGGACGGTATGGACTGAAGGGTCTGTTTCCATGTTATACATCTCTATGACCTTCATTCTGTATCTAAATATCTAGTCCTCCCTGTATTCTACAGTCTCAAACTTGCCAACCAGACTGTTACGTAGAACCTTGTGTCTTCCTGGAGTCCAAGTTAGTGACTTCCGTATACAAAGCCATGCTGCATCTCCCTCATCACTTCTTGCCTTTCCAATTACATGTAAATCTTGTCCTTGAGAATCACATCCAACAACTTCTGTGCCACTGATTTCAGGCTCACTGGCCTATTGTTCCCTGGCCTTTCCTTCCCATCTTTCTCAAATAATTGCGCCCATCTTCCAGCACCTCACCTGTGACTATCAATGACACAAATATCTCAGCGTGGGGTCCAGCAAACACTTCCCTAGATTCCCACAAAGTTCTGGGTTACACCTGAGCAGGTCCCAGGGATTATTCCACCTTGCTACCGTTTAAGACATCCAATACCCCCTCCTCGGTAATATGGACACTTGTCACGTTATCACTATTTATTTCTCCAAACACTCTCGCTGCCACATCCTCTTTCAGTAAAAGAATCTCATATAGAATCTCTCCCAGCTCCTGCGGTTCCACAGACAGCCTTGATGATTTTTGCGGGTACCTATTCTCTGCCTGGTTACTCTTTGTCCTTAGTGTATTTGTACAATTACTTTGGATTCTCCTTAAACCTATTTCCAAAAGCTATCTCATGTCCCCTTTTTGCCCTCCTGGTTTACCTCCAGTATACTCCTACTGCCCCTACACTCCTCTAGGGATTCACACAAACACAGCTCTCTGTACCTGCCATATCCCTCCTTCATTTTCTTGACCAGGCCCACAATTTCTCTCGACAGGCAGCATTCTCTACCCGTTGGCCTTAACAGGAACATACTGTCTATATACTCTCATTGTCGCAGGCCTATGGAGGCAATGGCAGATGAGGATACAGAAGCAATCATTCTCAGTTCAGAGGTAATGTTGGGAAAGATAACAGCCTAAAGGTAGATGGGTCTCCTGGCCCCGATAGAATGCATCCCAGGGAAAAAAGGAGATGGCGGGGGGGGGGGGGGGGGGGCAGGGAATAGCAAATACAACTCGTTATTTGAAGATACGACGAGCACGTTGGACAAAGGGTACTCGGTGGATGTGGTGTACTTGGATTTCCAGAAGGTATTCGACAAGTTGCCACACAAAGGCTGCTGTATAAGGTAAAGTTGCATGGCATTGTGGGTAATGTATTATCATTGATACAGGATCAGTTAACCAACAAAAAGTAAAGAATGGGGATAAATAGGTGTTTGGATTACTGTTGGCACTACAACTGTTTATAATTTACACAAATGTTTTGGAGTTGAGAACCAAGTGTACGGTGTCAGAGTTCACATTTGATACAAAGATGAGGTAGAGCAATGTCTGCAGAGGCCACTGTCAGTCTGCACAGGGATACAGATAGGTTAAGTGAGTGGGTAAGGATCTGGTGGATGGAGGACAATGTTGGGAAATGTGAGGTTATCCATTTTAGTTGGACTAACAGCAAACTGATGACGAAATGGTGAAAACGTGCAGCATGCTGCTGTGCAGATGGAGCTGGGTGTCCTTGTGCATGAATCACAGGAAGTTGGTTTGCAGGTGCGGCAGGTAATTAAGGCAGTGAAGGGAATATTGTCCTTCATTGCTAGAGGGATGGTTATGCTGCAGCTGTACAGGGTGCTGGGGAGGCCACACCTGGAGTACTGTGTACAGGTTTGGTCCCCTTACCTTAGCAAGGATGTACTGGCACTGGAGGGAGTACAGAGGAGGTTCACTAGTTTGAGTTGGGAGTTGAGAGGTTTGGCGTATGTGGAGAGATTGAGAAAACTGGTTCTATAGTCATTGTAATTTAGAAGAATGGGAGGTTGTAGAGGAAAAAATAAAATTATGAAGGAAGTAGATAAGACAGAAGCAGGGAGGTTATTTCCACTGTGGACGGGTGAAACTAGAGCATCACCTCAAAATAAGGGAAGCAGATTTAGGACTGAGTTCAGGCGGAGCTTCTTCAGCTAAAGGGTTGTGAATCTGTGGAATTACCTGCCGAGAGCAGCATTTGACGTTATCAACTTGAATGCCTTTGAGGCAAAATGTAGATTTGTGAACAGGAAAGGAATAAAGGGCTATGGTGAGTGAGCAGGAATGTGGAGCTGAGGCCATGAATAGATCAGCCCTGATCTTGTGGATGGCAGAGCAGGCTTGAGGGGCCAGATGGCCTACTCCTCCTCTTATTCCTTATGTTCTCATGTTCCCACTTTCGAGCCGTCCCTTTCCCTGGGAATAACCTCCCACAAACAAATTTTGAAAGTGCTTGCCTTGTGCTGTGAAAATTGGCCTTTGTCTAATTTAGAACCTTAACTTTTAGATCTGGTCTATTATTTTCTGTAACTATTTTAAAACTAATAGAATTATCAGAGAATCCCGACAGTGTGGAATAAGACCATTCATCTCATCACATCGACAGTGACTCTCAGAGCTGCCTAACCTTCCCCTGCAACGATGCATTTCCCAGGGCCATCAACCTACACATCCCTGAACACTGTGGGCAATTCAGCCTGGATAATCCACCCAACCTGCACATCCCTGAACACTGAACAATTCAGCCTGGATAATCCACCCAATCGACACATCCCTGAACACTGTGGGCAATTCAGCCTGGATAATCCACCCAACCTGCATATCCATGAACACTATGGGCAATTCAGTCAGGATAATCCACCCAACCGACACATCCCTGAACTCTGTGGGCAATTCAGCCTGGATAATCGAACCTACCCAGCATATCTTTGCACTGTGGGAGGAAACCAGAGTACCCAGATTAAACCCACGCAGACAACCACAATAAGGAGATCATCCCTTCCTTATTTCCCAGTTCCACCCAAATAACTTCATTGGACGTACTCCCAGGAATGTCCTCCATAAGCACAACCATAATGCTGTCCCTAATCAAAAATGCCACTCCCCCTCCTCTTGTCCTCCTTTCTATTCTTCCTATAGCATCTATACCCGGAGACATTAAGCTGCTAGTCCTTTCCATCCCTGAGCCACGTTTCTATAATACCCATGATATCCCAGTGCCATGTTCAAACCCATACCCTGAGCTCATTTGCCTTCCCTGTCAGGCCTCTTGCATTGAAATAAATGCAGTGTAACTGCTAAATCCCACCTTGTTCTGTGACTTGCCCTTGCCTGCAATGATTATTTGCCTTCTGATCTGTACCAGCCTCAGAGACACCTCTTTTCTCACTATCTATTTGCGATCACACCTACTCCTCGCAGGTTTACTGCCTCCTGAGTAGCATTAACAAATCTCCCTGCCTCGATATTAGACACCTTCCAAATCAGGTACAATCCATCCTTCTTACGCAGGTCAACTCTACTCCAGAGTTGATCACAATGATCCAAAAATGTGAATCCTTTTCCCCTGCACCAGCTCCTTAGCCACCTCCTCCTCCTCTGTAATATGGAATTTTTCAAGATGTCACCATTTTTTCCCCACATTCTACATCTCCCATGTACTTCTTCACAGTAAACACTGATGCAAAATACTTGTTTCCCTATCTCGCCCATCACCTGCAGTTCCATACAATGGCTGCCTTGCTGATCTTTGAGGGTCTCGATTTTCTCCCTAGTTAGCCTTTTGTTCTTCATGTATTTACAAAAGCCCTTTGGATTATCCTTAACCCTATTTTCCAAAGCTATCTGACGTCCCCTTTTTGCCTCCTGATTTCCCTCTTAATTATACTCCTACTGCCTTTATACTCAGAGGATTTTTGGATTGGAATAAATGCAAAATATTACATCTTGATAAAACAAACGAAGGCAGGACTTACACTCATTAAAAGTAAGGCGTTGAGTAGTGATATGGAACAAAGAGACCGAGGGCTTCCTGTCTTTGAAGTTTGTGTTAGATGTAGACAGGGTGGTTAAGAAGGTGTTCAAGCACACTTACCTTCATTGTTCATACCTTTGAGTATAGGAATTGGGATGTTATGTTGAGGTTGTACAGAATGTTGGGGAGGGCTCCTATGGAATTCTAAACCCAGCTCTGGTTGTGCTGTTATAGGAAGGATATCATTAAATCGGAGCAGGTTCAGAAGAGATTTACTGGAATGTTAATGGGAATGGAGGGATTGTGTAATAAGGAGAGGCTGGGACTTTTTTCACTGGAGTGTAGGAGGTTGAGGGGTGATCTTATTAAAAGGTTTATGAAATCGTGAAGAGTGTAGATAAAGGTGAATGGCCGGGAGAGATGGGAATTCAAAATTTGGGTGCATTCATTTTGAGAAGAGATGAGAAAGATTTGAGGAAAGACATTAGGGTTTGAAAAAAAAAATACACGCGTGGAATGAACTTCCAGAAGAAGTGGTAGTTGTGAATACAATTATAATATTTATATACATTCAGATAAGTACATAAATAGGAAATATTTGGATGGATGTGGACCAAGCGGAGGCAGGTACAATTAGTTCAGTTTGGAATTATGTTCGGCATGGACTGGTTGGACCACAGGGCCTGTTTCCTTGCTGTATAACATTAGGACTCTAATTCTCACTGTCTCCAAATTCCTCCATCCTCACAACTCTCCCGATCACTGTCACCTCATCCAGCCTCACAACTCTTCCTTATTTATATAATTCCCCTCCAGCCACAGAACGCTCCCTATCTCTAATCTCCTCCAGTTTCTCAAATCTCTGCGATATGTGCCTTTCTTTAATTCCAGCCTTAAGGATACCCTCATTCACTCCGATTGGTTGGAAGACAAACTGGTATGCCTGGTCCTCCAGTCCCACCCTCTGCCTCGTATTGGCCTGTGCTGACATCAATCACTTGAATCTCATTGTGAGGTGAGTGGTGGGATCCTCCCTCTCTCTGCCCTGGGATGAGCTTCATCATTCACAGTGAATGGGGCAGTACCACAGAGCATGGGGCTGGGGGCTATTCAGCCCACTGGGGCTATACTCTCTCCCTCTGGAGATGCTGCAAATCTGACCCAACTCCCCTCCCATTTGCCGATAGCCCCACAAATCTTTGCTTAAAAAGTAAAATTCCAAATCTGTTTATGAATAACTGCTGAATCTGTGTCCAGCTGCCATTCAGACTGTCCCAGATGCTCAGAATTTACTGAATAAAATAATTTTCACATATTCACCCTGCATTAGTTGCCAATTACTTTAAAATAGTTACTAAAATTGTGACGTTGTTTAGAATTCCTCTCTCTCTCTGCAAATTAAATATCTTGGAAACAAATCTGCACCTGGTCGAAATCACTGCTTAACCTTCTCAGCTCCAAGGATAATTATCTGTGCTTCTGCTAGCTCTCCACAAAAGAGGAACACATCATATTTTCATTTATTAGTGTCAGAGACGTACAGCACAGAAACAGACCTTTGGTCCAATTGGTCCATGCCAACTAGGAATCCTAAACTAATTGGGTCCCGTTTGCCAGCTAGTGGTCCGTATCATTCGAAACCCTTCCTATTCATGTACCCAATCGGATGCCTTTTAAATGTTGTAATTCTATCAGCCTCCACTACTTCATCTGGCAGCTCATTACACACATACACCACGCTCAGCTTGAACACGTGGCCCCTTAGATCCCTTTTAAATTTTTGCCCTCTCAACTTAAACGCATGTGCTCTTGTTTTGGACCCATCTAACTTGGGGGGAAAAGACTCCAGGTGTTCACCATATCCATGCCCCTCGTGATTTTATAAATCTCCGTAAAATCACCTCTCAGTCTTTGACTCTCCAGGGAAATTAACCCTGGCCTATTCAGCCTCTCCTTTTAGCTCAAATCCTCCAACCCTGGCAAAATCGTTGTAAATCTTGTCTGAACTCTTTCAAGATTCACAACATCCTTCCCAGAACAGGCAATTTTGAACTTAAAACAGAATTCCTGAATGGCTTAATCAATGTTCTGTCCAGCCACAATATGACGTCCCAGCTTCTATATTCAATGCATTGACCAATAAATATAAGTGTACCAAACACCACCTTCATTAGCCTTCCTACCTGCAACACCACTTTCAAGGAACAATGAACCTGCACACCATGGTTTCTTTGTTCAGCAACACTCCCCAGGATTTTACCATTAAGTGCATACGTCCTGCCCTGATTTGCCTTTCCAAAATACAACAGCTCATATTTATCTAAATTGAACTCCATCTGCCATTCCTTGCTCCATTGGCCCATCTGATCAAGATCCTGTTGTATTCTGGACTAACCTTCTTCACTATCCACTACACCTCCAATTTCGGTGTCTTCTGTAAACCTACTGACCATACCTCATATTCACATCCAAGTCATTTATTTAAGGACCCCATATCCATTCCTGCAGCACACTGCTGCTCACAGGCCTCCAGTCCACAAATCAACCCTCCGCCGCCTACCTTCAAGCCAGTTTTGTATCCAAATGCCTGGTTCTCCCAACATTCAATGTTATCTAACCTTGCTAACCAGTCTGCTCAGTGTCCATATAGACAACGTCCACAGTCTGCCTTCAAAAAAACTCAATCAAGTTAGAGAGAGAGAATTTCCCCCACACAAAGCCACGCTGACTATCACTAATCATTCCTCGTCTTTCCAAATACATGTAAATCCTATCCCTCAGAATCCCTTCCAACAACTTGCCTGCCACTGAGTCAGGGTGACTGTCCTTTTGCTCCCTGGCCTTTCCTTACCACCTTTTAAAAATAATGGCACACGTCTTCCAGCACCTCACCTGTCACAAATGATGATATAAATATCTCAGGGAAGGGCACTGCTGTCACGTTCCTAGCTTTCCACAAATTTCTGGGATACACCTTGCTGCGATTTAAGACATCCAGTACCACCTCCTCTGTAATATGGACACTTTTCAAGTTATCACTCTTATTTCTCCAAACTCTCTAGAACAGAATAGCATAGTATATCTCCCACCTCCTGTTGTTCCATAGATGGCCTTGTTGATCTGTAAGGTGTCCTATTCTCTGCCTGGTTATTCTTTTGTCCTTGATGTATTTGTAGAATCTCATTGTATTCTCCTTAAACTATTTCCTAGAGATATTTCAAGTCCCCTTTTTGCTCTCCTGATTACCCTCGAGTATATTCCTTTAAAAACGTGATCCTGTACTCCCAATTCCTCTGCTTCTGCCATATCTGCTCCCAGCAGAAGCAATTCCACTCCGGGACATCCCAGAAAGGTTTCCTATTTAAAGGACCACATCTCCCTTCCACGTGATCAACAATACCCTTCAATGCATATCCTCCACTTCTTGCACCTTCGCCTTTACACCACCCCTCCCACCACAAGAAGAATATAATCCACCGGTCCTCACTTGCCACCCCACCTTTCACCAGATACAGCGCATTAACCTCTGCCATTTCCGCTACCTACAGTCAGACCCCACCACCAGGAATATATTTCCCTCCCCAGCCCTTTCTATGTTCCGCAGAGACCATGGGAATTTTGGTGCTGATGTGCTGTCCTACGGATACCTCAGTCACTCACCCTGCCAAATGGCCAAGTGATATTTTCGCTAAACGGATAATCTAGATACCCAGATAACGTTCTGGAGCCCTGGGTGTGAATCCTACCACGGCAGATGGTGGAATGTGAATTCGATAAAAATTTGGAATTAGGAATCTATGAAAGACTATGAATCCATTGTCGATTGTTGCGAAAAAAAAACCCATCAGATTCACTAATATACTTCAGGGAAGGAATCTGCCATCCTTACCAGGTCTGGCCTACGTGTGACTCCAGACCCACAGCAATGTGACTGCCCTTTGGACCCAGCCAGTGACACCCTCATCCTGTGAATGAATAAAAAAGGTCAAGTCTTGTATACAACCATACTATTCTTACAGATAAGTGATGTCTTCATAAATTTGCTTCTCAATTCCCCGCTGACTATTGGGGAAGGGGTGAGGAGGGGTCAATAGTACAATCCCAGTAAGAAGATCATCCCTTATTTCTCAGTTCCACCTGTATAACTTGCCTCGATGTACTCCCAGGAATACCCTCTTGAAGCCCAGCTGTAATGTTATCCCTAATCAAAAATACCTCTTCTCCGTGCTCTGTTGCCCCCTTTCTATCTTTGCTATAGCATCTATACACCGGAACATTAAGCTGCTAGTCCTATCCATCCCTGAGTCATGCCTCTGTCATTGCTATAATATCCCAGTGCCATGTTCAAAACTATGCCCTGAGCTCATCTGCCCGACCTATCCGGCCTCCTGCATTGAAATAAATGCAGTGTAACTGCTCAGTCCTACCTCGTTCTCTGCCATGCCTTTGCCTGCCTTGACTGTTTGACGTCTGAACTGTACCAGCCTCAGACTTAGCTCTTTCCTCACTTTCTCTTTTGGTTTACCCACATTACTTCACTGTTTTAATGCCTCCTGAATAGCAAAAGCAACTCTTCCTTTCCAGTGCCGGGACAATCCATCCTTCTGATGGAGGTCAATTCTACCCCACAAGAGATTCCAAAGATCCAACAATGTGAACTCTTCTATTCCTATGTCATTGATACCAATAAACAACAGCCCCCCCCCCCCCCCAAATGGTTATTGTCCCCTTTAAGAATATTCTGCTCCCTCTCTGAGGTATCCTTATACAAAAATTACACATTCGAATAATAAACATTACACTCAACAGGTCATCATAAAATAATTACATGACACATTGAATAGACAATAGACAACAGGTGCAGGAGTAGGCCATTCAGCCCTTCGAGCCTGCACTGCCATTCAATATGATCATGGCTGATCATTCCTAATCAGTATCCCGTTCCTGCCTTATCTCCATAACCCTTGATCACACTATCCTTGAGAGCTCTATCCAACTCTTTCTTAAATGAATCCAGAGACTGGGCCTCCACTGCCCTCTGGGGCAGAGCATTCCACACAGCCACCACTCTCTGGGTGAAGAAGTTTCTCCTCATCTCTGTCCTAAATGGTCGACCTCATATTTTTAAGCTGTGTCCTCTGGTTCGGCACTCACCCATCAGTGGAAACATGTTTCCTGCTGCCAGAGTGTCCAATCCTTTCATAATCTTATATGTCTCAATCGGATCCCCTCTCAGTCTTCTAAACTCAAGGGTACACAAGCCCAGTCGCTTCAGTCTTTCAGTGTAAGGTAATCCTGCCATTCCAGGAATTGACCTTGTGAACCAACTCCCTCAATAGCCAGAATATCTTTCCTCAAATTTGGAGACCAGAACTGCACACAGTACTCCAGGTGTGGTCTCACCAGGGCCCTGTACAGCTGCAGAAGCACCTCATTGCTTCTATACTCAATTCCTCTTATTATGAAGGCCAGCATGCGATTAACCTTCTTCACTACCTGCTATTCCTGCATGCTAGCCTTCATTGACTGGTGTACAAGAATACCCAGGTCTCTCTGTACTGCCACTTTGCCTAAATTGATTCCATTGAGGTAGTAATCTGCCTTCCTGTTCTTGCCACCAAAGTGGATAAGCATACATTTATCTATTGTCTATTAACATTTACTGAGATTACCATCTGAATGTCCACCTATAATATCCTGTAATACAAGTTTACAAAATCTGTCACTCTCAGTTCAACTTAGAAACTCACACCATCCCCTCCTCGTGGCCCAGGATTACTGTACATATGACCCTTGAGGACATCAGCAGTCAACTCAGGGGGAAATCTGTGGGTGTCCAGGAGATTCCAACTTGAGATGTTATGTGACTGAACACAACAGTTCTTTGACACATTGGAGAAAATGATCCAAGCGTCAGTGAGATATGGGGAACAAGAATGACTTTCTTTTCTTTCATTCCGTGCTGCCGCTCTGCCTCATCAATAAGACATGGGTGTGAAAGGCTAATGCCTAACGATGGGCAAGTTGTCTCCACCCTGACCAATGGGTATGAGGATCCTCGCAATCACTCCAAACCGTATCCCTAAAAAGATAGCAACTCTGTCTGCTTCCCACTGTCCAGTGCTCCCAGTAAACGTTTGTAAGAATGGGAAGGGGGGATATCTCCTAGAAAAGGCATAACTGTAAGGTCTAAGAGGATTATGAAAAGTGAGAGATGTACAGGAGAAGGGGGCAACAAGTTGCCAAATGGGGTGTAACTTGGGAAAATGGGAAGTTGCTCATTTTGGAGGAGATAATAAAAGAACAAAGTACTATTTAAATGGTGGAAACTGTAGAAAACTGCACCACAAAGGGACCAGGGGTAATTGTTCAGGAAACACAGAAAGCTACCACACAGTTACAACAGGGAATCAGGAAGGGGAATGGAATGTTTTGTTTCAAAGGTTCTCAGTACTAGAGTTTGGAGTATATACCTGAGAGTAACGTGTGTAAGTGCTGGTGACACCACCATATCTGCAGTAATGAGAGCAGTGTTGGACCCTTTAGATAAGGAAATGTGTCACTTTATTGGAGGCATTTCAAGGAAGATTCAATGAGATGATTCCTGGTTTGGAGGGATTATCTTTTAAATAAAGGCTGAAAAGGTTGGGACTCTACTCACTGGATTTTGGAGAAAGAGAGGTGATCTCATTGAGACAGATGGGATTCTTAAGGGGTTTGACAGGATAAATACTGAGAGGATGTGCCCGAGGGTAAATACTGAGAGGGATGTCTGAAACCAGATTCTGAGTCACGAAATCAAGAGTTCTGTTTTGGATTCAAGTTTAAGGCGACACAGACGCGGGTAAGGGGTATCAGTGGCAATGGAGCTGGGGTGAGGTGGAGAAAAGCAAAGTTTAAGAGATTGGAATTCCTGGTGTGATTGTGTGGATATCTGATCAGAAGGTCACCTTGGGGTCAGATATAACAGCAATATTGTGAAGAGTGTCGTTCTGCCTCAGAGAGTTTCCAGTGGGAAGGAGGGGCTCAGCAGAAAGGTAAAGGTAAGGCAATGGGTTTAACCGTGACAATGTTTCATTGGAGGAAACTGCACCTAATCGAGTAGTGGCAATGTGGTAAGCAGTTTGGTAACTGAGTAACAGTGGAATAATGGAGAGGGATGATGGGGAGGGAGAGCTGGGTATTGTCAGTGTATATGTCAAACCTAACACAGTGTTTTTGGACGATATCACCTCCTGGCACTATGTACGTGAGATACAGGAGAGACCAAAGATAGATCGTTGAGGGACACCAAATGCAAGGAATTCAGAAAGGAAAGGGAGAGTGGAGATGGAGCAGGATTTTCCAACAACGGTGAGGTCAAATATTCGTTTTTCACAGAATGGGAGAGAAGGACATAACCAAAAAAGACCAACAGACAGAACAAGGAACAATATATATGAATTGGAGAGGGGGAGTGATGAGGCGGCAGCGGAGGAAAGAGAGTTGGAAAGTGAGTTTAGCGAGATTAGGGTAAAGGATCAAGATGAGCTCTGATAAGGCTTGACAAGAGACTGGAGAAAGATGTAGGTTTAGGACAAAAACCAGGAACACCACGTGAGGCAGTTTGGCTCAGTGGGCTAGTGGGAGGGAGAGAAGCAGCAGATCGGATTATCTTAGTCTTAGTGACAGAGAAACTCCACGTGCTCCTCACTCGTTGTTGGAGGGGAGGATGGAGGAGACAGGATGATGGACAGTGTTTTACAAAGAAACAAAAGCAGGGTTAGTGATATTTAAAATGAGTGAACAAACCTGATGTATTTAGCTTTTATCCAGAATATTAAAACAAATGACTGAAGTCCTGGTTCGAATCCCGTCTTGGCAGATGGTGGAATCTGAATTCAAGAGAAAAAAGTGTTAGGAATCTCCTGATCTCCATGGAACCATTGTCAATGGCGAAAAAAATCCTGCCAACCTGACACCGGCCCAGCCAGCTACTCACTGTATTCATCACTGCAAAGTCTCAATAAAGGAATGAAACTGGATGGACCAGTTGGCAACTAACAAGGCACCAGAAATTACAACCACAGAATCAGCCCTCTCAATGGTGCAACGTCCTCCTCACTAACATATGGTTTTTGGTGCCAAAATGTGGAGAGCTGTCTCACAGACTAGTCAAGGAACAGCCTGACATACTCATACTCACGGAATCATCCCTTACAGACAATGACCAGACACTACCATCACCATCCCTAGATATCGAGAGTGTGGTGCTGGAAAAGCACAACAGGTCAGGCAGCATCCGAGGAGCAGGAGAATCGGCGTTGAGCCTAAGCCCTTCATCAGCCTGACCTGCTGTGCTTTTCCAGCACCAGACTCTTGACTCTGATCTCCAGCATCTGCAGTCTTCACTTTCTCCTGAAATCTCTGGATATGTCCTGTCCCACCGGCAGGACAGACCAGGCAGAGGTGGTGGCACAGTGGTGTACAGACAGGGAGGATTTGCCCTGGGAGTACACAGCATTGGCTCCGGAGACCAGGAAGTCTCATGGCTCCTGCCGATTACCACGTACCGTCCTCCCTTGGCTGATGGATCAGTTCTCCTTCATGTTGAACAACATTTGGAGGAAGCACTGAGGAAGTAAAATGATGTCAAACGTACTCTGGGTACAGGATTTCAATATCCACAATCGAGACTAGCTCTGCAACAGAATTACTCACTGAGCTAGTCAGATCCTAAAGGAAATAGCTGCTCAACTGAGTCTGCAGCGGGTGGTGAGGGAACCAACAAGAGTGTAAAACATACTTGATCTCATTGTTATGAATTGACCAGCTGCAGATACATCTGGCCATGACAGTATCAGTACGAGCGACCATCACACATTCTTTTGTAGACAAAGTCTTGCCTTAAAGTTGAGAAAAACCTCCATTGTGTTGAATGACACTATCACCGTTCCAAATGGGACAGACTTTGAAGAGATGTAGGATCTCAAACTGGATATCTCTGAGGCACTGTGGGACATCAACAGCAGCAGAACTGTACTCCAGCACAATCTGTAATCTCATGGGTTTGTAAATCCTGCTCTCACCCATCACAATGGACAGGAAAGGAGGGCATGCCATGAGCAGCGCCAGGCAGACTTAAAACGGAAGGGCCAACCTGGTGAAGCTGTCAAACAGAACTACCTGCATATCAAACAGCATCAGCAGCAAGCAACAGAGCTAAGTGATCCAACATCCAATGGAACAGATCGGAACTCTGCAGTTCTGCCACACCCAGTTGTGAACGATGATGGACAATTAAACAACTCACTGGAGGAAGCATCACAGAAATCCCACCCTTACTGATGGAGGGGCCTCACATACCCATGCACCAGACAAGATGACAGCATTTGCAGCAATCTGCAGCCAGAAGTGCAAAGTGGGATGATCCATCTTAGCCTTCTCCAGTGGTTTCTAACATCACAGATGTGAGTTTTAAGCCAGTTCGATTAAGTTTGAATAACATCAAGAAATGGTTAAGTAGTGCAAAAGCTACGGGCCCTGCCAATATTCTGGCAATAATACTGATGGCTTGTGCTCCAGAACTTGCCACCCACCAAGTCACGTACTGCTCCAGCACTGGCATCTGCCGACAATGTGGAACATTGCCCAGGGATGTTCAACACAAAAGCACAGGGCAATCCAACCCAGGAAATTTACATCTATCAGTCCACACTCAATCAGCAGTAAAGTGATGGAAGATGTCATCAACAGGGCTACCAAGCAGCAGCTGCTCAGCAACAGCCAGCTGAGTGACACTCACTTTAGGCTCCACCAGGGCCACTCAGCTCCCAATTGTGTTACCGCCCTGATTCACAACCTGACAACCAGCTGAATCCCAGAGGTGAGGTGAGTGTGATAACTCAGTCCCACTCCAAGACCACTATTTCTAGCTGATTCCACCCTTGTCTCAGCTCATATACTTTCATCCACCTTGTGTTATCTCCAGACTTCATTTTCCAAACATACTCAGGCCCAGCTTCCCACATTTAACCTCCCTGTAATCTCAAGAAAGTCTAAATCTCTGCTTGTTGATTCATCAAAAGGCTCCTTATTATAATCAACAGCATACAGCCATAGAGATGTACAGCAAGAAAACAGAGCCTTCGGTCCAACCCGTCCATGCCGACCAGATACCCCAACCCAATCTAGTCTCACCTGCCAGCACCTGGCCAATATCCCTCAATTTAGAATTCTCACACTTGATTTAATTCCTGGCTGTGATCATCCCTAGCTCCCTGCAACACACACACATTGAGACCTCGACAACTCATTTTCTTCAAGACTCCCAACCATTTGTTAATTCATTACTTCACCTGTGTGGATGTTTCTACAGTTGCTGAAGCAGCATAGTCTGAAATTCACAGCCAAAACCTCACAGGTCTGCTTTCCACCTTTAAGACATCCCTCAAAACCTGTTTTTTGGCAATGCTTTTGGTCACCTGACCTAATATCTCCATTTCTGGTCTTATAACTAAAGTTCTCAATAGTACTTTTGTGAAATTATAAGCATGATAATAAAAATACAAACTGTTGCTGATTTAGACATTATTTTCAAATCAACACTGTTGCTGAATGTATAATCTATAATGCCACTTACCCAACCA
Source organism: Chiloscyllium plagiosum (assembly GCF_037043375.1). Taxonomy (NCBI): domain Eukaryota; kingdom Metazoa; phylum Chordata; class Chondrichthyes; order Orectolobiformes; family Hemiscylliidae; genus Chiloscyllium; species Chiloscyllium plagiosum. Next base: position 34,667,196 of record NW_028270186.1, on the reverse strand, counting down.
CATTGTAGGAGCACCTTCACCACACAAACTGCAGCTGTACAAGTAAGTCAAACATCACCCTCTCCACAAGCAACAGGGCTTTGGCATTAATCACTGGTATCTGTGGAAGGAGAAACACAGTTGATGTTTCAGGGAGTGCAAAATGGATTACAGGGAATGAAAATGGTGCAGAATTTGATAGTCAGAAATGGAAGGAAAATACACTTGCTTGTTGGAAAAAAGAATTCTTGACTGTCAAAAATATTCAAGAAAAAAGTAATCTGATAATAGAGCAGTACATGGTCAGGCGCTGGGCCGCAGTGAAAAACTCATTTACAAAGGGTCGAAAAAAGTAATAATACAGTAGTAAACAGACCAAAAATACACCCATGGTTCGAGACTGAGGAAGCTAGATATTGACAAAGTGGCCATGAGGGAGGCCAGAGGTGAATCAGAGCTGTATTGGCTGCTCTGATCCCAATGACTCTGTACTGAGAAAGGCTGCACATGCGCCTAGCTGCACCTTGCCCCCTACAAAGATGGCGGCTCCGCACATGTCCAGTGAATCGTTGTCCTGAATAAAGATGGCGGCGCTCACTCAGGCCTGCAGCCGCGCAGAGGCAATTCCCCATTTACTGCAAACACGGGACTGGGACGCTCAAATTTGTATTTTCCGACGTGCACAATTTGTTTGTAAAACCTCTCCGCTCATGGCAATACAGTTTTTCTCCCGTTTCCCTGTTTATTTCTTTCCTTACCGTATCCTTTCTTTCCATAACTTCCCGAGCATTCATTACAGCGACTCTGCGCCGCGCGCGAGGGTGATCACATGGTTTAGTTTAGCTCCGCCCTTCAGTCACTTTGATTGGTTGGAGGACCAACATACCGCTAGGTCATCCAGCTCCGCCCACCATCCTTTCATTGGTCCGGTGCTGACATCAATCACCCGGTGGTCACTTTGTTGGCAACAGCATGCACAGTGTGTCCTGCTTTAGCTGATATGTTGGGTAATGTGATGGGACAATTTGCTGAGGGTAAGAATTCCATTTGTGTGAGCTCTCCAGTAGATTTCCTTTATTCATGGAGGGAATTGCCTTCCTACTCATGACTGTATAGCTGTGATTGATGAATCAATGCCATCTGAATCAGTACATAAATACCCCATTTTCACATGAGATCTTTAGCACATTGTATCACGCTCTTCTTTGGAGATAAAAAAAAAACATGAAACAGAGCCTCAAGGAATCGGAGCAGGAGTAGGGCATTCATTCCCTTCAGCTTGTTCCCCCATTCTATCAGATCATGGCTGGGCCAACCCAGACCTCAACACCTCTTTTATGCTTGATCCACATCGCCTTCAACTGCTCAATATTTCAAAAATCTATCTGCACTCTTTTAAAATAATTTGAGATAGAATCATAGATTCCCTAATGTGTGGAAACAGGCCCTTCAGCCCAACAAGCCAGAACAACCCTCCGAAGAGTAACCCAACCATTCCCCTCCCACATTTTACTTTCACAATTGTTTGGGCGAGAAAATTTAGCCATTCACTGAGAGAAAAAAAAATCTTTACTTTTTCTAAAATGAATGTTCCCTTATGTAATGTCCCCTGGTTTGAGACTTCACTAGTGCTAGATCTAGTCAACATCTACCCTTTCAAGCTCCTCAGAATCTTGTTTCCGTAAGATCACCCCTGCTTATCTATTCTTGATAGGTCAACCCTTTCGTCCTCGAAGCAGCTAAGTGAATCTTTTTTGAATGGTCTCCGATGTGGTTTATCCTTTATTAAATATGGGAGCTATCATTGTATACAGCACTGCAAGTGAGGACTCAGCAACAGCCAGTGTGCTTAACCAATCCCCAATCAGTCCTCAGCAGAGGCCTCACCTTCATTCCCCTACGCTCCCGGATTAATGAATTCAACACGCGGCGTGACATCGAACAATTCTTCCGCCGCCTTCGCCTCCGTGCCCACTTCTTTAACCAAGACTCCCGCCCACCCTCTGACGACCCCTTCTCCCGCCTCCAACACACCCCATCCACCTGGACACCCCGTGCTGGCCTCCTACCTGCCCTCGACCTCTTCATAGCCAACTGCCGCCGCGATATTAACCGCCACCTGAACTCCCCCACCCCACTCACCCACTCCAACCTCTCACCCTCGGAACGCGCAGCCCTCCACTCACTCCGTTGCAACCCCAACCTCACTATCAAACCAGCAGACAAGGGAGGCGCGGTAGTAGTTTGGCGCACCGACCTCTACACCGCTGATGCCAAACGCCAGCTCGCAGATACCTCCTCCTACTGCCTCCTTGACCATGACCCCACCCCCCACCACCAAACCATCATCTCCCAGACCGTCCATAACCTCATCACCTCGGGGGATCTCCCATCCACCGCCTCCAACCTCATAGTCCCACAACCCCGCACCTCCCGTTACTACCTCCTGCCCAACATCCACAAACCTGACTGCCCCGGACGACCCATTGTCTCCGCCTGCTCCTGCCCCACCGAACTCATCTCTGCGTACCTTGACACCGTCCTGTCCCCCTTAGTCCAAGAACTCCCCACCTACGTTCGGGACACCACCCATGCCCTCCACCTGCTCCATGATTTTCGCTTCCCGGGTCCCCAACGCCTTATTTTCACCATGGACATCCAGTCCCTGTACACCTCCATCCCCCATCACGAAGGACTCAAAGCCCTCCGCTTCTTTCTTTCCCGCCGGACCGACCAGTACCCTTCCACTGACACCCTCCTTCGACTGACTGAACTGGTCCTCACCCTGAACAACTTCTCTTTCCAATCCTCCCACTTCCTCCAAACGAAAGGAGTAGCCATGGGCACCCGCATGGGCCCCAGCTGTGCCTGCCTCTTCGTAAGATATGTGGAACAGTCCATCTTCCGCAACTACACTGGCCCCACCCTCCACCTTTTCCTCCGCTACATCGATGACTGTATCGGCGCTGCCTCGTGCTCCCACGAGGAGGTTGAACAGTTCATCCACTTCACCAACACCTTCCACCCCGACCTCAAATTCACCTGGACAGTCTCAGATTCCTCCCTCCCCTTCCTCGACCTTTCTATTTCTATCTCAGGCGACCGAATCAACACGGACATCTACTACAAACCGACCGACTCCCACAGCTACCTGGGCTACACCTCCTCCCATCCTGCCCCCTGTAAAAACGCCATCCCATTCTCCCAATTCCTTCGACTCCGCCGCATCTGCTCCCAGGAGGACCAGTTTCAAAAACGTACAACCCAGATGGCCTCCTTCTTCAAGGACCGCAATTTCCCCCCCGACGTGGTCGACGATGCCCTTCACCGCATCTCTTCCACTTCCCGCTCCTCCGCCCTTGAACCCCGCCCCTCCAACCGCCACCAGGACAGAACCCCACTGGTCCTCACCTACCACCCCACCAATCTCCATGTACAGCGCATCATCCGCCGTCATTTCCGCTACCTCCAAACGGACCCCACCACCAAGGATATATTTCCCTCCCCTCCCCTATCAGCATTCGGTAAAGACCACTCCCTCCGTGACTCCCTCGTCAGATCCACACCCCCCACCAACCCAACCTCCACTCCCGGCACCTTCCCATGCAACCGCAGGAGGTGCAAGACTTGCGCCCACACCTCCCCCCTCACCTCCCTCCAAGGCCCCAAAGGAAATTTCCATATCCGCCACAGATTCACCTGCACCTCCACACATATCATCTATTGCATCCTCTGCACCCAATGTGGCCTCCTCTATATTGGGGAGACAGGCCGGCTACTTGCGGAGCGTTTCAGAGAACGCCTCTGGGACACTCGGACCAACCAACCCAACCACCCTGTAGCTCAACATTTCAATTCCCCCTCCCACTCCACCAAGGATATGCAGGTCTTTGGACTCCTCCATCGCCAGACCACAACAAAACGACGGTTGGAGGAAGAACGCCTCATCTTCCGGCTAGGAACCCTCCAACCACAAGGGATGAACTCGGATTTCACCAGTTTCCTCATTTTCCCTCCCCCCACCCTGTCTCAGTCAAATCCATCAAATTCAGCACCGCCTTCCTAACCTGCAATCTTCTTCCCGACCTCTCCGCCCCCACCCCAGTCTGACCTATCACCCTCACCTTGACCTCTCTCCACCTATCACATTTCCGACGCCCCTCCCCCAAGTCCCTCCTCCCTACCTTTTATCTTAGCCTGCTGGACAAACTTTCCTCATTCCTGAAGAAGGGCTTATGCCCGAAACGTCGATTCTCCTGTTCCCTGGATGCTGCCTGACCTGCTGCGCTTTTCCAGCAACACATTTCCAGCAATCCCCAATCCACGCTAATACATTACCCCGATACCATGAGCTCCTAAATTGTGCAATTAACTTTTATGTAGCACCTTATCATTTGCATTTTTAAAATCCAAATACAGAACATCATTGGATTACCCTTTATCAGCCCTGCCTGTTATCTCCTCAATGAACTGTCGCAAATTTGTCAAATATAGTTTCTCTTTCACAAACCCCAGTCTACCATGTTTAATGATAAACTTTTCTAAATGTCCTGCAATTTCTTACTTTAATATTCGACTCTGTAGGTTCTTTCAGTAGATTTGCTAAGTATGATTCCCCTCTCTTAAATCCATGTGGACTCTGTCCAATCCTGTCACTGTTCAGTAAGAAACTTGATTGTACTCAAATATAGTGAGTAAATGTATCTGTATTTATTTTTAAAAATAGATTACTCATAAATGCTGGACCCATGCAATAATCAATGAATTTGTGACTATGAATTTGGGTTATAATGCTTTTTTTTCTGTTAATTCCTTTTCATAGTGTGTTATGCAGACAGCACCGAGTGATCACTCTTAATTGTGAGTAACTTTGAAAATAATATATTTTTAAAATGACATCCCAAAATGCTGCCTCATTATTGTGCAAGGAGGATTTTGCATTCAACAGTTTGCAGATAAAATTGAACAGCTTTTTGCTGCAATTTGGCCAGACTGAAGATTACACCAAAGTGGCAACTCTGCTCTCAAATTCTTACTTGACACTGCCCAAGGCGATACTGATGGGACTTTACTTTGCCATTCTTGTTCACCAGCTTTATTTCCAGGTTTAATTCTATAATCATTCTAGAGCTTGTAATTTTAGACAACTTCTCTTTTAGGTACATATATAAATATCATACTGAAATGTTGCACTGAATGGTACCAAATCTGAAATTAGTCTCTAATCTGATAGTAACATGTTCTGACCCTTCTACGTATGTATTGGCATAAGTCTATGCCAGTTATTTTTCTGAAGCCTGTTTCTCCTGATGAAGGGCTTATGCCCGAAACATTAACTCTCCTGCTTCTCGGATGCTGTCTGACTTGCTGTGCTTTTCCAGCAGGACACTTTTCGATTCTGATGTCCAGCTTCTTTGGTCGTCACTTTCTTCTTTGAGGAGATTAAACCAAGAATATTTTTTGTTGATCAAATTGCAATAGGAACCAATTCATGAAAATCAGATATCTCACATTTACCTTAACTATGTGAAGGCTAAGACATTACTAAATTATTGTCAGTAATTGAAACCGTGCTGACAAACTTGTGCAGTATTGGTGTCTCAACTTTAGACTGTTCCCAGATGTCGCGCAGCTGCAGTATTTTTTTTTGCACTCAGCTATATGTTGTTCTCACTTGTTTCTTTGTGAAGGATTACAAAATTAACGTAAAGAAATCATAAGTTCATTCATATAACTAAAGTTGGGAGAAAAAAAAGTCAGTATTTCAAGTGCTGATAAAGTGAAGTAAACTGATAATATTTAGAAAGGGTTTAAGATGGATATGGAACAAATAGAAAATAGAAGAATACAGCGCAGTACAGGCCCTTCGGCCCTCGATGTTGCGTCGATCCAAGCCCACCTAACCTACACGAGCCCACTATCCTCCATATGCCAATCCAATGCCCGCTTAAATGCCCATAATGAGGGAGAGACCACCACTGCTACTGGCAGGGAATTCCATGAACTCACGACTCGCTGAGTAAAGAACCTACCCCTAACATCTGTCCTATACCTACCCCCCCCCCCCCCCCTCAATTTAAAGCTATGCCCCCTTGTAATAGCTGACTCCATACGTGGAAAAAGATTCTCACTGTCGACCCTATCTAAACCCCTAATCATCTTACACACCTCTATCAAGTCACCCTAAACCTTCTTTTCTCCAATGAAAACAACCCCAAGTGCCTCAGCCTTTCCTCATACGATCTTTCTACCATACCAGGCAACATCCTGGTAAACCTCCTCTGCACCCGTTCCAGTGCCTCCACATCCTTCCTATAGTATGGCGACCGAAACTGCACACAATACTCCAGATGTGGCCGCACCAGAGTCTTATACAACTGCAACATGACCTCAGTACTCCGGAACTCAATTCCTCTACCAATAAAAGCCAGTACGCCATATGCCTTCTTCACCGCACTATTTACCTGGGTGGCAACTTTCAAAGATTTGTGTACATGGACACCAAGATCCCTCTGCTCATCCACACTACCAAGTATCCGACCGTTAGCCCAGTACCCCATCTTTTTATTACTCTTACCAAAGTGAATCACCTCACACTTAGCTACATTGAACTACATTTGCCACCTTTCTGCCCAGTTCTGCAGCTTATCTATATCCCGCTGTAACCTGCCACATCCTTCCTCACTGTCAACAACTCCTCCGACTTTCGTATCATCCGCAAACTTGCTCACCCAACCTTCTAACCCCTCCACCAGGTCATTTATAAAAATGACAAACAGCAATGGTCCCAAAACAGATCCTTGCGGAACACCGCTAGTGACAGCACTCCAAGATGAACCTTTGCCATCAACTACTACCCTCTGTCTTCTTCCATCCAGCCAACTCCTAATCCAAACCTCCAACTCACCCTCAATGCCATACCTCCGTATTTTTTGCAGTAGTCTACCATGGGGAACCTTATCAAACGCCTTACTAAAATCCATATACACCACATCTACTGCTTTCCCCTCGTTCACCTCCTTAGTCACCTTCTCAAAGAATTCAATAAGGTTTGTGAGGCATGACCTGCCCTTCACAAAACCATGCTGACTATCCTTGATCACATTATTCCTATCCAGATGTTCATAAATCCTATCCCTTACAATTTTCTCTCAGATTTTGCCCACAACAGAAGTGAGACTCACCAGCCTATAGTTGCTAGGGTTATCCCTACTCCCTTTCTTGAACAAGGGAACCACATTTGCTAGCCTCCAATCTTCTGGCACTACTCCTGTAGACAACGAGGACATAAAAATCAAGGCCAATGGCTCTGCAATCTCCTCCCTTGCTTCCCAGAGAATCCTAGGATAAATGCCATCAGGCTCAGGGGACTTATCTATTTTCACCCTTTCCAGAATTTCCAACACCTCTTCTCTACATACCTCAAAGCCATCCATTCTACTTAATTGTGACTCAGTACTCACATTGACAACAATGTCCTATTGGCAAATGGGACTAGATTAATTTTGGATATCTGGTCAGCATGGGCAAGTTGGACTGAAGGGTCTGATTTTGTATTGTACAACTGTGACTTCATTATTCAAGAAGTTGAATACTTCGAGGAGGAAAAGGTGAATTGATGCAGAGAATGCACTTGAAATGATGATTGAGGTAGGTCAAACTCACATTGTTTCATGACCTTTTCCTCTGGGTTCTTCAATGAACAAACTTGTTTTATCATCTGAATAACTATGTATCATATGATTTGTTTCACACAAAATGTTTCGTTAGGATCTAGTGAACTATTAAGAAGTGTTCATAATTAAAATTTAGGCAGCTTGATTGTTAAGCAATAAAAGGTTGGCGTTTTACTCCCACTGAATTATTGCTCTATAAAAGGTAACAAGCTTTCTATCTGTTTTGGGCACTGAATATATGGAAGTCAATTCTGAAGGAAAAAAAAATCCTCGTTGGTAATGTTCCCACATATGTGGAATAATTGCTCCTGGTCACTCTTCAGGTTATAGAGGCTCGGAAAGGAATGAGTTGGCCTAAATTACCAACATCATTTGGATGGACTGTGCTCATTGGGGAAACTTGCAGGATCTATAGAAGGAACATGTGTTTCAGAGTGTATGCAATAAACCTGAACATTGTTTTTTTTTTGTCAGAGCGTGGGACCCGACTGGAGCAGCAATGAAGCTCGTATTGTTTTTTTTTAATTTCCGAGCTTGCCAAATTATTGTTGGTAAATGGAGGTGACTTTATCAAAGCACCTTTCACATGCCCCAGCTAGGAATTTGGTCCCAATTCTGTCAGTCGATCCATTTCTCTGGATAACAGGTATTTTAAATGTGAGCAATCCATATAACTATTTGAATTGAATACTTCAGTGGTTAGGTCCTCTTGGATTGTTAATTTCAAATTACTCAGTGATTTTTTTGTCCCCCCTGAATTTGCCAAGCACTGGGCAGTTCTGGAATATTCCAAATATTTACAAAAGATGCATTCACACTATTGAAGGCAACCTGACAGATTTGAATACCATGCAGGTAGTCAACAACAATACATAAGTACCTTTATGAATTGCTTACTGTACACCCACAACGCAAGCCAAGTACTATTGAAACCACAGATTGTCTCCCAAGGATTCCCAAAGCTAAACAGTGCGTTCCAGATATGCTCACTATCACCATCTGGGAGCAGTCTCCTAAGTGCTCCCAGAATTTAGAAAGCGCACACACTGCCCTCCAAAGCTAAATCTGCTGGCACAGGCTTCTCTCTTATTGCATACAGTAACATTTATTGTCCAGTTCTTTAATGTGACAAATGATTTTATAAACAATTTGTAGAAGTGAGTGCACAGTGTGATGTTTGCTTGACCTTTGGCTCTATGTATCAGGCCGAACTGAACCTTTAAACGATGTGGGATCTTTCCCACAAACTTTGTTTAAAAAAACAAAGATTATGCTCAGATTTAAATGTTCAATCAGGTTTAATAAAATTCCTTCAAAAAAAATTGAGTTTGACTTCAGCTCCTTTAAAGAGACATGCTCTTGGCCTTCAATTTTGTAACATGTGATCATTCCTTGGTAAAGGTGGCTGTGTGCAACACTGCAGGATGTTGTGCTGAAGTGCCTCATTGGGTGGATGAGCTTTAATACTGGTGTAACTTGGCTAATTTTGAGATGGAATGTTACTTTGAGTTAAAACTGAGGCGTGCTTGTGTAACTCAAGTGTGGAAACTATGCTCATGTTTGCAATGAACCTTTCACTTTTGGAGATTTGTATTTTTCCGATCTGTTTTGTAAATAAAGTTCACTATAGAAAGCACATTGCTGAAGAACCGCAGGTCCAGCAGCCCCTCTGAGGGGGAAAAACATTGTAAGTTCCAAGTCCAGTGACCTTTTGTCCATTCAGACGAAGAGTCAGTGAACTTGAAATGTATCATGTTTTTCTCTTCACCAATGCCCTCAGAACTGCTGAGTTTCTCCAGCACATTGTTTCTGGGGTTTAGATCTCCAGCACCTGCAGTTTATTGTTTTCTTATAGATCCTATGATTTTACTTGGGGAGCGAGAGACAGCAACGGTGATCAACGAGGATAAAACTCCCCAACCATGGAAAACAAACTGGTTCTTTATACTTTGCAAAACACGATTGTAAATAAGAAATGCAATTAAGCTAAGTGCAAGATGACATACCACCTGCCTTGTCTCAAACTTGCTACTCATCTTTGAGGACTAACCTGTCAGAATTGTGTTTGCTCCCTTCCTTTGAGATCACAGTCCGCAAGTGTCCCAGTTTCAATTCCTGGGCCGGCCCCAGTTACCACATTGCAGTGGGGTGGGGAGCTTTGTGTCAGCCTGAAGTTTTTGTTAAGAGCATCATTGCAGGTTGAAGTTGACGGTTTTGACTAATAGTGTGTCAAACTTGGAGGAAATCCTTCCGAATGTATTGATTAACTGGACTGAGCGTGTTTACATGCAGCCCTGTTAGTAGTGCTGTCATATTCTCAGTTAAGAATCACACAACACCAGGTTATAGTCCAAAAGGTTTAATTGGAAGCACACTAGCTTTCGGAGCGCCGCTCCTTCATCAGGTGATTGTGGAGGGCACAATCCTAAGGCACAGAATTTATAGCAAAAATTTACAGTGTGATGTAACTGAAGTTATCCATTGAACAATACCTTGATTGTCTGTTGAATCTTTCATCTGTTCGAATACCATGAGAGTTTCACTTCTTTCATGTGTAAATCACAAAGCCTTTTTTTTAAAAGTTGCATTCCTTACAGTGGCCCACCAAATCACTCACTGTATTCATCACTGCACAGTCTCAAACAAGGAATGAAACTGGATGGACCACATTACATCTGCCAATGTACCGGAAAATACAACAACACAATCAGCCCTCTTGACCCTGCAACTTCCGCCTCACTGTGGGCCAACAACAATGCAGAACTGTACTCCAGCCCAATCTGAAATCTCATGGCCTGATATCCCCCACTCAACCATTAACATCAAGCCAGGGGAATCACCCGAGTTCTATGGAGAGCTCTGCAGGGCATGTCAGGAGCAATACCAGAGATACCTAAAAATGTGGTGAAAATTTGCTGAAGCTACAGTACAAGCAACACCAAATAGAATTATGTGATCCAACAACCAATGGATCAGATCTGAGCTCTGCAGTTCTGCCACACCTAGTCAGGAAATGTGATGGACAATTAAACAACTCACTGCAGGAAGCATCACAGATATCCCCACCCTTACTGATGGAGGGGCCTCACACATCCATGCAACAGATAAGACGATAGCATTTGCAGCAATTTTCAGCCAGCAGTGCCAAGTGGATGAGCCTTCTCCATTTGTCCATGACATCACAGATGTGAATCGAATTGGTTGAAAACTCATTTCAAATCAGATCAAGAAATGGAGAAGTAGTGTAAAGGCTATGGGCCCTGCCAGCATTGTGGCAATAGTACTGATGGCTGTGCTGCAGAACTTGCTGCTCACCAAGACAAGTAGTGCTCCAGCACTGGCACCTACTGACACTGGGAAATGTTTCCCAGTGTTGTTCAACACAAAAACGCAGGACACATCCAACCCAGCCAATTTCCCTCCATCAGACCACACTCGCTCAGCAGTGAAGTGATAGACGTTGTCATCAACAGTGCTGTCAAGCACATGCTCACAATAACCTGCTCAGTGACACCCAGTTTGGGTTCTTCCAGGGCCAATCAGCTTCTGAGCTTGTTACAGACTTGATTCACAAACTGACAAACAGCTGAATCCCAGAGCTGAGGTTGACATCCCAGTCCCACTCCAAGATCACTATTTCGACTTCAGTGATATCACCTGACCTCACCACAGCCTCAGCTCATTTACTGAAACACTCCTTCATTCCTTTTGTTAACTCTAGATTTCATTATGTAAACCCACTCCTGGCCAGAATCCCACAATCACCCTCCCTATAATATCCAGAATATTGAAAACTCTACCGCCCAAGTGCTCACTTGTACCAGAACTTGCTGATCCATCAAAAGGCTCCCATTTATAAGCAACAACAATTTACTTTCACACCCTTGACTAAATTCCTGGCTGTAATCATTCCTATCTCCCTGCACCACACACCCTTTCACATCTCAACAACTCATTTTAGTTTAGACTCCCAATGATGTGTTTATTTTTGAGTTCAGCTGTGTGACTGTGTCTATAGATTCCAAGGCAACACGGTCTGGAATTCCCACCCTCTAAGATCTGCTTTCTTTCTTTAAGGCATTCCTGAAAAATTGCTTATTTGGCAATGGTTTTGGTCACCGGACATGATATTCTCCAGCTGTGGCCGTATGTCAAAAGTTCTCAACATTTTTTGTGAAATTAAAAACATGTTGATTTGTACAGATATCTTCTACTTTTCACTATCGCTGAGTGAATAATCTGTAATGTCTCTTACCTAACCACGTTGTGGGAACGCCTTCACCATTCAAACTGCAGCTGTACAAGGAAGTCGAACATCACCCTGTCCACAGGCAACACGGCTTTGGCAATGATCACTGGTATCTCTGGAAGGAGAAATACACATAATGTTTCAGGGAGTGCAATATGAATTATAGGGAATGAAAATGGTGCCGAATTTGACTGTAAGAAATGGAAAAAAAATCCACTCACTATTGGAAAAAAGAATTCTTGACTGTCAAATATATTGTTGAAAAAATAACCTGATAATGGAGTCAGGAGTTGGGCAGCAGTGGACAATCCATTTATAAAAAGGTCTGTGAACGTAGTAGTAAAATACAAAACATGGCAAAATACACTCATGAGAGACTGAGGAAGCTAAATAACATACATGTGGACATCAAGGAGCCCAGAGGTGAATCAGAGCAGTGTTCACTTTTATGATCCCACAGTCAGATGTCTGGCACAAAAACAGACTCTTCAGTCCAACCCATCTATGCAAACCAGATATTCTAACCTAAACTATTCCCATTTGCCAGCACTTGACCGACATTCCTCTGAACCCTTCCTATTCAAATGCCTTTTAAATGTTACAATTTTGGTTGCCCTTTACGCTCCTTTTGATTTTTCCCCTCTCACCCTAAACCTGCATCCTCTAGTTCTGGGCTCCAACACCCCAGGGTAAACACCTTGTCTATTTACGCTATCCATGACCCTCACGATTTTATAAACCTCTTCAACATCACACCTCAGCCTATGACACTCCAGGGAAAATGGCCCCAGCCTATTATGCCTCTCTCTGCAACTCAAATCCTCCAACCCTGGCAACATCCTTAAAAAATCAATTCTCAAACCTTCCTTGTTTCTGTGCCTCTTTCTGATAAGAGGGAGACGAGAATTGCATACCATATTCCAAAAGTGGCCTAACCAATGTCCTGTACAGCTCCTTTACTCCATGCTCTGACCAACGAAGCGAAGAATCCCAAACAATTTCTTCACTATCCTATCTACCTGTGACTCTACTTTCAAGGAACTATGAACATGCACTCCAAGGTCTCTTTGTTCAGCAAGACTCTCCAAGACCTTACAATTCAGTGTGAGTCCTGCTCTGGTTTGCTTTTCTAAAATGCAGCACCTCACATTTATCTAAATTAAACCCTATCTGCAACTGCGCAGCTCATTGGCCCATCTGATCAATATCCCATTGTATTCTGAGACAACCTTTATCACTGTCCACAATACCTCCAATTTTGGTGTCATCTGCAAACTTACGAACCGTACCGGCTCTGTTCACATCCAAATCATTTAAATGGATGAAGAAACAAATCCAGAAAAAAAAATCCATTTCTCTGGGTTTGAATGTGCTCTGTGTAAATCCTGCCCTATGACTCTCGACCAGGGAGGGCTACCTCTGAACTTTGCCCCCGACAAAGCTGGCGGCCGCGCTCGTGTCCAGTGAATCTTTGCCCCGAATTAAGATGGCGGCAATAACACGATGAGGTTTTTTACAACTTTACTGCAAAAACGGGACTGTAGGTTTCAAATTTGTATTTTCCGATGTGCATCAAATATTTGTAAAACCTCTCAGCCCATACCAACAACATTTCCGTCCAACTTCCTGCTGTTTATTTCTTTCCTGACCAACAGCTCTCCATCCACACGTCCCGCACATCCGGCCCACCGTGAGGATGATCACGTGGTATAGTCTAGTCCCGTCCCTCATTTACTCTGATTGGTCGGAGGACCAAATGCCCCGCCAGGTCCTCCAGCTCTGCCCCTGCCTTTCCATTGGTCTTCCGCTGACATCAACCACCAGGGCCCATTGTTGCCTGGAGCATGCGCACTGCTTCGTGGCTTTTGTTGCTGTTTATCAGTTAAAAGAGTGAGGCACAAAGTTAAAAATCACACAACCACCTGACGAAGAAGCTGCAAAGCGAGTGCTTCCAAATAAACCTGTTGGACTATAACCCGGTGTTCTGTGAATTTTAATTTTGTCCATCCGAATCCAACACCAGCACCTGAAAGTCAAGAGTGCGGGAGTAATGCAAAATATAACAACAAAATAACGAGGAACAGGAGAAGGCCGTCCTGCCTTTGAGCTTGCTCTGCCATTCATTAAGATCATGGCTGATCATTTCGTGGACGCAGAACCATTTACCAACGTTCTCACCATATCCCTTAATTAATTAGTTATTTCTTTAAAAAAACGTTACCTTAGCTGTAAAAACGTTCACTGAACTACCATCAACTAATCCCCTGGGCAATGAATTCCATAGAGGTCAAGAAGTTCCTTCTCAATTCAGTCCTAAATTTGCTGCCTCTAATCTTGAGGCGATGCCCTCTTGTCCTGGCTTCACCTGCCAGTGGAAACATTCTCCCTACTTCTGTTTTATCCATTGCATTCATTATTTTATATATTTCCCATTCTTCTGATTTCCAATGAATATAATCCCAATCTACTCAGTCTCTGTTAAGCCAACCCCCTCAACTCCGGAATCAACCTAGTTCACCTCCCCTGCGCCCCCTCTAGTGCCGGTACATCCTTGAGCAAGTAAGGAGACAGAAACTGCATGCAGTACTCCAAGTGTGGCCTCACCAGCACCCAATACAGCTGGAACATAACCTCTGCTTTTAAACACAATCCCTTTAGCAATGAAGGCCAAATTTCCATTTGCTTTCTGAATTGATTGTTTTACCTGGTAACCAACCTTCATGCAGAAGGATACTCAGGTGCCCCTGCTTAGCAAATGATGCAACTTTTAAAAACTCAAGTAATAATCTCTTTATTAATGTTACTCCAACCAAACAGTATGACTTTACATTTATGAACATTCTATTTCAAATGCCAGACCATTGCCCACTCACTCAATGCATTTATGTTCCTCTGCAAAGTTTCACAGTCCTCCGCACACTTTGTTCTGCTACTCATCTTAGTGTCATATGCAGACTTTTACACCCTACATGTGGTCGCCAACTCCAAATCACCTGTATCAATTCTAAATAATCACAGTCCCAACACTGATCCCTGAGGCACACTATTAGTCACTGATTGCCAGCCAGAATAGTACTCATTTATCCTCACACTTTGCTTCCTGTTCGTCCACCAATCTTCTATCCATGCTAATACTCTACTCCTAATGCCATGCACTTTTATATTATGCAACAGCCTCTTGCATGGCACCTTGCTGAAGGCCTTTTGGAAATCCAGGTACACCGCATCCACTGGGTCCCCGTTGTCCTGCCTTGCTCGAAATGTCTTCATAGAATTCCTAAAGATTTGTGAAGCATGACCTGCCCTACACGAACCCATGTTCTGTCTGTCCATTGGGACAATTTCTATTAAGATTCCCTGCTATTTCTTCCGTGATAATAGGCCCAAGCATCTTTCCCACGACAGAGAATAAGCTAACTTGTGTATAATTCCCCACCTTTTGTCCACCTCCTTTTTAAAAACGTGGCATCACTTTTGCTGCTTTCCAATCTGCTGGGACTGCCACAGAGTCCAGTGAATTTTGGAATTTTGGAAAATTAATGCCAGTGAATTTGTTATTTCTCGTGGCATCTCCTTTAGTACCCTGGGATGCATTCCATCAGGGTCAGAAGACTTTTCTGTCATTAGCTCAATTACCTCCAACAGTCCAACACTAGCTGTTCCATAATAATGATCGTTTCCAAATCCTCACCTATCTTTGTCTCTTTGCTAATTATTGGCAAGATATTAGTTTCCTCCACTGTGATATCCCATAACTAAATGTTCCTTCTCATTTTCCAAAGGACCAACATTTACTTTAGCCACTCTTTTCTCCTTCAATATAAAATTTTGCTATCTGTCTTTATAGTCTGTGCTAGTTTATTTTTCTCATGTTCTATCTTACGTTTCTTTATAGCTCTTCTGTGGCTTTCTGTTGACCTTTAAAGTTTTCCCAGTTCTAGTTTCAGGCTGTTTTTGGCCACTTTGCATGCCTTCTCTTTCAATTTGATCGCTTTCCTTAGATACCCATCACAGAGTTTGCCTTTTCTTACAGTCCGTCCTTTTCACTGGAATATATCATTGCTGAACACTTTGTAAAATGTCTTTGAAAATCTTCTACTGCTCATCAACTGTCCCACCATAAAATCTTGGTTTCCAGTCTACTTTATCCAGGTTCTCCCTCATTGTATTGTAGTTCCCTGTGTTGAAGCACAGGACCCAGGTATTGGATTTTATCTTCACATTCTCCATATGTACTCTAAATTCAACCATACAGTGATCACTTCTTTCAAGAGGATCCCTAACTCTGAGGTCATTAATTATTCCTGTCTCATTGCACAGGGCCAGATGCCGGATAGATTGCTCCCTTGTCAGTTCCATTTCATACTGCTCAAGAAAACTATCATGGATACACGTAATAAACTCAAGGCTACCCTGACTGAGCTGGTTCGACCAAGCTACATGTAGATTAAAAGCATCCATGATAATAGCCATACCATTTTTACAGGCATTAGTTATTTCTTTGTTTATTGCCCATCTCAATGTGATGTTATTATTTGGTGGCCTGCACACTACACCTGTCAGTGACTTTCTTGTTAGAATTTTGAATGCATCATTCTTGTTTCTCCTCATGTACAGCAATAACAACAACTACTTGCATTGTGTGGAGTCTTTTACAATGGCAAATCTCCTAAGGTGCTTCATGGATGATCAAAACATTGATTAAAGAGAAAGATTTTAAAATACATCTTAAAGGAGGATAGAGAAGGTTAGGGAGAGTATTCCACAGACTTCTGCCCTTGCCAGCAGCATTCGTGGAGTGATGCAGGTGGGGTGTGTTGGAAAGGGAATGTGCAAATGGGAAATGGAGGAGCACAGGCAGTGCATAACGTCTTAAGGACAGAGCAGGTTCCAGACTGAGTCTGTCTGTCAGAGAGTATGGCTGCCTCATGGAGTTTGAAGCTCTGCAATGGGTCCATGCAAGTCACGTTAGCCGAGGAGAGTATAACGGTGGCTGAGAGAACTTTTGATGAGGACTAGTCTCCTGAGGTAGTGTGGGCTGAGGTTAGAAACAGAAGAGGAGCGATCACACTGCTTGGAGTTTTTTTTATAGGCCTCCGCAGAGTTCCAGGGAGGTGGAAGAGAGGATTAGCAAAATTATTCTGAATAGGAGTGAAAGTAACAGGGTGGTCATTATGGGGGAATTTAACTTCCCCAAAATTGACTGGAAATGCTATAACTAATACGTCGGATGAATCAGTTTTTATGCAATGTGTACAGGAGGGTTTCCTGACACAGTATGTTGAAGGGCCAACAAGAGGGGAGGCCACATTGGATCTGGTCCTTGGAAATGAACCAGACTAGGTGTTTTATTTAGTTGTAGGTGAGCACATTGGAGAGAGAGACCATAATTCAGTTAAGTTTAGTTTAGCGATGAAAAGGAATAAGTACATGCCACAGGTCAAGAGTTATTGATGGGGCAAGGGCAATTATAATGTTATTAGGCAAGAATTGTGGGCGGTACGGTGGCACAGTGGTTAGTACTGCTGCCTCACAGCGTCAGAGACCCGGGTTCAATTCCAGCCTCAGGCGATTGACTGTGGAGTTTGCACGTTCTCCCCGTGTCTGCGTGGGTTTCCTCTGGGTGCTCCGGTTTCCTCACACAGTCCAAAGATGTGCAGGGTCAGGTGAATTGGCCATACTAAATTGCCCGTAGTGTTAGGTAAGGGGTAAATGTAGGGGTATGGGTAGGGTTGCTCTTCGGTGGGTCGGTGTGGACTTGTTGGGCGAAGGGCCTGTTTCCACACTGTAATCCAATCTAATCTAATCTTAATTAGATGCACAGAATGGGGTAGCAAAATGCAGGAGATGCAGACAATGGAAATGTGGAGCTGGTTTAAGGAACAGAAATTGCGTGTCCTTGATAGGTATGTCCCTGTTAGGCAGGAGGAAGTGATAAGGTAAGGGAACCTTGGTTTACTGCAGAAACTGCATCTCTTGTTACGAAGAAGAAGGAGGCTTAGGTGTTGATGAGGCAAGATAGTTCAGATGAGGTGATGGAGAATTACAGAACAGCTAAGAAGGATTTAAAGAGAGAGTTAAAAGGAGCAAAGAGAGGACACGAGCAGTCTTTAAGAAATAGAATAAAGGAAAACCCTAAAGCTTTCTATAGGTATGTGAGGAATAAAAAGATAATTAGGGTAGGAATAGGGCCAATCACAGACAGAATGGGAAGATGAATGTTGACCCTGTGGAGATCGGAGAGATGCTAAATGAACATTTCTCATCAGTTTTCACTGAGGAAAAGGAGAATATTGTAGAGGAGGAGAATGAGGTATGAGATATTAGACTAGAAATTATCAAGGTTAGTTACGAACAGGTGTTATCAATGCTGGAAGGAGTGAAAATAGACAAGTCCCCTGGGCTGGATGGGATTTATCCGAGGATTCTCTGCGAAGCTAGGGAGAAGGCCTTTGGCTTGGATATTTGAGTTGTCATTGTCTGCAGATTTGGTACCAGAGTACTGGAAGATTGCAAATGTTGTGCCCTTGTTCAAGAAGGGCAGTAGAGATGACCCAGGTAATTATAGACCAGTGAGCCTTACTTCTGTTGTAGGAAAGGTTTAGGAAAGGATTATAAGAGATAAGATTTATAATCATCTGGCAAACATCAATTTGATTTCAGATAGTCAACTTGGTTTTGTCAAGGGCAGGTCATGTTTCGCAAACCTCATTGAGTTTTTTTGAGAAGGTCACCAAGCTTGTAGATGAGGGTAGGGCATTTGACGTGGTATACATGGACAAAAGTAAAGCCTTTGACAAGGTTCCACATGGTAGGCTGTTGGAGAAAATGCAGAGGCATAGAATTGAGGGTGATTTAGCAGTTTGGATTAGAAACTTTCATTCTCAAAGAAGACAGCAAGTGGTGGTTGATGGAAAATATTGAGCCTGGAGTCCAGTGACGAGTCATGTGCCACCAGGATCTGTTTTGGGACCACTGCAGGTATAGGTGAATGGATTAGGAAATTTGCAGACGACATTAAAGTCAGTGTAGTAGTGGACAGTGTGGAAGAATGCTACAGGTTGCAAGGGGACTCTGATAAATTGCAGAATTGGGCTGAGAGGTGGCAAATAGAGTTCAATACAACTAAATGTGAGGTGATGCACTTTGAGAAGAATAACAGGAAGGCTGAATACTGGGTCAATGGAAAGATTCTTGGTAGTGTGATGTGCAGAGGGATCTTTGAGTCCATGTACATAGATCCCTGAAAGTTGCTACCCAGGTTGATAGTGCTGTTAAGAAGGCAAACGGTGTGTTCGGTTTCATTCATGGAGGGATTGAGTTCCGAAGTTGAAATACCATACTGCAACTATACAAAACGCTGGTGCTGCAACACTTGGAATATTGTGTTCAGTACTGGTTTCCATATTTCCGGAAGGATCTGGAAACATTGGAAAAGGTGCAGAGGAGGTTTACCAGAACGTTGCCTGGTCTGGAGAGAAGGTCTTGTGAGGAAAGGCTGAGAGACTTGAAACTCTTCTCATTGGCAAGAATAAGGCGAGAGGGGATTTGATAGAGACATACAAGATGACCAGAGGATTAGAAAGGGAGACAGTGGAAGTATTTTTCCCAGGATGATGACGTCAGCATGGGGGGAATGGGGGTGGAACCCTGCTCATGATTCCACCCCCATCCCGCCCACTCCAGTTACAGGCTCCGCCCCCACTCCCAGCTCCACACCCACACCAGATCCCAGCTCCCAGCCCTGCCGAGTTTTCACCATCCCTCCAGACCTTCCCCTCACTGAGGACGAACGATCAGTCCTCAGCAAAAGCCTTACCTTCATCTACTTCCGTCCATGCATCAATTAATTTAATGCACGCTGTGACGTCGAACACTTCTTCCGCCGCCTCTGCCTCCGAGCTTACTTTCACAATCAGGACTCCCGCCCACCTTCCAAAGACCCCTTCGCCTACCTCCAACACACTGCATCCACCTGGACACACCGCGCTGGCCTATTACCTGCCCTCGACCTCTTCATTTCCAACTGCCGCTGGGACATTAACCGCCTCAACCTGTCTACTCCCCTTCCCCACTCCAACCTCTCACCCTCACAACGTGCAGCCCTCCAATCCCAACCTCACCATCAAGCCAGCAGATAAAGGGGCGCAGTGGTAGTCTGGCGCACTGACCTCTACACCGCTGAAGCCAAACCCCAGCTCGAGGACACCTCTTCCTACCGCCTCCTTGACCATGACCCCACCCCTCCATCACAAAACCATCATCTCCCAGACCATTCAGAACCTCATAACCTCAGGAGATATCCCACCCATAGTTTCCAAACTCATAGTCCGGAAAACCCGCACTGCCCGGTTCTACCTCCTTCCCAAGATCCACAAGCCTGACTACACTCGCTGACCCATTGTCTCAGCATTCTTCTGCCCCACTGAACTCATTTCTACCTACCTCAACACTGTCCTATCCTCCCTAGTCCAGGAACTCCCCACATACGTTCGAGACACCACCCACGCCCGCCACCTCCTCCAAGATTTCTGTTTCCCCGACCCCCAACGCCTCATCTTCACCATGGATATCCGATCCCTCTACACCTCCATCTGCCATTACCAGGGCCTCCAAGCCCTCCGTTTTTTCCTCTCCCGACGTCGCCAACAGTACCCTTCCACCGACACACTCATTTGTTTGACCGAACTGGTCCTCACTCTTAACAATTTCTCCTTCAAATCCTCCCACTTCCTCCAGATCAAAGGGGTAGCCATGGGCACACGTATGGGCCCCAGCTATGCCTGTCTCTTTGTTCGCTACGTAGAACAGTCGATCTTCTGTAATTACACCGGCACCACTCCCCACCTCTTCCTCCGCTACGTTGATGACTGCATTGGCACCACCTCGTGCTCCCGCGAGGAGGTTGAGCAATTCATCAACTTCACCAACACATTCCACCCTGACCTTAAATTTACCTGGGTCATCTCTGACACCACCCTCCCCTTCCTGGACCTCTCCATTTCAATTAATGATGACCGATTTGACACTGACATTGACACCCACCAACTCCCACAGCTACCTGGATTACACCTCTTCCCACCTTACATCTTGCAAAAATGCCATCCCGTATTCCCAATTCCTCCGCCTCCGCCGTATCTGCTCCCAGGAGGATCAGTTCCACCACAGAACACACCAGGTGGTCTCCTTCTTTAGAGACCACAATTTCCCTTCCTACGTGGTTAAAGATGCCCTCCAACGCATCTCGTCCACATCCCGCACCTCTGTCCTCAGACCTCACCCCACCAACCGTAACAAGGACAGAACACCCCTGGTGCTCACCTTCCAGCCCACCAACCTTCGAAAATACCCAAATAATCCGCTGACATTTCCACCACCTCCAAAAAGACCCCACCACCGGGGATATATTTCCCTCCCCACCCCTTTCCGCCTTCCACAAAGACCATTCCATCCGGGACTACCTGGTCAGATCCACGTCCCCCATATCCTACACTCCCAACCTGGCACCTTTCCCTGCCACCGCAAGAATTGCAAAACCTGCGCCCACACCTGCTCCCTCACCTCTGTCCAAGGCCCTAAAGGAGCCTTCCACATCCATCAAAGTTTTACCTGCACATCCACTAATATCATTTATTATATCCAATGCTCCCGATGCGGTCTCCTCTACATTGGGGAGACTGGACGCCTCCTAGCGGAGTGTTTTAGGCAACATCTCCTGCACCAATCAACCACACCGCCCTGTGGCCCAACATTTCAACTCTCCCTCCCAATCTGCCGAGGTCATGGAGGTCCTGGGCCTCCTTCACCGCCGCACCCTCCCCACCAGACGCCTGGAGGAAGAACGCCTCATCTTACGCCTTGCAACACTTCAACCCCAGAGCATCAATGTGGACTTCAACAGTTTCCTCATTTCCCCTTCTCCCACCTCACCCCAGTTCCAAACTTCCAGCTCAGCACTGTCCCCGTGACATGTCCTGACTTGTCCTACCTGCCTATATTCTTTTCTCCCTATCCACTCCACCCTCCCCTTCGCCCCCGACCTATCACCTTCATCCCCTCCCCCACTCACCTATTGTACTCTCTGCTACTTTCTCCCCACTCTCCTCCAGCTTATCTCTCCACGCTTCAGGCTCTCTGCCTTTGTTCCTGATGAAGGGCTTTTGCCCGAAACGTCGATTTTACTGCTGCTCGGATGTTACCTGAACTACTGTGCTCTTCCAGCACCACTAATCGAGAATCTGTACCCCACCACATCACTTTGCCCCACCTTCGTGGTATCTGGCTGTGCACAAGGAGGAGTGGCACTCTGTACTGAGATGCACTGGGGCCTTGGAACACATGGTAAAGACTAAAATCACCAGAGCACTGAGAGCTCCACCACATTGTTTGCATGTTCTATTGTTTTTACTCTGTTCCTGCCTTCCCTTGTTTTTTTCTTAATAAATTTGTTATTACACACACCTGCACAAGCTGTGAAATGACCTCAGGCCTCTCGATCCAAGATTCGGGATATTTTCACCACATCACAAGGCATCGACTCTAACTTCCCTTATCCCTAAGCCTGAATCAACTCTGCAATTGGGAGAAGGGGCGGAACAGGCGGACCGATCAGCGGTCGGTCCGCCAACCAGAGTGAGTGAGGAACGGGGCCAAAACATTCTCGGGGAGTGAACGCTTCAGGATTGGTCAGAAAACAAACTATTTTGCAGGATTGAACATCCTCACTACATAGTGGAGCATTAAACATCTCCCTTGAATCAATGTGAGATTTTAAAGAAACAGTTGAGATATAAATTTGATCACGGACATTAGGGAGATTTAAACAGTCCTTAGATAAACACATGGGTGATTTTCCAATATTGTAGGGGGACGAGCTGAGAATAATTCACAGGTCGGTTTACACAACTCGAGCAAGAAACTTATTTTCAAACTCTCAGAACGATTGATAATTTACATACCTGGCCAGCTTGGTTAAATTGGACCGAACAATCTATTTGCATACTAATCATCTCAATGACTGTAACTCTCCAGAGCAATTGTTAATGACTAATATTTGACCCATGATCCTGTGCAGTTATGAATATTCTCTATAAATCCACCGGTAATCTCAGACGCACGCGCAGTTTGGTTTCTATGTGGAGCATGCGCAGTGTCACATTTATCATTACAAAGGGAGAGAGAGACATGGAGCTGCTTTCTCCGGCAGCGGCTGCGATCGGCTTCAGAGAGCGGCGCTCAGAGCCGGTGTGTGGGAGCCTCGCTGGGAGAAAGGAGCGGAGAGAATTCACAAGTCCCGAATACAGGTTAAAAATAACTCGAAAAATATCCTCTCGGCCCGGGTATCCTCTCGGTCTCTGATCAGGGAAGCGGCCGCCATTTGTTTGAGGGAAGACAAGATGGGCCGCCATCTTGAAAAGGTCAAGGTGCAGGAGGGCGGGGCTCTCGGGGTCTGTAGAACAATCAGAGGAAAGGGAAGACCCATTGTTACTGATTAATCCCACGGACACAGCGTCACTGGGCGGTCCCGCAGGAATATCCTCTCTCAGTCCTGCTGAGATGTTTCACCCAGTCAGAACCAGCAGCTCTACTCCTCTCTCAGCTCCCCTTCTGTCCTTCCTGCAGCATCTGTCCCCTGGAACATTGAGCTGCCTGTCCTGTCCTGTCCCTCCCTCAGCTGTTGTTTCTGTAATACCTGTGATATCCCAGTCCCATCTTAGGTTAATTCACGAAAGACAGGAATGCACCCGATGGATTTTTCTTAACATCAGCAATTGTTTAATACTCACTCACAGGCTTTTAATTACATCGTGTTTGAAGCATTTACTTCACATTCAATCATTTGCAATGGTGGGATTTGAACCTGTGTCCAGAGAACACTTGCTGAGTTTCTGGATAAATTGTCACACAATAATGCCACTAGGCCATCACTTCGCCTGCTCACAATTTGTATATCCCAGTGCAACATGAATCAAAACTCTTTCTTCCTGCACAATTGTTTGACCCAGCACTCTGGTGATGTGACTCAGTGCCTCTCCATGTGGTGTCCCTCACTGTGTGGGTCTAATTGCTGCCTCTGTCAGCGTCTCTCACTCTTGAAGCTACTCCAGATCCTGAGCCAACAGAATTCTCCACTCCAGAGAGATGAGACAGCACAGGTCAGGAATGTAGATTGGGATTTTCCAGATCTCTGTGGGCTCAGTGCCATTCTCTATGTGTAACCGTCAAAGCATTAGTCTAATTTCCCCATTCTGCCTATTTCTGTGTCTTGTACAGGTACTCATGGAGTTCCTGACTGAATAGACTTGCCAACTGCTGGTTGGGACGATGGTTGGTCAGCCAGAAAGACAAAGTCAGGGAGGTCGGGAGTCTTCAATAAATCCTGCTGCCAGGTAAGATCATTCCAGTGCACAGAGCAGAAAGTAATAAGGAGGATCCAAACATCAGTGAACAAGACATGACATAGAGAAAGTGCTGGAGGGGGAGCACAGTACAGACACACCCCAGGCTCAATCACCACGCCTGCTGCAAGTTTTGTTGTAAGGAGACAGCATCGGGAATTCCCAGTTATCAGTCCAAGCCTGTGCTTTCTCAGGGAGCATCAAAACAACTGAGGGGAAAGCAGGTCTCCCACGAGAGGGTGGAAATGCTGCCTGGGATCTTTCTGTTCCCTATTCCCTCTCCAACACTGTATCTATGGCTTGTATAGAGGACCAGTGTCTTCAATCATTCTAACTCCTATAACAGTTCCTACCTCTGTCATCTCCTCCCCTCTCACCAATTATTTCACATATTTGAAATCTCCAGTCCAGAGGACCATCCTTATCACTGTACCTTGCTTCAGTCTCTATAACATGCCTTGTCTCGATAGTCTCCTCCTCCAATAACTGGAGACATAGGGTCTGTTTCTGTGCGGCATTACTCTTTGGCCAAGGTTCCCTAAATGGAATGAGTCGCGTTTGCCTGTGTTTGGCCTATATCCCTTCAAATCTTCTCCTCTCCATGTACCTGCCCAAGTGTCTTTTCCATGTTGTAATTGTACTTGTTTTTATCATTTCCTCTGGCAGTCCATTCCGACTATGCACCATCCTCTGTGGATAATGTTGCCCCTCAGCTCCCTCTTTAAATCCTTGCTCTCTCACCTCACGTTTATGCCTCTAGCAATGGACTCACCTACCCTTGGCAATTCATCTTACTTAGACCCTACATGGTTTCATAAACCTTTATAAGGTCACCCCGTGGCCTCCTCTGCCCAGGAGAAATATTGACGACAGTGTTACCAATATCTCCAACTCATGTACTCAATGCTCTGACCAATGAAGACAAGTGTGCCAATTGCTGCTTTCAACACCCTGTCGCCCTGTGATGCCAGTCCAAGGAACAATGTAACTGCACCCCTTGGTCTCTCTCTTTTCTGCAACACTGTCCAGGGCCCAACCATTACCCATGTTAGTCCTCCCTGGTTTGTCTGAACTAAATCCAACACCTGAATTAAACTCCATCTTTCATTCCTTGGCCCAGTTGATTACCATTCCCTTCGATAACTATATTCCATGCCCACTTTTCCACTAATCTTGATATCTATAAACATATTAACAGGGATTACTATATTTTCACTCAAATTGTTTATGTAAGTGGTGCACAATCCTTACAGAACACTGCTGGTCAGAGGCCTCCAGTCTGAACAACAACCCTCTCCCACCACCCTCTGTCTCCCACTGTCATTCCATTTTGTATCCAGTTGGCTAGCTCTCCCTGATCCCTTGTGATCTACCCTTACTAACCAGTGTATCATGCTACATCCTGAACAAGGGTTTGCGGAAGCCAGAAACAACATCTGTTGCTCTGCCTTCATCTATCTTATTGGTCACATCTTGAGCAAACTCCAGTCAAGTTTGTGGGACATTTTTTCCCATGCACAAAGCCATGCTGGCTGTCCGTAATCAGGCCTTATCTTTCCAAATGCATGTAAGTCCTACCTCTCAAAATAACCTCCAACAACTGACCCACCCTGATGTCTCGCTCATCAATCTGTAGTTCCCTGGCTTTCTCTTGCAGTCTTTGTTAATTGATGACACAACATTATAATCATAGTCAGAGAGTCATACCGCACTGTTCAGTTAACGCTAACCATACTCTAGAACGGATCTCTTCCCACCTGCCTGTTCCTGGATCATATCCTTTCAAACCTTTCCTATTCCTGTACTAATCCAAATGTCTTTTGAACATTGTAATTGTCCCCATGTTCACCTCTTCCTTGGGAAGTTCATTTCACACACATCCCACCCTCTGTGTAACAATGTGCCTCTCATGTCTTTTTTTTTATATGTCTCTCCTCTAACTTAAAAATGTAGTGCCTTGTCTTGAAACTCCCTTGTCCATGGGAAAGACAACTCTCATGAACTCTATCTATCCTCCTCATGATTTTATAAATTTCTATGAGGTCATCTGTCAACATTCAGGTTTCAGTGAAAAATACCAACCTATTCAGCCTTTCTTTATACTGAAGCCTTTCGTACCCAGCCACATCCCAGTAAATCTCCTCCCAACCCTTTCCAGCTTAATAATATCCTTCCTATAACTGGGCGACTAGAACTGGATACAGTATTCCAGAAGAGGACTCACCAATGGCCTGTATAACCTCAATATGACTTCCCAACTCCTATATCCAAAGGACTGAGCAATGAAAGCAAGTGAGGTAAGCACCTTTTATTAAACTATCCTGTCTCTCCATGTTGCAAACTTCAAAGAATTATGTAGCTGAACCCTGAGGTTCCTCTGTTCTACAACAATACCGAAGGTCTTGCCATTAATTGTATAAGTCCTGCCCGTGTTTGTTGTACCAAATGCATTACCTCACATTTATTCAGATTGAACTCCATCTACAGTTTTTCAGCCATTCACACATTACATCAGGATCCCTTTGTAATCTCAGAAAACCTTCTTCACTGTCCACAATGCCACCCTCGCGTCTAACAGCCTATCACACATAGCACTCTATGGTACAAATATCTCTGCTAGGGGCCCGACAATTTCTTCGCCAGCTTCCCACAATGTCTTGAGATACATTTGATCAGGTCCTGGGGATTTATCTACCTTTGTGTTTTAAAACCTCCAGCACCTCCTTTTCTATAATGTGGACTCATTTCAAGACGTTGAGTTATAGAGATGTACAGCACGGAAACAGGGCCTTCGGACCAACTCCTGCATGACGTAACTCGTCACATTTGCCACAATTTTGCCAATATCACTCTAAACCTTTGCTATTCATACACCCATCCACATGCCTATTAAATGTATTTCTATCAGACCCCACTATTTGGTCTGGCAGCTTATTCCATCCACTCTTTAGACCCTCCACCAATTGTGGAGCCAATTTACCAACTTATCTTGGATCCCATGGGATCTTCCCTTTTGGACCAGCCTTCCATGTGGGACCTTGTCAAAGACCTTAATGAACTCCATATAAACCAGATCATCTGCACTGCTCTCATCAATATCAGAGGACAGTCGTCTAGCAAATCCATACAGACAATCCCTAATGAAATTGTGTGGGTATCCGTTCTTGGCGAATACATTGTATAGGTGTTCTTCTTCCTCTTTTTGCAGTTCTGGTGTACTGCAGTGTGTTGTGGCCCTTTTGAACAGTGTCTTGATGCAACTTATTTTGTGTGAGTTGGGGTGGTTGCTTTCGTAGTTCAGGACTTGGCCTGTGTGTGTGCCTTTCCTGTATACCTTTGTGGTGAATTCTCCGTTCGGTGTTCTCTGTACCATCACGTCGAGGAATGGGAGTTGGTTATCATTTTCTTCCTCTCTAGTGAATCGGATTCCTGTGAGTGTGGCGTTGATGATCTAGTGTGTGATCTCTATTTCTGTGTTTTTAATGATTACAAAGGTGTCATCTACATATCTGACCCAGAGTTTGGGTTGAATTTGCGGTAAGACTGTTTGTTCTAATTTTTGCATTACCGCTTCTGCTATGGGTCCAGAGATGGGTGAGCCCATGGGTGTGCCGTTGATTTGTTCATATATTTGGTTGTTGAATGTGAAGTGTGTTGTGAGGCACAGGTCCACTAGTTTGAGTATGCAGTCTTTGTTGATAGGTTCAACGTCCTGTTGTCTGTTCTGTATGTCCAGCAGGTTGGCTATTGTTTCGCTGGCTAGGGTTTTGTCGATAGAGATGAACAGTGCCGTTACATCGAATGAGACTATAGTTAACTTCGTGGTCTATGTGTATATTTCTGATGATTTCCAAGAATTCCTGTGTTGACTGTGTCGAGTGTCTGGATCTGCAGATCAGGTGTTTCAGTTTCTGCTGTAGTTCTTTAGCCAGTTTGTGTGATGGTGTCCCTGGTCGTGATACTATGGGTCTGAGTGGGATGTCGGGTTTGTGCACTTTAGGTAGTCCATAGATTCTGAGGGTTTTGTTGCTTTCAGGTTTCATTCTCTGTAGGTCAAACCTGGTTTTTTTTGTAGGTTTATCAGTGTGTTGCTATCCTATTGGTGAGCTGCGGGGTGGGGTCAAACTTCACGCAATTTCATCCACAGATGCCTCAGGGAAAAACAACGGAATGAAGACATACCACGACCCAAAGGACTAGCCACACTACCATACATCAAGAACATTTCCGAACTGACAGCCAGACTACTGCAACCACTAGGACTCATAACAGCACACAAACCAACAGCCACTCTCAGACAACAACTCACCAGAACGAAGGACCCGATACCCAGAATGAGTAAAACCAATGTAGTGTACAAAATCCCATGCAAGGACTGCACAAAACATTACATAGGACAAAGAGGAAGACAGCTCATGATCCGCATCCATGAACACCAACTAGCCACGAAACGACACGACACGATCCTTAGTAGCCACACACGCAAATGACAAGCAACATGAGTTCGACTGGGACAACACTACTATTATAGGGCAAGCCAAACAGAGAACAGCCAGGGAATTCCTGGAGGCATGGCACTAATCCACAGATTCAATCAATAAGCACATCGACCTGGACCCAATATACCGACCACTGCAGCGGACAGCTGGAACTAAGAACTGGAAGCGGCAGATGCAAATCACTATAGTTGCCAGAGGAAACATCACAGAAACACTTCACAGGAGGCTCCCTGAGGATGTCACCTAGACAGGGGACGAAACATCTGCAACCCAAATTCCCAACTCGGCGAACAGAACCACAACAACGAGCACCCGAGCTACAAATCTTCTCACAAACTTTGAAGCCCTTTAGACTCTACAAAGCTCCGTCATGGACAAGCCACCATCTCTCTATTTCCTTTGCCTTCTTCAGTGTCTGCAACTCTCGCTGTATCTTCCAGTAACGTTATTTAGTTACTGCACGTCTGCCTGGCTCCCCAGACAATCTGTTTCATCCCCTACAGCTCCCTCAGTCACTGTAACACCCTCTGCTCTGTCTAATCCTCCTCTTTCGCATTGTCTTCCAGCACAACGGTGATCCTGTAAGAGAGCAGTGCGGAATGGGATGTTATAAATCTCAGCTGAGGCTTGAAGCCTCCCATTACCTGGGAGTCACAAGGGGAGAGAACCTGAGCGAGTGCCCCACAAAGCGGGAGAATATACATCAAAAGCGAGGATTGAGGCCGACTGGGACCTGGATTTGTTTCAAAAGCAGAGCAGGAGGCTCGAAACCAGCACCGAGTCACAGAGGGAGTGACCGTGTGAGGGAGTAACTTGGAGCAGGAGCTTGAGGCTGACTCACACCTGGGAGAATATAAATCAGCACTGAGGATCGAGGCCTAGTTGTACCTGGGAGTCACAGAGACGGTGACCCTGTGAGGGAGCAGACTGGAGTGAGACTGGACGATTACACGTCCGAGAAGACATATCACTGTGTGTGCACGTGTCCCTCCCTTGTTCTGTGTTTCTGTGTGTGTATGCGTGTGTGTCCCCTTCCCTCGCTGTGTGTGTAACTCTCCTCACTCTGTGTGTGTCCCTCCCTCACTGTGTGTGTGTGTGTGTGTGTGTGTGTTTGTGCGTATGTCTGCGTGTCACCCTCCCTCACTTTGTGTGTGTGTGTGTCCCCTCTCATTTTCTGAGCACATGTCCCACCCTCGCTGTGTGTGTGTGTGTGTGCGCGCGCGCCCCTCTAGCTGTGAGTGTGTGTGCCCCTCTTGCAGTGTGTGTGTGTCCTCCCCTCGCTCTGTATGTGTGTGTGTATGCGTATCAATCACTCACTGTGTGTCTGTGTGTCCCTCCCTCGCTGTGTGTGTGTGTGTCCCTCCCTCGCTGTGAGTGTGTGTGTCCCTCCCTCGCTGTGAGTGTGTGTGTCCCTCCCTCGCTGTGAGTGTGTGTGTCCCTCCCTCGCTGTGAGTGTGTGTGTCCCTCCCTCGCTGTGAGTGTGTGTGTCCCTCCATCGCTGTGAGTGTGTGTGTCCCTCCCTCGCTGTGAGTGTGTGTGTCCCTCCCTCGCTGTGAGTGTGTGTGTCCCTCCCTCGCTGTGAGTGTGTGTGTCCCTCCCTCGCTGTGAGTGTGTGTGTCCCTCCCTCGCTGTGAGTGTGTGTGTCCCTCCCTCGCTGTGAGTGTGTGTGTCCCTCCCTCGCTGTGAGTGTGTGTGTCCCTCCCTCGCTGTGAGTGTGTGTGTCCCTCCCTCGCTGTGAGTGTGTGTGTCCCTCCCTCGCTGTGAGTGTGTGTGTCCCTCCCTCGCTGTGAGTGTGTGTGTCCCTCCCTCGCTGTGAGTGTGTGTGTCCCTCCCTCGCTGTGAGTGTGTGTGTCCCTCCCTCGCTGTGAGTGTGTGTGTCCCTCCCTCGCTGTGAGTGTGTGTGTCCCTCCCTCGCTGTGAGTGTGTGTGTCCCTCCCTCGCTGTGAGTGTGTGTGTCCCTCCCTCGCTGTGAGTGTGTGTGTCCCTCCCTCGCTGTGAGTGTGTGTGTCCCTCCCTCGCTGTGAGTGTGTGTGTCCCTCCCTCGCTGTGAGTGTGTGTGTCCCTCCCTCGCTGTGAGTGTGTGTGTCCCTCCCTCGCTGTGAGTGTGTGTGTCCCTCCCTCGCTGTGAGTGTGTGTGTCCCTCCCTCGCTGTGAGTGTGTGTGTCCCTCCCTCGCTGTGAGTGTGTGTGTCCCTCCCTCGCTGTGAGTGTGTGTGTCCCTCCCTCGCTGTGAGTGTGTGTGTCCCTCCCTCGCGGTGAGTGTGTGTGTCCCTCCCTCGCGGTGAGTGTGCGTGTCCCTCCCTCGCGGTGAGTGTGCGTGTCCCTCCCTCGCGGTGAGTGTGCGTGTCCCTCCCTCGCGGTGAGTGTGCGTGTCCCTCCCTCGCGGTGAGTGTGCGTGTCCCTCCCTCTCTGTGAGTGTGCGTGTCCCTCCCTCGCTGTGAGTGTGCGTGTCCCTCCCTCGCGGTGAGTGTGCGTGTCCCTCCCTCGCGGTGAGTGTGCGTGTCCCTCCCTCTCTGTGAGTGTGCGTGTCCCTCCCTCTCTGTGAGTGTGCGTGTCCCTCCCTCTCTGTGAGTGTGCGTGTCCCTCCCTCTCTGTGAGTGTG
The DNA here is from genome assembly GCF_037043375.1 of Chiloscyllium plagiosum. Classification (NCBI taxonomy): domain Eukaryota; kingdom Metazoa; phylum Chordata; class Chondrichthyes; order Orectolobiformes; family Hemiscylliidae; genus Chiloscyllium; species Chiloscyllium plagiosum. The sequence goes on along the minus strand of NW_028270186.1, from coordinate 34,635,794 downwards.
CGTGTCCCTCCCTCTCTGTGAGTGTGCGTGTCCCTCCCTCGCTGTGAGTGTGCGTGTCCCTCCCTCGCTGTGAGTGTGTGTGTCCCTCCCTCGCTGTGAGTGTGTGTGTCCCTCCCTCGCTGTGAGTGTGTGTGTCCCTCCCTCGCTGTGAGTGTGTGTGTCCCTCCCTCGCTGTGAGTGTGTGTGTCCCTCCCTCGCTGTGAGTGTGTGTGTCCCTCCCTCGCGGTGAGTGTGCGTGTCCCTCCCTCTCTGTGAGTGTGCGTGTCCCTCCCTCTCTGTGAGTGTGCGTGTCCCTCCCTCTCTGTGAGTGTGCGTGTCCCTCCCTCTCTGTGAGTGTGCGTGTCCCTCCCTCTCTGTGAGTGTGCGTGTCCCTCCCTCGCTGTGAGTGTGCGTGTCCCTCCCTCGCTGTGAGTGTGCGTGTCCCTCCCTCGCTGTGAGTGTGTGCGTGTCCCTCCCTCGCTGTGAGTGTGTGTGTGTCCCTCCCTCGCTGTGAGTGTGTGTGTGTCCCTCCCTCGCTGTGAGTGTGTGTGTGTCCCTCCCTCGCTGTGAGTGTGTGTGTGTCCCTCCCTCGCTGTGAGTGTGTGTGTGTCCCTCCCTCGCTGTGAGTGTGTGTGTGTCCCTCCCTCGCTGTGAGTGTGTGTGTGTCCCTCCCTCGCTGTGAGTGTGTGTGTGTCCCTCCCTCGCTGTGAGTGTGTGTGTGTCCCTCCCTCGCTGTGAGTGTGTGTGTGTCCCTCCCTCGCTGTGAGTGTGTGTGTGTCCCTCCCTCGCTGTGAGTGTGTGTGTGTCCCTCCCTCGCTGTGAGTGTGTGTGTGTCCCTCCCTCGCTGTGAGTGTGTGTGTGTCCCTCCCTCGCTGTGAGTGTGTGTGTGTCCCTCCCTCGCTGTGAGTGTGTGTGTGTCCCTCCCTCGCTGTGAGTGTGTGTGTGTCCCTCCCTCGCTGTGAGTGTGTGTGTGTCCCTCCCTCGCTGTGAGTGTGTGTGTGTCCCTCCCTCGCTGTGAGTGTGTGTGTGTCCCTCCCTCGCTGTGAGTGTGTGTGTGTCCCTCCCTCGCTGTGAGTGTGTGTGTGTCCCTCCCTCGCTGTGAGTGTGTGTGTGTCCCTCCCTCGCTGTGAGTGTGTGTGTGTCCCTCCCTCGCCTCGCTGTGTTTGTGTGTGTGTGAGTGTGTGTGTCCCTCTCACTGTGCGTGCGTGGCCCTCCCTCGCAGTGGGTGTGTGTGTGTGTGCGTGTCCCCCTCGCTGTTTGTGCGCGGCCCTCCCTCGCTGTGTGTGCGCGTGGCCCTCCCTCGCTGTGTGTGCGCCTGGCCCTCCCTCGCTGTGTGTGCATGTGTCTCCCCCTCGTTGGGTGTGCGCATGTCCCTCTCTTGCTCTGTGTGTGTGTTTGTGTTTGTGCGTGTCCCTCCCTCACTGTGTGTGCATGTCCCTTCCTGGCTGTGTGTGCGTGTCCCTCCCTCGCTGTGTGTGCGTGTCCCTCCCTCACTGTGTGTGCATGTCCCTTCCTGGCTGTGTGTTCGTGTCCCTCCCTCGCTGTGTGTGTGTGTCCCCCTCTTGCTGTGAGTATGTGTGTCCCTGTTGCAGTGTATGTGTATCCCTCTTGCAGTGTATGTGAGTGTCCTTCCATCACTGTGTGTCTGCGTGTATCCCCTTAACTGTGTGTATGCGTGCGTGTCCCTCCCTCGCTTTGTGTTTGTGTGTCCCTCCCTTGCTCTTTGTGTATATCCCCCTCACTGTGTGTGCTCATCTTCCCTTGCTGTGTGAGTGCATGACCCTCTTACTGTGTGTGCGTGTGTCCCTCCCTCGCTGTGTCTGTGCATTTCCCCTCTCGCTGTGTGTGTTTGTGTATGTCGCTCCCTCCCTGTGTGTGTGCATGTCCTTCCCTCGCTGTGTATGAGCGTGTCCCTCCCTTACTGTGCGTGTGCATGTCCCTACCTCGCTGCGTGTCTCAGCAAGCCTCTCGCTCGCTGTGTGTGTCCCTCGCTCGCTGTGTTTGTGCGCGTGTCCCTTCCTCTTTGTGTGTGTGTACGTGTCACACCGTCACAATATGGGTTTGTGTGTCCCCCCTTCACTGCGTGTCCCTCACTCGCTGTTTGTGTGTGTGTCACTCCATCGCTTTGTGTGTATGTGTCTCTCTCTCGCTGTGTGTGTGTGCATGTCTCACCCTCGCTGTGTGTATGTGTGTGCGTGTCCCCCCTCGCTGTGTGTGTGTGTGTGTGTGTGTCCCCTCGCTGTGTGTGTGTGTGCGTGTCCCTCCGTCGCTGTGTGTGTCCGTGTCCCTCCCTCGCTGTGTGTGTCCGTGTCCCTCCCTCGCTGTGTGTGTGCGTGTCCCTCCCTCGCTGTGTGTGTGCGTGTCCCTCCCTCGCTGTGTGTGTGCGTGTCCCTCCCTCGCTGTGTGTGTGCGTGTCCCTCCCTCGCTGTGTGTGTGCGTGTCCCTCCCTCGCTGTGTGTGTGCGTGTCCCTCCCTCGCTGTGTGTGTGCGTGTCCCTCCCTCGCTGTGTGCGTGCGTGTCCCTCCCTCGCTGTGTGCGTGCGTGTCCCTCCCTCGCTGTGTGCGTGCGTGTCCCTCCCTCGCTGTGTGCGTGCGTGTCCCTCCCTCGCTGTGTGCGTGCGTGTCCCTCCCTCGCTGTGTGCGTGCGTGTCCCTCCCTCGCTGTGTGCGTGCGTGTCCCTCCCTCGCTGTGTGCGTGCGTGTCCCTCCCTCGCTGTCTGTTTGCGTGGCCCTCCTCGCTGTGTGTGCTTGTCCCCCCTCGCTGTGTGTGTGTGTGTCCCCTCGCTGTGTGTGTGTGTGCGTGTCCCTCCGTCGCTGTGTGTGTCCGTGTTCCTCCCTCGCTGTGTGTGTGCGTGTCCCTCCCTCGCTGTGTGTGTGTGTCCCTCCCTCGCTGTGTGTGTGTGTCCCTCCCTCGCTGTGTGTGTGTGTCCCTCCCTCGCTGTGTGTGTGCGTGTCCCTCCCTCGCTGTGTGTGTGCGTGTCCCTCCCTCGCTGTGTGCGTGCGTGTCCCTCCCTCGCTGTGTGCGTGCGTGTCCCTCCCTCGCTGTGTGCGTGCGTGTCCCTCCCTCGCTGTGTGCGTGCGTGTCCCTCCCTCGCTGTGTGCGTGCGTGTCCCTCCCTCGCTGTGTGCGTGCGTGTCCCTCCCTCGCTGTGTGCGTGCGTGTCCCTCCCTCGCTGTGTGCGTGCGTGTCCCTCCCTCGCTGTGTGCGTGCGTGTCCCTCCCTCGCTGTGTGCGTGCGTGTCCCTCCCTCGCTGTGTGCGTGCGTGTCCCTCCCTCGCTGTGTGCGTGCGTGTCCCTCCCTCGCTGTGTGCGTGCGTGTCCCTCCCTCGCTGTGTGCGTGCGTGTCCCTCCCTCGCTGTGTGCGTGCGTGTCCCTCCCTCGCTGTGTGCGTGCGTGTCCCTCCCTCGCTGTGTGCGTGCGTGTCCCTCCCTCGCTGTGTGCGTGCGTGTCCCTCCCTCGCTGTGTGCGTGCGTGTCCCTCCCTCGCTGTGTGCGTGCGTGTCCCTCCCTCGCTGTGTGCGTGCGTGTCCCTCCCTCGCTGTGTGCGTGCGTGTCCCTCCCTCGCTGTGTGTGTGCGTGGCCCTCCTTGCTGTGTGTGCGTGTTCCTCCCTCGCTGTGTGTCAGTTCCCGTGTGTGTGTATGTGTGCGTGTCCCTCTTGCTGTGCGTGAGAGTGCATGTCCCCCCTTGCTGTGTGTGCGAGTCCCTCCCACGCTGTGTGTGCATGTCCTTCTCTCCCTTGCTCTGTGTGTGTGTGCGAGTGTCCCCCTCTTGCTGTGAGTATGTGTCCCTCTTGATGTGTATATGAGTGTCACTCCCTCACTGTGTGTCTGTGTGTCCCTCCCTCGCTGTGTGTCTGCGTGTATCCCCTTAACTGTGTGTATGTCCCTCTTGCTGTGCGTGTGTGTGCGTGGCCCTCCCTCGCTGTGTGTGCATGTGTCGCCCCCTCGCTATGTGTATGTGTGTGTCTCTCCCTCGCTCTGTGTGTGTGTGCGTGTTCCTCCCTTGCCATGTATTTGTGTGTCCCTCTCTCGCTGCGTGCCTGTGTTTGTGTGCTCGCGCGTTCGCGTGTCCCTCCCTCGCTGTGTGTGCATGTCCCCCTCTTGCTGTGAGTATGTGTGTCCCTCTTGCAGTGTATGTGAGTGTCCCTTCGTCACTGTGGGTCTGTGTGTCCCCCTCACGTTGTGTGTGTGTATGTGTCCCTGCCTCGCTGTGTGTCTGTGTCTATCCCCTTAACTGTGTGTATATGTGCATGTCCGTCCCTTGCTTTGTGTGTGCGTGTGACCCTCTTGCTGTGTGTGCGCGTCACTCCCTCGCTCTGTGTGTGTGTCCCTCCCTTGCTCTTTGTGTATATCCCCCTCACTGTGTGTGCGCATCTCCCCTCGCTGTGTGTGTCCCTCTCTCGCCGTGTGTGTGCGTGCCCCCTCTCAATTTCGGTGCACATGCCCTCCCCCTTGCCGTGTGTGTGCTTGTCCCTCCTTCCCTGTGTGTGTGTATGACCCTCCCTCGCTGGTGTGTGCATGTCTTTCCCTTGCTTTGTGTGTGTATCCCTCCCTCGGGGTGTGTGTGTGTGTGTGTGTGTGTGTGTGTGTGTGTGTGTGTGTGTGTGTGTGTCACCCTTGCTGTGTGTGTGTGTGTCACCCTTGCTGTGTGTGTGTGTGTCACCCTTGCTGTGTGTGTGTGTGTCACCCTTGCTGTGTGTGTGTGTGTCACCCTTGCTGTGTGTGTGTGTCCCTCCCTTGCTGTGTGCGTGTGTGTGTGTCCTCCCTTGCTGTGTGCGTGTGTCCTTCTCTCGCTGTGTGTGCGTGTTCCTCACTCACTGTGTGTGCGTGTCCATCCCTCGCTGTGTGTGTACGTGTGTGCATGTCCTTCCCTCCCTCGCTGTGTCTCTGTGTGTGTGTGTGTCTCCCTCACTGTGTGTGTACGTTTCACTCCCTCGCTGTTTGTGTGTCTCTCGTTCACTGTGTGTGTGTCCCATCCTCGCTGTGTGTGTGTCCCATCCTCGCTGTCTGTGTGTGTCCCATCCTCGCTGTCTGTGTGTGTCCCATCCTCGCTGTCTGTGTGTGTCCCATCCTCGCTGTCTGTGTGTGTCCCATCCTCGCTGTCTGTGTGTGTCCCTCCCTCGCTGTGTGTGTGTGTCCCTCCCTCGCTGTGTGTGTGTGTCCCTCCCTCGCTGTGTGTGTGTGTCCCTCCCTCGCTGTGTGTGTGTGTCCCTCCCTCGCTGTGTGTGTGTGTCCCTCCCTCGCTGTGTGTGTGTGTCCCTCCCTCGCTGTGTGTGTGTGTCCCTCCCTCGCTGTGTGTGTGTGTCCCTCCCTCGCTGTGCGTGTGTGTCCCTCCCTCGCTGTGCGTGTGTGTCCCTCCCTCGCTGTGCGTGTGTGTCCCTCCCTCGCTGTGCGTGTGTGTCCCTCCCTCGCTGTGCGTGTGTGTCCCTCCCTCGCTGTGCGTGTGTGTATGTGTCACACCCTCACAGTATGTGTTTGTGCGTGTCCCTCCCTCGCGTTGTGTGTATGTGTCTCTCTCTCGCTCTGTGTATGCCTCTCCCTCCCTCTCTGTGTGTATGTGCGCGTGTCCTTCCCTTGCTGTGTATGTGTGTGTCCCTCCCTCGCTCTGTGTGTGTGTGTGTGTGCATGTCCCTCCCTCGCTGTGTATGTACATGTCCTTCCCTCGCTGTGTGTGCATGTCCCTCTCTCACTGTGTGTGCACGTGTCATTCCCTTGCTGTGTATGTGTGTCCCTCCCTTGCTCTGTGTATATCCCCCTCACTGTATGTGCGCATCTCCGCTCGGTATGTGAGTGCATGCCCCGCCTTGCTGTGTGAGCGTGTGTCCCTCCCTCGCTGTGCCTGTGCATGTCCTCTCTCGCTTTGTGTGCGTGTGTCCCTCTCAATTTCTGTGCACATGCCCTCCCCCTCGCCGTGTGTCTGTTTGTCCCTTCTTCCCTGTGAGTGTGCGTATCCCTCCCTCGCTGTGTGTGTGCGTGTCCCTCCCTCGCTGTGTGTGTGAATGTCCCTCCTTCGCTGTGTGTGCGCGCATCCCTCCCTCGCTGCGTGTGTCAGCAAGTCCCTCACTCGCTGTGTGTGTGTGTGTGTCCCTCCCTCGCTGTGTGTGTGTACGTGTCACATCCTCACTGTATGTGTTTGTGTGTCTCCCCTTCACTTCGTGTCCCTCACTCGCTGTTTGAGTGTGTGTCACTCCATCACATTGTGTGTATGTTTCTCTCTCTCGCTGTGTGTGTGCGTATCCCTCCCTCCCTCTGTGTGTGTGTGTAAGTGTGTCTCCCTCCCACGCTGTGAGTGTGCGGGCCCCCTCGCTGTGTGTGTGTGCGTGTCCCCCTCACTATATCTGTTTGTGTGGTCACACCCTCGCTGTCTGTGTGTGTGTGTGTGTGTGTGTGTGTGTGTCCCTCCCTCGCTCTGGGTGTGTGTGTGTTAGTCCCTCCCTCGCTCTGTGTGTGTGTGTGTGTCCCTACCTTGCTGTGTATGTGTGAGTTTCCCCTACTTGCTGTGTCTGTGTCTCCCACTTGCTGTGCGCGTGGGTGCGTGGCCCTCCCTCGCTGCGTGTGCATGTGTCTCCCCCTCGCTGTGTGTGCGCGAATCCCTCTCTTGTTCTGTGTGTGTCTGTGTTTGTGTGCGTGTCCCTCCTTCGCTTTGCGTGTGTGTGTCCCCGTCCCTCGCAGTGTGTGTGTCCCTGCTTCGCTGTGTGTCTGTGTGTAATCCCCTCACTGTGTGTGTTTGCGTGTCCCTTCATCGCTGTGTGTGTGTCCCCGTCCCTCGCTGTGTGTGTGCATGTCCTTCCCTTGCTGTGTGTGCGTGTCCCTCACTCTCTGTGTATGCGTGTCCATCCCTCGCTGTGTGTGTTTGTGTATGACGCTCCCTCACTGTGTGTGTGCATGTCCTTCCATTGCTGTGTGAGTGTGTCCCTCACTTGCTCTGTGTGTGTGCATGTCCTTCCCTCCCTCACTGTGTGTGTGTGTGTGTGTGTGTGTGTGAGACTCCCTCGCTGTGTATGTGCACATTTCACTCCCTCGCTGTTTGTGTGTCCTTCGCTTGCTGTGTGCGTGTCCCTCCCTCGCTTTGTGTGTGTGTGTCCCTCCTTTGCTCTTTGTGTATATGCCCCTCGCTGTGTTAGTGCATGACCCACTTGCTGTGTGTACGTGTGTCCCTCCCTTGCCGTGTCAGTGTGAGTCCCCTCACTGTGTGTGCGTGCCCCCTCTCACTTTCTATGCACATTTCCACCCCCTCGCCGTGTGTGTGCTTGCTCCTCCTTCCCTGTGTGTGTGTGTACGTGTGTGTGTGTGTGTGTCCCTCCCTCACTGTGTGTGTACGTTTCACTCCCTCGCTGTTTGTGTATCCCTCACTCACTGTGTGTGTGTGTGTCCCCCACCCTCGCTGTGTATGTGTGTGTGCGTGTCCCTCTCTCACTGTGTGTGCGTGTCCCTCACTGTGTGTGCGTGTCCCTCTCTCACTGTGTGTGCGTGTCCCTCACTCTGTGTGTGCGTGTCCATCCCTCGCTGTGTGTGTTTGTGTATGACCCTCCCTCGCTGTGTGTGTGCGTGTCCTTCCCTCCCTCACTGTGTGTGTGTGTGTCACTCTCTCACTGTGTGTGTACGTTTCACTCCCTCGCTGTTTGTGTGTCCCTTGCTCGCTGTGTGTGTGGGTGTGTCCCACTCTCGCTGTGTGTCTGCGTGTATCCCCTTAACTGTGTGTATGTGTGCGTGTCCCTCCTTCGCTTTGCGTTTGTGTGTCCCCGTCCCTCCCAGTGTGTGTGTCCCTGCTTCGCTGTGTGTCTGTGTGTAATCCCCTCACTGTGTGTGTTTGCGTGTCCCTCCATCGCTGTGTGTGTGTGTGTGTGTGTCCCCGTCCCTCGCTGTTTGTGTGCATGTCCTTCCCTTGCTGTGTGTGTGTGTCCCTCACTTGCTCTGTGTGTGTGCATGTCCTTCCCTCCCTCACTCTGTGTGTGTGTGTGTGTGTGTGTGTGTCACTCTCTCACTGTGTATGTGTACATTTCACTCCCTCGCTGTTTGTGTGTCCCTTGCTCGCTGTGTGTGTGGGTGTGTCCCACTCTCGCTGTGTGTCTGCGTGTATCCCCTTAACTGTGTGTATGTGTGCGTGTCCCTCCCTCGCTTGTGTGTGTGTGTCCCCCTCTTGCTGTATGTGCGTGTCACTCCCTCGCTGTGTGTGTGTGTGTCCCTCCCTTGCTCTTTGTGTATATCCCCCTCGCTGTGTGAATGCATGTCCCCCCCTTGCTGTGTGTGCGTGTGTCCCTCCCTCGCCGTATCAGTGCGTGCCCCTCTCACTTTCTGTACACATTTCCTCCCCCTCGCCGTGTGTGTGCTTGCCCCTCCATCCCTGTGTGTGTGTGTGTGTCCCTCCCTCGCTGCGTGTCCATGTTCCCTCCCTCGCTCCATGTTTCAGCGTGTCCCTCCCTCGCTGTGTGTGCGTGTCCCTCCCTCGCTGTGTGTGCGTGTCCCTCCCTCGCTGTGTGTGCGTGTCCCTCCCTCGCTGTGTGTGCGTGTCCTTCCCTCGCTGTGTGTGTGTGCCCCTCCCTCACTGTGTGTGTGTGTCCCTCACACTCTGTGTATGTGCGCGTGCATGTCCTTCCCTCGCTGTGTCTGTGTGTGTGTCCCTTCCTCGCTGTGCGTGTGTGTGTGTTCTCCCTTGCTGTGTGTGTACGTCCCCCCTTGCTGTGTGTGTGCGTGTCCCTCCCTTGCTCTGTGTGTGTGTGTGTGTGTCTGTCTGTCTGTCCCTCCCTTGCTGTGTATGTGCGTGTCCTTCCATCGCTGTGTTTGTGTGAGTTTCCCCCCTTGCTCTGTGTATGTGTGTGTGTGTCCCTCTTGGTGTGCGTGTGTGTACTTGCCCCTCCCTCGTTTTGTGAGCATGTGTCTCCCCCCTCGCTGTGTGTGCGCGTGTCCCTCTTGCAGTGTATGTGAGTGTCCCTCCCTCGCTGTGTGTGTGTGCATATATGTATGCGTGTCAATTCCTCACTGTGCCTGCGTGTCCCTCCCACGCTCTGAGAGTGTGTGTGCGTGTCCCTCCCTCGCTGTGTGTGTGTGTGTGTGTGTGTCCTTCTTGCTGTGTGTGCGTGTCACACCCTCGCTGTGTGTGTGTCCCTCCCTTGCTGTTTATGTATATCCCCCTCGCTGTGTTAGTGCATGACCCCCTTGCTGTGTGTACGTGTGTCCCTCCCTCGCCGTGTCAGTGCATGTCCCCTCTCACTGTGTGTGCGTGCCCCCTCTCACTTTCTGTGCACATTTCCTCCCCCTTACCGTGTATGTGCTTGTCCCTACTTCCCTGTGTGTGTGTGTCCCTCCCTCACTGTGTGTGTTTGTGTATGACCCTCCATCGCTGTGTGTGTGCGCATGTCCTTCCCTTGCTCTGTGTGTGTGTCCCTCTCTCGCTGTGTGTGCGTGTCCCTCCCTCGCTGTGTGTGTACGTGTGTGCATGTCCTTCCCTCCCTCGCTGTTTGTGTGTGTGTGTCCCTCCCTCGCTGTGTGTGTGTGTGTGCCCCACCCTCGCTGTGTGTGTGTGTGTGTGCCCCACCCTCGCTGTGTGTGTGTGTGTGTGTGTGTCCCACCCTCGCTGTGTGTGTGTGTCCCACCCTCGCTGTGTGTGTGTGTCCCTCCATCGTTGTGTGTGTGTCCCTCCATCGCTGTGTGTGTGTCCCTCTCCCTCGCTGTGTGTCGGTGTCCCTCTCTCTCTCTCTGTGTGCGTTTCCCTCCCTCGCTGTGTGTGTGCGTGTCCCTCCCTCTCTGTGTGTGTATGCCCCTCCCTCGCTGTGTGTCCGTGTCCCTCCCTCGCTGTGTGTGTGCGTGTCCCTCCCTCGCTGTGTGTGTGCGTGTCCCTCTCTCTCTGTGTGTGCGTGTCCCTCTCTCTCTGTGTGTGCGTGTCCCTCTCTCTCTGTGTGTGCGTGTCCCTCTCTCTCTGTGTGCGCATGTCCCTCCCTCGCTGTGTGTGTCCCCCTCTTGCTGTGAGTATGTGTGTCCCTCTTGAAGTGTATGTGAGTGTCCCTCTCACGCTGTGTGTGTGTGTGTGTGTGTGTGTGTCCCTGCCTCGCTGTGTGTCTGTTTGTATCCCCTTAACTGTGTGTATGTGTGCTTGTCCCACCCTCGCTTTGTGTGTGTGTGTCCCTTTTGCTCTGAGCGCGCGTGTCTCTCCCTCGCTCTTTGTGTGTGTGTGTGTGTGTGTGTGTGTGTGTGTGTGTGTCCCTCCATTGCTCTTTGTGTTTATCCCCTCACTGCGTGTGTGCTTCTCCCCCGCTGTGTGAGTGCATGTCCCCCCTTGCTATGTGTGCGTGTCCCTCCCTTGCCGTGTCTGTGCGTGTCTTCTCTCGCTGTGTGTGCATATCCCCTCTCAATTTCTGTGCACATTTCCTCCCCCTCGCCATGTGTGTGCTTGTCCCTCCTTCCCTGTGCGTGTGTGTGTTCCTCCCTTGCTATGTATGACGGTGTCCCTCCCTCGCTGTGTGTCTTTGTGCATGTCCTCCCCTCACTGTGTGTGCGTGTCCTTCCCTTGCTCTGTCTGTGTGTGTGTGCGGATGCATTTCCCCCCCTTCGCTGTGTGTGCGTGTCCCACCCTCGCTGCGTGTATGCGTGTCCTTCCCTCGCTTCGTGTACACGTGTCCTTTCCTCGCTGTGTGTCTGCGTGTATCCCCCTCACTGTGTGTGTGTGTGTGTGTGTGTGTCCGTCCCTCGCTGTGAGTCTGCGGGTATCCCCCTCACTGTGTGTGTGTGTGTGTGCATGTCCTTCCCTCGCTGTGTGTCTGCATGTATCCCCCTCACTGTGTGTGTGTGCATGCCCTTCCCTCGCTGTGTGTCTGCGGGTATCTCCCTAACTGTGTGTGTGTGTGTGTGCATGTCCTTCCCTCGCTGTGAGTCTGCGTGTATCCCCCTCACTGTGTTTGTGTGTGCATGCCCTTCCCTCGCTGTGTGTCTGCGTGTATCCCCCTCACTGTGTGTGTGTGTGCATGCCCTTCCCTCGCTGTGTGTCTGCGGGTATCTCCCTCACTGTGTGTGTGTGTGCATGCCCTTCCCTCGCTGTGTGTCTGCGTGTATCCCCCTCACTGTGTTTGTGTGTGTGTGTGTATGTGTATGCATGTCCTTCCCTCGCTGTGTGTCTGCGTGTATCCCCCTACTGTGTGTGTGTGTGTGCGTGCATGTCCTTCCCTCGCTGTGTGTCTGCGGGTATCCCCCTCACTGTGTGTGTATGTGTATGCATGTCCTTCCCTCGCTGTGTGTCTGCGTGTATCCCCCTACTGTGTGTGTGTGTGCGTGCATGTCCTTCCCTCGCTGTGTGTCTGCGTGTATCCCCCTACTGTGTGTGTGTGTGCGTGCATGTCCTTCCCTCGCTGTGTGTCTGCGGGTATCCCCCTCACTCTGTGTGTGTGTGTGTGTGTGTGTGCATGTCCTTCCCTCGCTGTTTGTCTGCGGGTATCTCCCTCACCGTGTGTGTTTGCGTGTCGCTCCCTTGCTGAGTGTGTGTGTGTGTCCAAAATTTGCACCATCAGTGAATTGGCCATCATAAATTAACTGTGGTATTCAGGAATATGTGGTTTAATAAATTCACCACGAGAAATGCAGTGTTTAATGTACAGGTAGAGGGGTGGGTCTGGGTAGGATGCTCTTCAGAGTTTTGGAATGGACTGATTGGGCCGAATGGCCTGGTTGCACACGATGGCGATTCTATTCAGGATATTGTCCAACCCTGTCAACCATCCCCATCTCTTACACCTGGCCTTATCCCCAATATTCTCCTTAACACTGTAGTCTCCTCCAGACTCTAAAACACTCCTTGGCGATGTAACCTTCTCCAGTCCTTGCAAAGATCGATATGTCTGTCACCTCTTCCTGCTTTCAGAACCCTCCCTATAACTATTACCATTTGGTACAGCACTCCCAATCATTGTT